>NW_027533089.1:13585361-13609659 GCF_008692635.1 Crocuta crocuta
CGCTTGTCTTTAAATCCTCAGAGTGAAAAAAGCAAAGGGGAAGCAAGGAGCTGGTGGTATCTGGAGTCGTTTCAGAGTTTCTGTGAAGTGAGAAAAAGTCGGGGTTGTTTACTTTAACTTCTGAGCTATTAGTGTTAGTTGTCTGCAGCAGAGTTACCCATGACGGAAGGACGGAAGTGCAAATATTCAAAAGGCAATATAGGCATGTTCCTGGTCGAGTGTGGGACCTGCTTCAATAAATTCCAGTGGAAAAAAGGAATATTTCTATCTGCTTAACAACTTGCTTTTTGGGTTCTTAAAATGACCGACAAAAAAGTAGCTCAGTAAAAGTTTTAAATTATACCAAAACTCTCTTCCTTCCCTCCTTTCCTCCTCTCCTCTTTTCTTTCTTTCTTTCTTTCTTTCTTTCTTTCTTTCTTTCTTTCTTTCTTTCTTTCTTTCTTTCTTTCTTTCTCTTCCTTCCTTCCTCCCTCCCTTCCTTCCTTCTTTCTTTCTTTCAATTTCCTCATTCCTGCCAACACATACTATTTAAGTGTCCATTAGCTATGTCAGAGATGGAGGAGTACAAAGCAGTTTCCCGTGTGTGATAAGTACTCAGTGAGGGATGAATACTTATCCCTATTAGTACTATCCCTAATGAGATCATTGCAGATTTTGGCGCGATTTGTCATCACATGCAGTGAGCACCTTACCAAGGAGATGTTTCATCATGATGCCTTTTTCTGGTCAGACGCTGATGTTTGTGATAGCACAGTCCATTCATTGGCCAGAACAATGACAACAACGTATGTATGTGGAATCCAGTTTCTAGGGGTTTCTATAGGGGTGGTAAAACAAAATCTGTCTGAAACTCTTGATCTAAACATTGGACTAATGAGGACATGTGACCATAGTTGATTTGAAGACTGTGTAAAAGGTTAATGGCTTCCTATTTAAAAACATATGTACAGACTTCTTTTTTTTTTTTTTTTCTAGTTTGGAGAACTGCTTTTTCGAAGTTCGCACACAAATTCCTTTTTATAGTGGGTAGGCTGCCGTTCTCAGCTGCATACTGTCATTCCTAAACAATCCTAGAGCTAAAAATTTTAAGTGCTGTCACCCAAAATTGCTAGACAGAACTTACTCTTTAATTTGTCTGTCACTCTGTCTGTCACTCCCCTTGCACTTTGTGGTGAGGCACTGGTTCAACTGTCATATCTCGAGCTCCTTTACAATAATAAAAAGAGAGACCCCAGATGTACTCCTGTGATGGCTGGAGCAGTCGCCTCCAGCTGCCCAGAGCTCTTCTGACCTATAACTTTGGTGGTGAGTCCTGCTGACAAAGTGCAAGTAAAGTAACAAATCCTTACTCTTTTTACATGAATGATCCCTCACCTAGAAACTGTCAATTAGTAGCAAAGACTCAAACATTGAGCAGCAGAGAATGGGGATAGATTTAAAAACTGGTCGCCCCAACCTTTCATTCTAACTGTACTGTGAGCAAATGACTTGCTGTAGGTGCCAAGCTCCACAGTGCTTCACAGAGGCAGGTAAGAAGTACATTTGGCTTTTTTTTTTTTTTTTTCCTGAGAGAGAGAGAGAGAGAGCAACAGCGTGAGCTGGGGAGGGTCAGAGAGAGAGGGAAACACAGAATCTGAAACAGGCTCCAGGCTTTGAGCTGGCTGTCAGCACAGAGCCCGACACGGGGCTCGAACCCACGAACCGTGAGATCATGACCTGAGCCAAAGTCAGATGCCCAACCGATTGAGCCACCCAGGTGCCCCACATTTGGCTTTCTTAACAGAAGATGTAAGGAACTTGCACAGATCAATGGATGGGAAAGACCATTCCATAGCTAATTGCTCTTCTTGACTTTCATCTGTTTGGTTTATCTAACCTGGGGGAAAACATTCGGAGGGGAATAATTTACTCCGTTCACCTGCCTTTCTCTCACTCTCTGCGCATGGAATTTCTGGAGTGAGCTAGTTGGTTTAACTATGGGGATTCTGTTTGACTCCACATTTCGATTTGAATGCTCAGTTAGGTTGTGCTCAAGGATGTTACAGGTTCCAGAGGGGAAGGAGAGACTGTGTCACAGTCAAGGCTGTGTGACAGGGTCCCAAGAAAAGTCAAAAAGTAAATTTTGGTTTAATCTCTACCTCCTGACCCTTTCTGATTACTGCAAGAAGTCTTTGGGCAGGGGTAGAGGTAAAGAAAGAGCATCTCCTGCACTCCAGTGTTATGACATTATCTCTTACGACTCCCATATGGGGATGCTTGGCCCCTGTCAATATGGAGGCATCCCTTCTTCTCACCTGTGTCAGCCCTGGTACTAGGCCACAAAACACATTCGATATGTGTGCTATATTTCTTACAAAGACCTTAGTAATACAGAGTTTTGTTCTATAAACTTTTCATATACAGGAATCTTCTATCTGTTGTTTTGGCTTTGACCCAGGGCAAAGGGATGGGGTGCAGGTTGAGGACAATCCTCCCATTCTTCACCATGTTGTTCTAAAGCCATATTCTTTTCTAGCCCCTGCCCTAGGGCTGGAACTTGACCCCTTGCCTCCTTGACCTTCCATTCACACTGTCCTGTTCTCCACGAAGCTCATCTATACCCTGGGAGATGAGGGGTGAGGAGGGTGATTTCCAATCCCACTGCCCATCAGAGCCCCAGATGTGTTTGAATTTGCAATGAATGCACATCTCGGGCCTCTCCTCTGGGATCTCTGCAACAATCATGGCTACTCTCTTTTTTTAGTTTTTAAATGAACAACTTGATTTTAATTTTATTTTTGAGAGAAATGGAGGCAGAGGGAGAAGGAGAGAGAGAATCTTAGGCAGGCTCCATGCCCAGTGTGAAGCCTGATGTGGGGCTCAGTCTTATGACTGTGAGATCACGACCTGAGCCAAAATTGAGTCAGATAGATGCTTAACTGACTGAGCCACCCAGGTGCCCCAACAACTTGATTTTTAAAGGAAAATTTTTCAAGCAAAGAATATTAGGAAAGGTTGGAGGACATAAAACATTTTAAATACTCCATCTATTGATGACTTCATTTCTTAAAAAAATGTGTTAGGTTTTGGAAGTGTGAATAGGGAAACTTTTTCTGGGTGTTTATCGGAAGGATCAACAGTTTTGGAGAATATATATCTGCCTCTGCAATAGTTAGTTTTTGGACAACTCTGTAGGGGTTGGCACTATTAATTCTATGTTCGTCTTTTCACACAGAAATGTTCCACAATAGTAGATGATTCCCACAGCTCAGTTTACATTTGTCCCCTGATCTCCCAACCCTCCTCCCCTGTGAAAAACTAATATTTTTCTGATTGGTTCCTTTCCCTCCTTCTCCTTGAATTTCAGCTAAATCCCATTTTGGGAACCTGTGCCTATAGTTTAAAAAACTTTATTGATGAGAGGCTTTGCTCTAATATATAATTAATGAGTCAGAACTTTATGTCCAAGATACTTTTTAAGTGCCAACAAAGTATTTTAATTTACATACTAAAGTCTTCATTTTGTTCTTAAACCTTTTGGACATGCTTAATACATTTATCAAGTATGATTCCAAAAGTTCTTAAATGGGCAATGTGCAGTGTGTGCTGCTTAATAGATAACATTAATAAACTCACACTCAATCACAACACTAAAAGCCACTTCCATCTGGATTTACTGGCAATAAAAAGAGACATTACAGAACTTTGGGAATTTGATCAAGGCGCCAAATACTAGTCTTAGATTACAAAACTGTAGACTCTAACTACTTGGGAAAACAAAGCAATCAAGGACAGACTTTTGGTAAAAGCTTTGCACTGTAGATTAATAATTAATGTGTTAAATGTACTTTGTAATAAACTCTATCATCATGGATTACTTTTGATAGCTAAATTGGCAATGATACCCCGACGTGGCTTCATTGACTCAGGCTTTCAATTTTCTTTGCTAGATTTATCAGGTTAAATGACAATGAACCTATTATAGGCCTATTTTAACTTATTTAGACATCATAATTAATTTAAAAATATTGATGGAGACTAAAAAACTTATACAAAAAGTTAGCAAAGTTACAAAAACTAATAACGGGAGAAAGTCTTTAAAAGAGAAAGTGGCATAATCTACTTTTAAGGTAAATAAGTAGCTTTCAGTAGGGGAAAGCAGTTCAAAGGAACCAATTAATGTTTTTCACTCAAGAGACCATTGAAGGTAGTGTTATCTGATTATATGTGGATGATAAAGATGAATAATTCAGTAAGTTAGTCTAAAAATAGTCAAATGTTTCAGAAACAAGTAAATTATAGATTATAATTATATATGTATTACATGTAATATATATTATATAGATTGTAAGTTATATCAACCTGAGGTCGGAAATTAGAAGTACACATAAGAATTAAATGTTTTGAAGACTGAGAAAATGTCCTCTGTGATGTGTTTAAGTCCAGAACTCTCAGCACTTTTTTCCGAAATTGAATATAAATCCCACCAGAATCCTTTAGAATACACGGAGAATGACAAACCAAACAGACCATCTCTTAGAAAAGTGAATTTTATTTTCTTCAATCTTTGCCTTAACCTTAAGGAAATTGCATTTATTTCTATTTTCATAGGGCACTCTATTTTCAGAAGAGGGATATTCAAGGGTCATGCTGGAGTTAAGGTACAGGGTTACTGCAAATTTCTGTAATTCATCACTTGCTTTGAGATTCCCTTATTCCTTACCCCCAAGCAACAATAATCTCACACACACTTAGAACCTTACTTGTTGCAAAGGGTTTTTGTTTTTCAATCGTATGATGCTGTTCATTATTTAAAAACTCACATGAAACAATAGTATATTTGTTACAGGTATATGTAAATAGATTATGTGGGAAAAAATATACCACTGACAACAGCGGAGACTCCTATAGAAGGAAAAAGATTGAGGTCTTCATCAAAGGGGACTGAGCCCACAAAGTACTCTCTCGCACATTATTTCTTTTATCCTTGAAACATTTCTAAGTCCAGTTTGTATAGGAAGCACCTCTCTATCATTTCACAAACAGTTGAGAACCTACTGTATTTCAGCTGCTTGGGATGTATCTGTGACTTCAGAACTGAAACCCTTGTTTGATACCCTTGTTAATAAAAAATAACAGGTGTAAAAAAATAAGTAGATTAAATAGGATGTTACAGAGTGATAATTAGTATAGGAGGAGAAAAAGAGAAATTTGGAAGGAGGTGAGGGATCATCCATGGGGATTATCTGGGTGAAGAGCATTCCAAGACCAGAGACCAGTCTGTGCGAGATCCTTCAGAGGAACATGCCTGACCCTTTGAGGAAATGCAAGATGGCTTGTGTGGTTACAGCAGAATAAAGAAGCAATGAGGTCAGACAGACAATACGGACCACTGTAATGTCTTCGGTTCTTCCTTGAAGGAAAATAGGGAGCTATTGCAGGAGTTAGAGCAGCAGAGTGTCACAGTCTCACCTGAGTTTTAAAAGCTCCATGCAGCTGTTGTGTTGAGACAGAGTATGGATGACAAGGTTTTCAGGCAGGTCAGTCAGGAGGCTCGGGCACTAATTCAGGAGAATTGTGAGGTGGCTCAGACCTAGGAAGGTGCAGTGGAAGTAGTAAGAAATGGATACAACTTGAACATATTTTGAAGGAATAGCTGACAGGATTTCCCAAGATTGGATGAAGGTAAAAGAGAAGGGCATGTGAGGAAGGAGTCCAAGGTTCTTTGGCCTGAGCGCCTAGAAGGATAGAGTTGCCATCAATGGATCTAGGGGGAAGGCTGCAGATAGAACAGGTTTTTGGGGGAATGGCTGGAATTCAGAGGTGGACCTGTGAAGTTCGATATTGTCTTTAAGTATAAGAGGGCCAACTGCCAAGTTGGAAATTAGATGTGAGAGTCTGGAGTTTGGGAAAGAACTCTGGAGTGGGTGTGTGCATGTGTCTGCTTTTGGGAATTGTCAGCGTGGTGATGGTGTTTCAAACCTTGGGGTCGATGAGACTGCCTAAGCTGTGAGGCTGAAGAGAGACGAGAGGACCAGGGACCCAGGCTCTCTTCATGCTGCAGGCATTAAACATCTTATTGAGCTAAAGATGCAATTGCAGTAATGAGAAAGTTCTATGAAGGAAAACCTCATGGGAATCTGTTGTAAGATGGTCAGGGTGAGCCTCCCACAGAAAGGGGCACTATTCATTCATTCATTCATTCATTCATTCATTCATTCATTCATTCATGTAGAGAGCACAAGTGCCAATGGGGGAGAGGGGCAGGGGGAGAGAAAGAGAGAATCCCAAGCAGGGGCTCAGTGCCAAGCTCGAAGCACGAGCTCAATCCCACCACTTGGAGATCATGACCTGAGCTGAACACTCAACCGATGAGACACCCAGGTGCCCCAGAAAGTGGCACTTTCAAGGATACCTGAAGGAGAAGTAGGAAGGAGTCAGCCAACCAAGGTGGAGCAACTGTCTGTGCAAGTGACCTGGGGCAGCCAGGGGTGGGTGCACACTGAACAGAGCACGGGCAAGTGTGGCAAGAACGTGGTGTGCCAGGGGAGGGGGATGTGAAATGTGGTTGAAGGGGAAGGTAGGAGCCAGATTGAGTGAGGGGCCATGTGAGGATTTTGAAGTTATGAGCAATGGGAAGCCATTCAAAATGCTAAGAAGCAAAAGTCTATAAAACAAGGAATTAAAATCCTTTAGCTGGAAAGAAGTGAATAATGAAGGGTTTCAAGGACAGTGTAATGGAAGTTTGTGCTTAAAATGTGTATTAAATACAAGGGAGAAAGCAGGATGAATGAATGGCAAAGTTGCAAAGCAGGCTCTGGAGGTGCCACAACTGAGACCAAAATAAGGTGGAATTGTGAATAATATTTAATTTTACAGTCATTTTATTTAAAAAAACAGATAAAAACCTCATAAAAGCTAGAGACAAATAATAGAAACCAGATATGGTGGGGCTGGTGGTGTGACACCCAGATTGAGAGTTGCAGAAAACTTTTTTAAGTTGGAAAGAAGAATGGAACTGGGCATGTAAAACAATGAATGATATAGAAGAGACCAGGTGGCGGGTCCTGTTTGTCCTTGATTGTAATGTTAGAACAGGGCATGGTTAACGAGTGGTGATAAGCTGTTGTCTGTCTACAGTGAAAATCCAAAAAGAAAAAAGAAAAAAAAACCTCTGCTGAGGATTGAGGGGATATCGGAGGAAGAATGTTTTGACATTATAATACATGATAATAAATTGTGTGGGCTTGCTTTTTCTGAAAGTCTTTAGAAGCTGGACAGACCAAAGGATGACAGTGTTCAAAATGAGTTAACTATGGTGAATCTGAGGGTGTTTTGCTAGTTGAACTTCTTAGTTGTAACTTCCCCTAATCAGGAAACCATTCCAGGAGGTGAGAGTAACAAGATTTAGGAGAGAGAGTTTTTGGGGTTTGTAGGAAGAGTTACTTGGGGCCACAAGGGGTAGCTGAAAAACAACCATGTATCATTCAGGGAGTTCTGTGGGTGCTCTTCACACAGTATGCATTTTAATTTGCAGATTTGCAAGGCAAATTCTCATCTGCTTGGGAAGGTCCACAAAGGGGGAAGGGCACACTTCTAGCCCCATGTTTTTGTAAATACAGTGGACAGCTAATCCTGAATCAAAGGGAGTATCTTTAAAGTCCAGTTTGTCTGATATAAGTATAGCTACTCCGGCTTTCTTTTGATTTCNGTTAGAAAGCTCTCTCAGTGGATTCTGCGTCCTTTTTCTCCCAACCTCTCAGGTTTTGTAAGGTTTCCAATGGCTTCAGATCTTTTCTGTGTGATGTATGGGCGCGAGTGCAAGTACGGAGCTCCTTACTTCTCCGCCATCTTGCCCCCTTCTCTCCTCAAAGGGAGTATCTTAAAGACCTTTTAAGGACTATAAAATTACTTGGTAGCCAAATACTAGATAATCTTACAGAAATCTTTCTTTAAAGAAAAATCTCGTCAGCTTGCTCATTCATTCATTCATTCATTCATCCATTCAAAAAATGGTAATTAAGCTCCTTCTTTGTGCCAGGAGAAGTACTGAATGCTTGGCTGGCCTTTCTTCTAATGGGGAAAACAAACAGTAAACAAGGAAATGAACAGCTTTGACTAATCCTATGAAAGTAACACGCCAGGCGGGGAGGTAGAAGAAGTGGGTGTGGCTGGGGCAGGAGAGCTATCTGAGCTCAAGTGTTTAGGGAAGTGTTCTCTGGGGAAGTTATGTGAGAAGTTGATAGTCTGAGGCATTAGATCATCTCCACTCACATGCCCTGTGTTGGGTCAAGTGGCTTCAATTTAATTTGTTCTTTTCAAAAATCTCCTTACGTGGGGAAGCCTTTATGTCAGTTTATGACAACTTTCGGAAAGCTTAACGCTCCTGCCACTAAAGTTATAGCTTCCATTTACCTGCAGGCATAATTCTTTATCAACATCTATTTTCAACTATCTTAATGCATGGAAGCTTGATACCTACAAGACTATAGTTCCCAGGACAGGCTTAATAGGAAAAGAATCATTTGCTAAATGAATGTTCACAGACAATTTGCATGTTCAACTGTAGGGGGAGTGAATATTGCTAATAGGAAAAATTCCACTGCAAAAATGAATCTAATGGTTACTAGGGATTTGGAAACTTGGAAATATCATCAAAATATAAATATTGGTATATTACCAAGATTGCATATTATTCTGTATTATTAAATCATAAAAAAACTCAACTTTTACCGCAGTTAGGTTTGGAATGCTCAACATTCTCTTGCCATTTAACTGGAACACATTTTTCTCGATACAAATGGATATATTAATTTCCATAAAAGTGTTATCTTTTTACAGTATATTTAATTCAGATCCAGTTCTATTTCCACTAAAATAATTGCTTATAATACACAGGCTCGATTTTATATGACTAATTAGAACAGTGTATGGGAAAAAATAGGTTTGCAGGTAATATTGAAATTAAATATGTTAATCTGTACCTCTGTGTGCACATTTTATATGAGCTTTAATTTGCCAAATAAATTATAGTTCTGTGTTTATAAGGTGCCCTTGAAAGAGTGTCCTATTTTTGAGCACTAATACCATGGGGAAACAAATATACAAAGCTTTTAGCTATAGGGCTACACTTGCATAAATTAAGGCAAGAGCTGTTGGTTGGTAAGTAGAGCTATGGTATCCCTAGCTTTTTAAACACTCTGAATTGTTAACACAATTTTTTTTAGTATGGTTACTAATATTAAGATAATAAATAATATTTAGTTTCAATATCGCACCCTTCAGCCAGGGCATAAATTCATTTTGAATGCTGTGTTGAATTAATGTATAATAAACATACTGCAGTTTGCTATCAGGAATTCTCAATGAAATGCAGGAAGTCGGTTCTTTGCTTATGCATTAGCACTGCCAGTCTTGCTCTGTTTAATTTTAGCTATTTATAAAATTGCTCCACTGACAGTCCTCTTTATTTTCATGTGATTGTTTTAAGGTTAACCAGAAATGGTACGGTGTGTTTTCTGAAGTAGGTTGTAGTCGTGATGTAGGGAAGACGGGTCCTTAACAAAAATCCCTTTCACAATTAGCCACCTGGAGTCGGGATACCCATCTGCCTAATTGGGAGAATTGTGGGGTTTCCTGTGGGGCAGGCAAGGCCTGCAAAGGAGCAGTGGAGTGTCTCAGAAGGGAGTTGGAACACAGAGGACTTGGGAAAATAATGTTGCCGACGGAAGTAGAATCTGGAATCTGATAGCAGTTGTAGCAATTGCCATTTGCTTCTGAGACAAATGACAGCTGTATCTAAAAATGTTATTTATTACTGTCTAATAGGTTGGCTCCTTTTTAGGATATTTATTTAAATAACTTCTAGGACTTTTTGCTTGCATCTTGATGGAGTACGGTGAATTCCCCAATAGCACCAGGTTTGCAACCAAAGGAAGTAGTAAGGAAGCCTTCAAAAAGGTTATAGCTAATATTACTCTGTATCAGTCAGCTCGGGCTGCCAAGACAAAATATTACAGACTGGGTGGCTTAAACCATAGAAATTTGTTTTCTCACAGTTCTCTGGGATGAAAGTCCGAGATTAGGCTGCCAGCATGGGAGGTTCCAGTAAGAGCTCTCTTTCTCATTTGCAGGTGGCTGCCATCTTGCTGTGTCCTCACTAGCAGGGAGAATGAGTGAGCTCTGGTATCTCTTCTTATAAGGACATTAATGCTATTGAACCAAGGCTCTACTCTTATGGCCTCATTTAACTTCAATTACTTCGACTAAAGGCCCCATCTCCAAATACAGTCACATTGGGGGTTAGGGTTTCATCATATGAATTTTGGGGGCCACATAGTATACTCTAAATTATTTAAATATGAGGCTTTTAAAATAGGGGTTCCTAACTTTTTTTGGTGCCAAAGAGCCCTTTAGCAGTTTGGTAAAGCCTATGGACTCTCTCTTAGAACAAAGTGTTTAAATGCATAAAGTAAATTATATAGGGTTACAAAAGAATCTAATTATATGGAAACAAAGTTAGAAAATGTTAAAACATTGTGATCTAGAAATATGTTTTATTTTTTATTAACATGTTACTTAACATACTCTAGTATTTTGAAGTAGTGATGAGTAAAGAATGATATTTTGAAGTATTTACAGTAGCTATAATTGGAAAATGTTGGTGGTTTTTATTCATGACAAAATCACAGGTACTGCTAATACTATTGTGATTGGTTCCTAACATCCATAATGGAGGAAAATGTAACATTTTAATTAGACCTGGAAATAAAAGTAAAATTTTTGTTTTTATCCAAATTCAAAGACTTTCTTACTTTTATGCATGGACCACAGTCAAGGACCCCTCGATAGGTCACTTTTTGAGAGGTGCTTGCAATTTTAAAATCTGTTTTTATATTAGTAATGCTTATTATCATAAAAATCTATCAGCTTTTATTACACTTAATAACAGAATTATTCATAGTTTTTGTTATAGTGGAATTTGGTTTTAAAGAATATTTAAAAAGTTGTGATTTTCAGCTGGAGCTAAAATTGGTGTAGGTGAGGTTAAAGTGGTAAACTTACTTTAATAACTAACTCCATTTATAAAGGGATTTTATAGGGGAGCCTGTGTGCCTTAGTTGGTTAAGCATCTGACTTTGGCTCAGGTCGTGATCTAGTGGTTCGTGAGTTCGAGCCCCACATCAGGCTCTGTGCCGACAGCTCAGTGCTTTGAGCCTGCTTTGGATTGTGTCTTCCCCGCTCTCGCTCTGCCCTCCCCTTCCTCGCTCACACTATGTCTCTGTCTCTGTCTCTCTCAAAAATAAATAAACATCAAAAAAAATTTTAAGGGATTATTACAACATGAGGATCAAGTTTTAAATTCACTTGCCAAATACAGGCATGCTTCCTTTTTGTGACTGACTGATTTAGGAAAGCCATATATTTTATGGGCGTTGCTGAAATTCCCATCAAGGAAAAAATAAATCTGGGTTCACACCATATGAAATAGTGTATCTATGATTTTATCTCACAGTAGTTTCTGAGCTTGGTCCTTTCAGAAAAGGAAAATATGTAACCAAAAAGCAATACTAGTTCCCTTACTGAAGACAAAAGACTGCTTCCCAGAAGAAACCAACCTAAGAGGAGGCAGTATCTTCAGGAAGAATGGTTGGGATATGAATGGTAGAAAAAGATCTACTTGAGTAAAAGCCCTAAGATGCCTCTGGGGAGTTAAAGCTCTGGATAAAGAATTTGAGGTACTTAAAAAAAATTTCAAATAGCCAGCCCATTTTAAGGGGCACATGCTCCGACAATCTGAATCACTTAAGAAATGCCTTAATCCCAGAGAAATACCCAGGCTGCCACTTTCTTCAGTACAGGTTCCAAGTTGGGATATATTAAAAGAAAAGCAGCCAGGCCTATTCGAGTTAAGTTTGAGGATACAGGGTCTTTTCAGTGAAGTGAACATTTAGTATTTATGACTTCCTGTTCTGTGTTCCTGTTCCCAGAATCCACAAAAAAAATTTGGCTTCCTTACTTGTATCTGTCTTTTTAGATATTTCATCATCAAGTAGAAGAACCTGTTGTTATCATAATGATAGTTTGTAGGACACCCCAAACTTGCTTAAGAAAAGTATTTTTATTGTGTTTTCTGGTCAGATAATACAACTGAGATTTCAGAGGTTTAGTGGTTTGTCCAAGACCACAGTACTGCAAATGTTTTGGTGTTGAGACCAGAACCTAAGTTATTTGTGTCTGAATCTCATGTTTTTTTTTTTTTTTTTACTAGACTCTCTGGCCTTATTTAAAATTTTCTTTAATGTTTGTTTACTTCTGAGAGAGAGAGAGAGAAGGTGGGGAAGGGGTAGAGAGAGAGGGAGATACAGAATCCGTAGCAAACTCTAGGCTCTGAGCTGTCGGCACAGAGCCCAATGTAGGGCTTGAACTCATGGAGTGCGAGATCATGACCTGAGCTCAAGACGGATGCTTAACCGACTGAGCCACCCAGTCACCCCTCTGTGGCCTTATTTAAAGCCTCTTTAAGGAATGGACAGTGTCTCACAAGAAGTCATATTTCAATAAATATTCAGTAGATCTATTTATTGAATAGTCTATAAATATTAATCAAATGGCTACAGTGGGACAAGGTAATATGTTACAGCTTACAGTGTGATCCAAATGAATGTGGTCTCTAAGTGGAGCTTACAATCATGTGGGGCAGGGGTGAAATACATCATTATAGTAAAGTGTGATGATGTAAGAGTTTGTGGTAACTATAGGTAGGAGAGGCTGGGTCTGCTTTCATGTACATCAGTATCTGAGCGTTTTTGGTTGTGTCCTTCACAGTGTTCTTCACACTGCATATACACATACCATTGCCATTCAGAATACAGGTATTGGAGTCTCTCTGCCTGGGTTTGAGTCTTTGTCTCTTCATATACTTGCTTGTGTGATCTTGGTCAAGATTCTTAACCTCCATGTCCCTCCATGTGATAACAGTAACTACCTCAAAGAGTTATTGTGGAGATGTGAGATGATCTACCTAAGATGCACAGAATAGGGGCGCCTGGGTGACTCCGTCAATTAAGCATCTCACTTCGGCTCAGGTCATGATCTCACAGCTCAGCTCATGGGTCCCAGCCCCACATCAGGCTCTGTACTGACAGCTCAGAGTCTTGAGTCTGCTTCACATTCTGTGTCTCTTCCTCTTTCTCTGCCCCCACCCCCGCTCCCACCACTCATACTCTGTGTGTCTCTCTCAAAAATAAACCTTAAAAATTTTTAAAAATAAATAAAATAAATAAAATGCACAGAATGGGGCGCCTGGGTGGCTCAGTCTGTTGAGCTGCTGACTCTTGATTTTGGCTCAGGTCATAATCTCAGAGTTTGAGTGAGCCCCACATCTGCTTTGCACTGAAAACCTGGAGCCTACTTTGGATACTCTGTCTCCCTCTCTCTCTGCTGCTCCTCTACTCTCTCTCTCAAAAATAAACATTAAAAAATTTTAAAATAAATAGAATAGTTCCTGATACACCATAAGTAAAATGATAGCTGTTATAATTTTTGTTGTTTATTCTTCCCTTAGTGTGTGACAAGTGTTCCCTTGAACTTGCTCTTACAGCTTGCTGTGGGTTAATGTCCACAATCAATACTTGCTAATGCTGATGCCATCTGCCACCTTGTCCAAGCCCTGATGTTTTGACTTTAGAGTGTCTTTGCAAGCTTTATATCAATGTTGATCTGGTCCATTTCATAAAGCTCTGCCTAATATCTGTGCTAGGGCTCCGTTTTTCCCCTTTAGTCTTAAAGGAAGCAGAGATGGGCCTCATATCTTTGTTGAAATTCTACAATATGCAATTTGAAGTTGGATTGACCTTCAAGCTGACAAAGTAAAATAAACAGTTTTATAAATGAAAATGGTTAATCTGAAATAGATCACAGCTAAGAACTTCATTTTTTATTCATTCTCTTCATACAAGGTTGATATCATACAAGTGAACATCTAATATTGTACTTCATTGTGGGGCTCACCAAAGATGCAGTTAAAGGAAATTAAGGACAAAATGGACTTGCAGAAGCCAAAGAATATGTCCGTAGTCTCTTATTTCAGAGATTTATTATATTTAAATTTAGGTATGCCTAATTAAAAAAATAGTTACTAAAATTTTACTGTTGAATTCTTTTTCTTTTGAACTGTTCTGGGTTCCTAGAAATCAACTTAAACTGGCAGTTTTAACTGTTTTTTTTTTTTAAATATGGCAAAGTATCACATAGTTCAGGAAATCTGCCTGAAGGTGTGTAAGATTAGTTGCTTCAAATTCATGTCCTTTAAAGAGTACTTTGTAGCAATTTCAATTTTTTCAGCAAAGAAAATCTATCAATTAAGAGCCCAAATATTTACCAGAGAAAATATGGTAGAAGAAAAAAATTTTGTAATAGTGTGGGGAATAAATCGCAGGATCTAAACATCTCCTCAGACTTCCTGACAGCTAAAACTAGTGCCTTTGCATAAAAGAGAAGCTTTAATACTGGTCTAAGGGCTGGTTCCTGAGATTTGCTGAGCAGTCTGGGCAACTGACCCTTGTTCTGGTTCTGAAGCTCAAGTTCAGGGAAGCCAGTGGAGCCAGCTACGTTACTGGGGAAAGGCTGAGGGTGATAAGCAAGCACTGTGCTTGGGGCTGCCTAAACTGTGCAGAAACTGTGCACTTGTTATATCGTACGTGGTACAACACCAAGATTGATGGCCTAGAAGAGGTGGTCCCCTGCACATTTCCAGAGCAGCCTCTAAGTCTGTTGCAGATCCTTACACCCATATATACATGTGCATACCTAAAGCTGAGCTTGAAAGAGGCCATTTGAATGTTCTAAAGGTCTGAGACCCTCTCTCATTCTTACATTATCACCTTGGTTCTTGATTTTTGGCTCCAGAAGCTTACAGCTCCGACCGTCCTGGAAAACATTGTTTATCTCTTTGTCCTAATTTTCTTCTGTGTATCTCAGAAATATAACTCTTCTTGACTTACCCAAGTGGTGGTCACGGCTAGTCTTTCTATCGAGCTGAACATCTCAGCATTTTTAGTATGGCAGTTTTGTGATTTTACATATAAAACGTGATAAATAAAGGTTTATTGAATTGAATTATACATGGCTTAAGGTAAAATCAGTTCAAAGGATGCACCATCTACACCTAGTGGTGTTAAAAGTATACCTAACTACATTAAATACAAAATGCATAACAATGGAAAAAATAGGGGGAAGTTCTAGAAATGACGTCAAATATAGAGATGGATCCAGTTACTGACTTAAATTCATATCAAAAGTCCTACCTTCTTATATACTCTTGGTATTCTTAGAACAGTGGGTTCCTGTGATGTGTTGTTTTTTCCTTTTACTTTTTGTGTTAATGTTCCAACAAGGAGCAACCAGAATATCATCATTGATTTAAATCTCTCCGGAGACACCCAGTACCACTGATCGTCTCTTTCCTCTGATTCTCCTCTGCAGAAATTCAGTGTCCAGATGTTTCAGAATCCAGATGGCCTATGAATCCTCTATCACCCAGAAAGGAGGAAAATATGCATGAAAGTGGAACACTGAAAAGAAAAAAATAATTTAGTGTTGGCAATGTAATGGCAACATACAGAGCTCAAGGCAAAGCTTCCTTTCCTAAAGCAGCGACTTAATAAAATGCGTGTTGTAGGCTCTATCAGCAAGCCAAATTTTCATCCCTGCCTCTTCTTTCCATCACCATTAAGAGGCTTGCAGAGATCCACACTGTTTAAAGGGCAGACAGCATGGAAGAACTATCATGTACAATTTAAAGTAGCAGCTAAAATTGGAATGGTCACAAGAAAGCCTGTTTCTTTGCAATTAAATTGACAAGCTGTCTATGATTACCCTAGGGAACTTGGCAGCTGAGTGATAAAAAGACTGCAGAGTGTTGAAAGGTCTAACACAACATACTAGGTGGACAAAGACCACATCTGCTTAATATACTGATTGGGAGAGTTCTGGAATGTACTTGGCTAAATTAGCCGAGGAGGGATACTAATGATACTTTTTTCTTTCTAAGATCTTCTGCTCAGAACCCACTTTAGAAATTACCCACAAATATTTGGAAGCATGCCTTATAAATAGTATAGTGCAATACCTGATGTTATTTAGCCTGAACCTATCATTACAAATCACCAGAAGAACTAGGCAGAAGTTTAGAAAGAAATAATAATAAAACACTCTTCCATCAAATGTTTATGAAATATATATATATATATATAATCCTTCCTATAAAAAATGGTTTCCCAAAAGAAGATTTATTATGATGTTAAGGACTGAAAAGTTGAACAACCATGGATAATTTAGTGCAGAATATTAAGTGAGAATTACATGATGTTTTCATTGTTGGGTGTCCCTTGGGTTGGGCAAAGCTAGAACTTAGGTTACAAAGGGGAAAACAATAACCAGATTTTTAATGGTAGCAATTTGTGAAGACTAACACACCCATTTCAGCAATGTCTTCTTAATTTTAGTTAGTGGATTCCTTAAAGAGGCAAATGCACATAAAAATGTGAATGTTTCTTCTCCTACTTTTCATAGGTATTAATAGTACTCGACACGAAACAAATAAGTGATGGCCATATCTACCTGCCCACCTGTCATTTCTGAAGGCTAAGGACCATTTATCTCAGCAAATTTGAAAAATAGTTTTCATTTCTACAGTAGGATTACCCTAAACAAAATTTCTGAAATCAGAAGTGCATTATATACTACCTTGGCACTCACTTAAAAAAACCAGAGAATGTCCAATTAGCTTGCTAATGCTATCTGGTCTTTGAGATGGTATGATACTTCCACAAGATTTTTCAAATTTTTCAAATGCTCAATGACTCCAACATTAGATTCTTAACATCACTAATTATTAGGAAAATGCAAATCAAAACCACAATGAGATATATTTAACATCTGCTGGAATGACTGTCATCAAAAAGATAGGAAATAGTAAGTGTTGGAGAGGATGTGGAGCAAAGGGAACCTGTGAACCCCAGGGGTGGGATTGTGATTGATGTAGCCGCTATGGAAAACAGTATGGAGATTCCTCAAAAAAAAAAAAAAAAAAAAAAAANTTTCGGATTCTGTGTCTCCCTCTCTCTGTGACCTTCCCCGGCTCGCTCTCTCTCTCTCTCTCTCAGAAATAAAAAAAGAAACATTTAAAAAAAATAGAAATTAAGAGTAGAAGTACCATATGGCCCAGCTGTTTGACTTCTGAAAAATATGAAACACTGATTTGAAAAGGTATATGCACTCCTATGTTCATTGCAGCGTTTGTTACAATAACCAAACTATGAAAGCTGCTCGTGTGTCCATCAGTAGATGGATGGATAAAGCAGATGTGGTGTATGTACACAATGGAATATTACTCAGCCACAGAAAGAGTGAAGTCTTGCCATTTGTGACAACCTGGATGGACCTTGAGGGTCTTATGGTAAACAAAATAAGACAGATGGAGAGAGACAAATATTGTATGTCTTTACTCATAGTTGGGATCTAAAAAAAAAAACCCTATGAAAACAAACGAATGAACAAAATAAGACAGAAACAAACTCATAGATACAGAGAACAGACTAGTGGTCACCAGAGGGGAATGGGTTTGGAGGTGGGCCAAATGGATGAAGGGGTTAGCTGTATGATGGTAGTAACTAGATTTGGGGTGGCAATGAGTTTGTAGTGTATACAGATGTCGAATTATAAAACTGTACACCTGCAACCTATATAATTAGAAAAAAGAAAAAGAAAGAAAATACCACTTATGAACTGGTAAGAACCTGTAGAGCAAACATCTATACAGGGGAATCTAGTCATGAAACTGAATATGGTTCAAATACCACATTCAGTGATATGGTATAATAAGATGGCTTATTATGACACAGATCTCCATTTGCTGATGTCTGGAAAGTTGCTACAAACAGTATTTATTGTTTGATTGCATTTTTATAAAGTATATTTGGGTGTACTAAAAAAAGATTCCTCAATAGTATATTTGGATTAGTGAAACAATAATACCTTATATTAATGTAACGTATTACATTTTACAGTGGCCTCACAGAGTAGATTGTGTTGCCCCCATTTTAAAGATGAAGGAAGGGAAGCCCAGAAGGGGTAAGTGAGTGATTTTCCCAAGGTCACAGTGAAATCAGCAGAGCCGTCTCTTTGTACTGCAGTCAAAGGAAGATTGAGACAGGGTCTGATGTGGGACATAGTATGAGACATTTAAAAAAAAGTCTTTCATTTGCAAAACCTAACTCAACACATTTGTGTAAATTGAACATGCAAACTTCCCTTTTGGGAGAACTGGATGAGATGATACATGTCTGCTGATGCCTTCAGCCAGACTCCTAAGAATCTGAATCTAATTATTGAGGAAAAAACTACTTGTACTCTTTCCTCCCGTCATGTTGAAGGTTATACGCTTATGTACTCATTACTTGCTTTTTCTAAGAAAATGTACATGTGGTGAGAGGGCTGCTATAACATTCCTTTTTCCAAATGTCCCTACTGCTACCAGCTAGTACAATGCCTTGCACAAAAGTAGGGTGGAATAGATGCTTTTTGATCTTAATTATGATTTCTGACAGATAGCAACCAAATCTTGCTCCAAAAGAATAGTTTCAGATTCAGCCAACTCTTGATTATCCCTAGAAATAGGGAAATCACATGGATAATTGAAATCCACAGACAAACAAAACTCATTTTGCAAATGGCCTCAATCTTCTCCCTCAGCAAACCTGTAACTATAGCTAATAACAAAATTGTGTTGACTGGTTTGAGTTTTATCTTTCCTCTTCCCTTCCCTCTCTGTTCTTGTTGAGGTACTACTGAGTGGAAAAAGGGTTTACAGAAAATAGGTAACAGGATGAATAAAATCAAGAGTTGATTAGAGTAAAACATCTTTTTGTTTTATTTTGACAACTATGATACATGCATGTGGGTGTTTAACAAATGCTTTTTAATGAGGGGGGTATATGATGATAAAAATATATCATCCTGTTTCTTCTTCTATCAGTGACCTAGATCACAATTCCTGGGGTTGGTCAGAAACCCTCATACCTGCCTTGTGTATTAAAGCATTACTTAATGTTATGCATGCATTTATTATAAGCCAGCAAATAAACTTCCAGCAGTAAGGACACAAAGCCTTTAAAAATATAGCATCGTGTGAGATTAAGATTCAGAATGGAGTATATATCTTTAGTTATAGAAATATTGGATGTCTTTGAAACTGGTCAGGCCGCTTGACATATTTAGAAAAATGCTTCCTGTTTACCCAAGGAAAATATGCTGAGAAAAGGAAGTATGAGAATTATTTGATATGTTTATTTTATGACAGTGCTACATAGTATATAAATATAGGGAAGTTGCATGCATTGGGGTGTGGGGGGTGACACCTTCTAGAATTGGAAAGGCTGACTGAATTGGCACTGGTTCTCTACAATATCTGTTCCTTCTTTTTTCCTTATCAAGATAACTTGGGTTGCTTTGAGACTGAGCTATTTGCCAGGTAAATTTCTCACCTCCTCAGATTCTTTTACAGCTACGGTCATGTGACTAGTTCTATTCAATGATATGTGAGCAAACTCTACTGGCTGAGGCCCTTGACAAGCAATTGTTTTCCTATTAAAAGGGACAAACTCGGCTGGTACATACCTTTTGCCATCCCTTCTTTTTGCTTGGGATGCAGACACAATGCCTGGAGGTAGAGGGGCATCTTGTGACCATAAGGGGAAAACATACACGCTAACGATGATGGGAAAGACAGAAGAAATTGAGTCTCTGATGAAATTCAGGGCCATTGAACTAGCCCTGGCCTGCTCCCCGCCCTCCCCCTCCCCCATGAAAAATTCCTATTTGGTGAAGCCAGTAAAGGAGGGTTCCTATTACAAACAAGTGAACGATAGAGTATGAAACAACACGTTTGTGAGAGGATGGCTCTGAGAATATAGGCTCCTTGTACTCTACTTTGGCAGTCACTCCTGTGCTGTCTTCACTTTTCCTGAAGTATGTCATGATCTACTCCAGCCATGATCTCTTCCTGCCAGTCGGCAGACTTGTTGGTCAACGCTCACAGGATACAATAATGTTTGTTTTCATAAAGTTTAAGAACATCCACCAATTCCTAATTGCCTGATAATTTTTATATTTGGTTTCTTAGGCCAGTTTCTTAATGGCATCTCAAGTTGCCATAAGAGTTGAAATACAATATCCAGAAGGAAACATGTATATATTCAGGTGTACATATTACCCATATTTAAAGTAAATCTTATATAGCCAACACTCATTGAAATTGTTGCCATACAGGTCAGTGCTGAACAAGGTATGCTTGGCATTTTTTTTTTTAAACTTAAGTTTTTCGATAAGGTGCATTCTGTTGGAAAATTTAGAATTGGAGCTATGATTGTTGATAGCTTACTAGAACTATAAGTAAGTGATCCTTTTTAATACCTGATGGAGATGAGGGAATTACAAGATTATGTCTATGGTTGCAAAAAGACCCTCAAAAAGTTGACAAGGAGATGATGCATTAAACTGTCATACAATTTCCCTCATTTTTTCCATTTTACGAAAACATCCCAGAGTTTCGGGGCTGGACCAAGTGCTTCTGCTCTTGCTGCGTCATGTAAATGTTATCTGTGTCCATGGAGGTATTCCCCGGGAGTCTGGAAGCTCCTGGAGGACCGGGGCTCTGTTTCATCACCTCAGTTTCCTCAGTGTCTGTCACATGCTGGGGGGATCAGCACAAGCTGATTAAATCCAATATGGTGAGATAGGAAAGGAGTTAAGGAATTTGGAATTGCAGGCTTCTCCTTTATGTCCCTTTCCTTTTGGCTTTCCTGCTAGAGAGAATAGTCGAGTAAATAGAAATAGGGCAGATGCAGAGCTTTTGACACTTGTTTTGAGGGGATTGTAAATAAATCCTTGAAAATCCTTCACAAACCAGAAATGATAAATAACTTGTGCTTTTTAGCTTGGGAGGAGCATAGACAGCAAAACTATCATCAAAAAGAATTAATAACCAGTGGGGAAAAATCTCTAATTGTTTAAAATGTCTATATATCCATAAATTATGCTTTAAATGGCTTATGGGTATCCTACTTAAATATTGCCTTCTTTAGTTTATATGCTAATTTTTAAATAATTTCTGATGATTTTAATAAAACTTTCTGTAAGAAAAGTTTAATTGAATGGGAAAACATTTAATAGCGGCAGATAATCATGACTGGGAAAACTTGCTATTTGGACCAGGGGCTCACAGCAAAAAACATCATTATTCATTAGAGATAAATTATTTGGAGGAAATAATAACTCTGGACTGTGTGCAAATTTCAGGATATAAACAGACAGTAAACATCACACAGTATGAATATTTTCATTTGCCAGATTACCCACAATTTCTGCCTATTGCTGCATATCAGGAGAGCTGGCATCTCCTTCAAAGCTTCTACGAATCAGACACTGGTTTCTAATGTATGTGGTCACCATCGGTTAACCAGAGTATCCAGGCAACCAGAGCATTACGTTTTCTGTCCACATGGAACTCAGCTAGATTCCTGGCCTCATAAGGACAGCTCTCGAAAGTGACAAAGAGCCATAAAGTAATCCAGAACCCAGGGTTTCAGAAACACTGCTGCCAAGTTCATCTGCTTAGAGTGCTAGGCCCTTACCCAAACTTGTCAGTCTTTAAAAACAAACAAACAAACAAACAAAAAACAAAAAAGAAAGAAAGCAAAAGAGAAGTCTGAGAGAAAAAAAAAACCTAAGGAGTTGGCCAAAACACATTACCTAATTTTTCATCGCTTCAACGTTAGCCAGGAATACTTAAACTAAAGGGTAGCTGTCCGATTAACTTTTAAGACTGACAAATCAAAATGAATTTTACTGTCACATTTTGGTAGCCGAGGCATTTCCAAAGTGTGGATGTTTTCAAGTGACAATGAGGATCATTCATTTCTTACATGAGAACTAGTAAGCCGAGGAACACTGTCAAACGCATTCTTATTTTATACATTAGGATGATTTGGGAACAGGAAACCACAAAGAACCCTGAGGGCATCTGTTCTGGGCCCTTCCCAAGCGCGCACAATTCCAGATCCTACCTGGGAGAGTAGTGTGCTCCACGGGCATGCACAGATGGGGATCCGGAAGCCTAAATTCTCTCTGCCTGGCGTTGGGCTGCTAGGTGACAGTGGACAGCATGCTTTTCATCCGAGGGCTGATGGTTTTAGGACACTCTGTCTCTAAGCAGACGAAGCACCCTTGCTGTGGGTCAGGCTCTGACATTCTCATCATGCTCCTGAGATGAAACTCAAACAACTGCCCACAACTCACCTTGACTGCGGCCATTCCTTGTGACTCTCAGATCCTCCACTAGTTCATTCTCACGAGGTAGTTTGTCACCCTTTCCTCCTCAGAAGTTCTACACAGAAAGAATCTTTTGGACACCAATGCACTTATCCTCTCCTTCTGCCAGTCCATGGACTTTTCCTTTCTTCTCTTGACCTGGCTTCGACCCCATGTTTGAGACATCTTCAAAACCACTTACTTTCTCTCCACGGTCCTTATTTTGCCAGATTATTTTTTACACCGTCCCTGCCCTTCCCCTGGTTTCTCTACTACCATCTGGCTCCTGATTCTTTGCAACTCATTTTATCACTTGGATGTGTCATTCCTAACCTTTCCCAGATCCCATTAATTCTTTACCACCTTCCCTTGGTTTCCCTGTGTTTCCTGAAATATTGCTCTTGAGTCCCTTTTCAGTTTCCTTCCTTTGGCCTCCATGGGAGGCTGGAGGTGGTGAGAGACCAATGGTCCGGGGGCACGGACACCTGGAGGCTGGCGGTAGCGCCTGTGTGAGAGTGGGCAGTCACTTCACTTCTCTCCGTCTCTGTTTCCTCCCATGTGAAGTGAGGAAGATTCCTCTGGCTCAGAATTCTACGAACCTAGCAATTCTTTGCGCTTTTAGAGAGGAGTCAGGGAGAATTACAGTGTAGTCTTTGCACGAGAAAAATTAACTGCAGGGTATGAACCACTTGCTTAGCAATAAAAAAAAAAAAGGGAGCCACAGGTTTGTTTGGTGACACGACACTGAGAAAGATGGAGTTTGGGACTCAGGTCCGCATGTTGGCTTTTTTGAAGGAAAGGCCAGTTCGTGGCTTATTGAATTGGGTTAAAACTGGTCAAGTAAGAGACAGTCCATTGCACTCCGCAAAAGAAGTAAACAAGAGCTCCTCTCTGTTTTTCCCAACTCAGTACTGGATTTTCAAAGATGTTTCTCAGATGTCTAGTATTGTAGTTTCCACTCTGTAATAATGGAAAATAACCAAGGCCTTTATTTTAAACAAAAACCACTGTGGAGGTGGATCCAGGATGCGGACAGAAATAATACATTATTTTACATAGCTGACATGGTACATTTGAGGGATAAAACACTGCACACACTATAAACAAATGAAAAGCCCCAGTCAGTCCTGTTAGGCCCAAGCTATGATCGATTGCAAACCCAGGGTTGTAAAATAAGTAACAGTCTGGAACCATGGTTTATCAACAGTTTTATTTTCCTGAGACAACTTTATCCTAGAGGGCTGGAAAAGTGCAGCGCCTCGGTTGGAAAGGGATTGTGTGATTTTCGGAGTATTTTCATCTTCTTAAGGTTTGCACTCTGCAAAGTTGCTTTCACAAACTCCCGCACGAAATGTATTTGGGCCTAACAGCTCTCAGAGGTTTTATTAGCCTCTTGGGTTGGCCCTGCGAAGAATACACTCGAAAATGTAAGTCGCAAACTGGAAAATGCTATTTTGATTAAAAAAAAAAAAATGTCCAGCCTACCTTTGTGGGTTGCTTTCTGTTTTTCTTTCTTTAAGGGAAGGGAATTGGCAGGGTGGGAAGCATTTTTTAGTGTGCCTCCTGATCTTTTCTGAATAGTCATTTAAAAGTGCATAATAAACTCATCCTTTTCAAGGCCCTTTCTTTTTGTGCGTAGTGATGGGGAGAGAGGAGGCCGGGCGCCTACACGTTTACTGCGCCATTCCCGGGTTCCCAGAGAGAGAGAGAGAGAGAGAGAGAGGCTGCCCTCGTGGGCGGACCCTGCACATCTCACCTCCGTTCCCAAACAGAAATTCCCAGCTGCCCAGAATCCCTATCCCAGCGCTGGGGGGCACGCGGCCGGCAGACACTGGGGTCACCCGCTCCCTTCCCCACTAAGGGTTGCTAAGGGTTTCTCATTTAGCCCCAGTCTAGGCGGAGGGCCGGGGCGGAGGCGAGGCGGGAAGCCTGCGGGCTGGCGATCGGG
>NW_027533089.1:13609678-13739201 GCF_008692635.1 Crocuta crocuta
CGGGACGGACCCAGAGACACGCAGAGAAAGGGCAGCGCCGCCGCCTGCTGCCGTCCTCGGCGCGGTTAATCACGCGCTCCCCTCTCGCTGCTGATTTGCAAGAGCAGATTAATCAGAGAGCGCGGCTTGATGAAATTTGCTGTTATTGTGCCCATTTTTAGCAACATCTTTTATTATCTTCATTATTCATTTACAGGGGACCGGCATCAATTATGCAAATGAGTTCACAGACTTTGCAGATTACTTCATTTGCCGCTATTGTTTGTGGAAATTTAATTATTAAATATTATTAAGCTTGCGTTTTCTTCAATTTTCCAAGGCTTAGTTTCATTTGATTTTTCCTCCAGCTGCTCTTCTTTCCTTTCAGTGCCAAAACAGCTCCTCATCAAAGCGGCTCTGGCATGTGAAGACCAAATAAAATCTCCTCAATTTAATAATTTTGATGTTAGTCCCTTGTTCTCAGCTGCTTGCTCAAAGCAATGCAGAGAGGAACGCGGAGCACATTCAATTTAATGAGCAGAAATTGAATTCAAGTTTGTTCGGAATTGACTTCAA
The DNA here is from genome assembly GCF_008692635.1 of Crocuta crocuta. NCBI lineage: Eukaryota > Metazoa > Chordata > Mammalia > Carnivora > Hyaenidae > Crocuta > Crocuta crocuta. The sequence goes on from NW_027533089.1 coordinate 13,610,234, forward strand.
TTAAGCAGAGTCTTAATGATAAATTAATCTCTTTTCTTTATTCCCTAGAATTTGTTTTTCAAAGTAGGAAATTGGACTACATTGAAAGACCAAATAAAGAATACCAATTTTAACTAGATCATGGAACTGATAGCAAAATTTAATTCTTTATAGTAACGTACTTGGACAAATAGCATTCTTTCTATGGCGTGTATTATAATTTATATTCATTGTTACCACTTACACTTCCATGGCATGGATAAAATGGCAGTTGAATTAAATATGGGCTTGTAATAGACTTCAGAGTTTTAATCTTTATTAAGAAACTCTAATTGAATGCATAATTAGCTTTTCAGGCTTTAGGAAATTCGGTTTAGTATCTATGTGAACTGGAAACATTGATCAGGAATTTTAAAGCAATTTTTATGAGTTTATTTTGAGGAGGAATTATCAGGCTGTATAGAAAATGTCATTTTAAACTGAACAGCAAGAATCGGAGAGGCAAGGAATCGGGTTCATCCTGTGTTGTTGCGGACGCGGAGCCAGGCTTCCTTAGAACCAGGGCCAACACTGGTAATTTTAAGTTCCTTTTATTAAAACCTCTAATGTTCCTTCAGGCCACCAAATCCATTATTCCTGTCCAGACCCTGCTGAAAATCAAACTCACAGCTACTTGGGGATTTTAATGAGGGCGTCCATATTGATTGCATGGTTCTACTGTTTGGGTTTGCTGCCACTGTCAAAAATGTACCTGACATTTTTTTTCATCTGAATCATGGATCATCTTTTCTGGAACATGCGGAGCATAATTCTCCATGCTCCAGTCTGCAAAGCACTCTATCTACATATGCCAAATGTTATTATAGCAGTTCCTTCAGGAGTGACCTTAGAAGAGACGATGTTTGTTCCAAAGAACTTCAAGCTGTTCACTGTGGTATATTCATAGTCACAAATTTAAAATACATCAGTGTGAGAAAATACATTTAGCCTGTGTACGGTTTCACAGAGCGTGCGGGTCCCCTCCCTCTGCTTCCTGCTCCTTCCATGTGCGCGTTTTATTACTCTTGGCCACTCAGACATGGTGCGTGCAAATTTGACTTTGCCGTGAATTTTAAATTGAATTCACGTGATGGAGATTATCTTCTTTGTGTGACAGTAGAGTACGTCATTTCCAGTACTTTCCAGGGCCCACCTGCTCTACGTTCGAATTAAAGATTTATACAATAATAGAATTTTAAACCGACAGGGTGCTTAAAAATCACCTGGTCCAGCTCCTATGTTTTATAGATGAGGAAACTGAGGCCCATAAATGTTATGTAATTTCCCCAAAACCAGAGTCCACCAGAGGCAGAGCCGGGACTGAAACTTGCAGGTTTTACTAACTTCGGGGCCAACGAAACTCTTTGTTCACTGATCAAGTCTGCTTCCGAAAAGGTGTGTAGTGACATCTTTGAGTAAGTGGAAACTAGTTTTAAAAAGACAGGAGTTAATTTATTGTCTTGTTCAAACTGGGAAATATATTGATTAAAGTGCGTAAAAGCACACACAAACTCGGTAAGCCTATTTATCTGGAACTTAGACAATTGGGAAGCCTAAATAACGGGACTGCTTTGTGCTCTACTTTAGTGGGAAGGGAACAAATGAAAAGTTAATAAGGTAGTATCAGGGATTTTTTAAAACAAAAACCAGGAAGCTTTATAGTGCACTGGGCTCTGTGCATATTAAGTCCTGTATTCTACAGTGGGGGTTGACAACATTTTCAATTAGGGTTTCTAGCATTTTCTTATTCCATCCCCCATGAAGCGGTGGTATCTCCAACCTCCTTCATTTCATTGTTATGTTTCATTTGTTCAACCTTAATGAGCTGTGAGTACCGGGCAATTTGCTAGATGTTGAAAATATGAAGAATGATAAGCCTCTAGGAAGTTACAGTTTAGCTAGTAGGGAAAACAGAAAGGAGCCAATAATTGTTGTGTGAAATAGCAAGTGTTCTAATGTGCACGGAGCACTGGGGGTGCGTCTAATGCAGAACAGGAGGCCTGGGAAAGCTTTTCCATGCCCTACTTCCAAGGGCAAGTCACCAAGGTGGAGAGGTGGTGGTGGTATGGGTTGGAGGGGTGGGGGCAAGGGGGGTTGTTTACCAGGTAGAAGGAAAAGGATGTGGCATGGTAAGGAGGTATAGGATGGAATGAAAGCTATGGTTATAGGTACCAGGATGCGCTGGTACCTATTTGCATTGAACTGCAAAACCATGGGGCGCCTGGGTGGCTTAGTCGGTTAAGCGTCCGACTTTCACTTAGGTCATGATCTTGCGGTTTGTGGGTTCGAGCCCCACGTCGGGCTCTGTGCTGACTGCCAGCTTGGAGCCTGGAGCCTGTTTTAGTCTGTGACTCCCTCTGTCTCTGACCCTCCCCTGCTCACACTGTCTCTCTCTCTCTCCTAGAAATAAATAAAACCATTAAAAAAATTAAAAAAAAAAAACCAACAACAACAAAAAAAAAACCAGGGTTAAGACCAGAAAGTGCTTTTTGTATTGAGGACAAATCATTTCTTCCTTTAATCTGGAGGGCAGCTGTTTACACAGCTTCCGTGGGAGTACAAATATTCCTGGAACTGTGGTAATCTCATCTGCATCTCTTATGAACTAATGTCTTAGCTATTACTTCAGCAGTGATGAGCTGTAACAAAAAGCAGGTTAGAGGCATTTGGAGGATGGAAAGGGGACAGGAAATGGGTGGAGGAAAGAAGAAAGAAATGGAGGCATTGATGGGGGATGGTGGTGGAAGGAGGCACTTAAAATGAACTGCATATTCACAGTTTTGCCCAGGACCCAGGTCAATACCAGCTCTTGGGTCCTTCAAATCACCTGTGCACCTTCTGTTCATGGACAACGGCTAGAATTTTACAACTTCTCTCTTGGTAAACTGTATAATGAGAATTTGTAATGATGATTTGTAATGTCTGGAATGACGATTTTCTAAGAACTCAAGACCCAATGAAATCAAAACAGATAAAATCTTATTAAGTCTCGTTAGAGTATCATACCAAGTTTTTGAGGCTCAGTTTCCAACTTATGGTGACTAGAGGGTAGTTCAATTAATGAAAACATTGAGTTAACCAGAATACCATATTTTTCCACCATTCTAAATAAATTACCTTACTAAATCCATTTTATTTGCAGGTCTATAAAATTGGGTTTTCAATATTCTGTGTGAGAAAACGAACATAAAAATAAGCATACCATATACAAAAGCATTTCAGATAAAATCAATGACATTTTCTTCCAAATTAAAAGAAAAAAACCTCCGGCAGAATTACATAATTTCAATGATAAGCGTTCATCACTATGTGTTGAAAAAATTTTTGAAAAATATTTTAAAGCAGTAGAAATCCAAACAAAAGCTGTAAAGAGAAGTGATGTCAACCCATAGCGAATGTTGTATCTTTTTTATCTACAGTTGTTTCAATTCGAAAAGAGCTTTATTTGAAGATCAGCTCAAACTTCAGTTAAGTGTGGAAAGGGTGGGGACTTTGTTATATACCTCTCAGCTTAAACTTAATTAAAATAAGGGCTAAAATCATTCATAATAGCCAAGATATGGAAATGAACTAAGGGTCCATCAAAAGATGAATGGATAAAAAGATGTTTATATCTCTATCTGTTTATCAAGACGTTTATATCTCTATCATCTCTATCTCTATCTATCTCTCTTTTATCTGTCTATATAGAGAAAGGACTATTATTCAACTTTAAGAAAGAGGGAAATCCTGGGGTGCCTGGGTGGCTTAGTCGGTTAAGTGTCCGACTTCTGATCAGGTCATGATCTCGCAGTCTGTGAGTTCGAGTTCTGCATTGGGCTCTGTGCTGACAGCACAGGACCTGGGGCCTGCTGTAGATTCTCTGTCTCCCTCTCTCTCTGTCTTTCCCCCACTCATGCTCTGTCTTTCCTCTCTCTCTCTCAAAAATAAAAAAACGTTAAAAACATTTAAAAAAGAGAGAAGGAAATCCTGCCCTTTGCAACAACATTGATGGGCCTTGAGGTCATTATGCTAAGTGAAATAAACCGAAGAGAGAAAGACAAGGACTATATGGTGTCACTTATATGTAGAATCTAAAAAACAAACAAACAAACAAACAAACAAAAAAAGTCGAACTCATAAAAACAGAGAGTGGCAACGTGGCAATCTAGGGGTGGGGGGAATAGAGAGAGGCTGGTATAAAGGTACAAACTTTCAGCTATAAAATAAAGTCTGAGAAGCTATGTAAAACGTGGTAACTATAGTTAATAACACTGTATTCTATAATTCAAATTTGCTAAGAGAGTAGAACTTAAATGTACTCAATAAATAAATATGGCGATTGGATATATTAACTAATTAGATAATGGGGAATCCTTTCACAATGTGTATGTATATTATATCATCTTGATGTACACTCTAATATCTTATAGCATTATGTGTCAATTATACAAATTCCACAATTGTACAATATAGAAAGGTGAAAAAATACTGGCCACGAAAAGTTCTACATCTTTCTAAGGTGTGTCTGAGTGCAAGATTATAGGCTTTTTAGATGGCCAGGTAATTGTTTATAATGTTAGAACCCCAACCGATAGATGTTGTTTCTTCTCTACCTTTCTCCGGAGGAATTTAGCTGTTGCCTCGTCAGGCATGGCCAGTACACATTTTCTGCCTCATTTGTCAGCTTTACCATCCCAGATCACCCCAGTGGGCTCTTGTCATTGTGTCTCTCATAGGTCCCTCTTGAAAACTTGTTTCTCTTAACCTGCCCCCACAATATGAAGCAGCATACATAATTTGTTGGATTTAGGGTATCTTTTCTTCCTGTGATAACCTAGCTGCTTTGCCATTTATTCTTTTAGAACAAGATAGATTTTCTAATTTACCATATTTTGGTGTTCACCTTACTTCAACGCAACCAACATTGTTGAACCCATTCATTCTATGAAATGTCTCAGGGGCTACAAAGATGAGTAGGATGCTTTCTCTGTCCTTACGTGGTTCATATGTGGGTGGTCAAGGTAATGGAGAAGCAAATAATTGTCATCAATGTAATAAATGTTATAATGGACATAGAGGCAGGGCTCTGGGGAAAGAGGTTGAAGGATCACTTAAATAGGAAGGAAACTTAACCAGAGTGCCAAAGAGTCCTTTGGAACTTGTCAAGGTCTAGAGGGCAGCCATGGAGTAGAGCAGGAAGAGCAGGGGACTTGGTGCAGGATGACTGGGTTAGAATCTGCTATGGACCTGCTGAGTCAATGCGTTCACCTCTCTGCGACTCAGCATTTGGGGGTGAGAATAGCCAGCCTGCAGAGCAGGTGTCACCTCCATCTGTCAGGGTACCACCATCTGCACAGCTGCACTCCTTTCCTGATGTTCCTTAGATCTTTGGACCTGGGAGGGGAAGAATTCGGCCTCTGGATGACAGGCCATGGGGCTGGTCATCTCCTTAGAACTCTCCCATCTCTGACATCCTGTACAAACAACGGTCACCCAGTCCGGGCCAGGGCCTATGGGAACAGAACACAGCCAAGGTATCCCTCAGCTGGGAGGAAAGGGGAAAGAACCTGGCATCACCGTGTCCTGCTCTAATGATACAAACAGCAAGGTCTCTCTGGAGCTCTAGGACCGGAAGGACCTGAAGAGCCAATGAGTGCAATCCTCTGCCTTCAGCTGGACTGCAGACTGCCAGTAGCCTCAGAGAACCAAGTTGCCCCTGAACTCAGCCCTCCCCACCCCCATTGCCTAATGCTTTTTCTTCAATGTACTTAGAAGAAAGGCCAAGTCTCAGGTGAGGTCTGCATAGAGGCAAGGACTGGAGACCGAGGAAAACAGAGATTCTAATACTTGATGCTACTGTGGTGTGTGTGTGTGTGTGTGTGTGTGTGTAGGGGATTATTCCTGCTCTTTTGTTTCTTTCTGCCCTAGTTAGTTTCCTCATAAAGAAAAATAAGGAATAAATCTGAGAGTAGAAAGTAGAAGAACTTTCCTTATAATCCCTCCTTCCGGCAACCAATTGTTTGCATGCTTCAACTTCCTGGCAAACGTTAAGCACTCAGTAAATTTATGATGAAAAAAATATTTAAGAAAAAAGCTGGGAAACAAGGCAGATGGAATAAAAGGAGTCTAGCTGAAAAAAGTTCTTAGAGCTTTGGCATTTTTTTGAGGGTAAGGATCATGCATTTTATCCCTTACCTCCTTGCTCCCTATCTTTGGTGAATAGCTTTCAAATAAACAGGCACATCATATGAAAATAAAAAACATCATAACGTCGCTTCTTTTCATAAACACAAAGAGTGATATAAAAGAGTTAACTTTGATTAAAAAAATAACAACAGGGAACCCAAATATGCTTACAGTAAACTTCCGTGCAATATTGTGACACAGCACTGGAGGAGGGAAGTCATAGGACGTGTGTGGAGATGAGAGAAAAAACGCGATGGAAGAGATAAAGGCAGAGGGAGAGAGGCAGAGGAAGTCGAGAGAGAAAAATAACCTGGAGAAAAATGAACACAGGATGGGAGAAATAAGGAAAGGGAGAGATGGGGGGACAAAGGAGAAGATCATCGAAGAAAAATGGGAGACAGGGTACGGAGTCGGCCGTTGGGGAAACGTGTTCTTTTCATACTCAGGATTCATTTCTGTGGTGGGTTTCACCGTGTCGCCACTTCATCATCCTTCCTCCAAATTCTCATTAACCACTGTTTATAGCTGTTTAACTGCTGCTTACCTTTGGATTTTCAAGGGCTCGACTCATAATGGGCTAGATAATCATAGTAGCCTGTCACGGGGAAATAATTATTCTCTTGGAGCATTATCCCTGGCACATATCTGGGCCCCGAGAAAAGGCTCTTCGTGTTCTTACATTTTAAGAACTTGGAGGTTTATTGAGATTGCCTCCTTTCAGGGGCAGGATTTGATCCCCTGCCCCCCAAGATGCCATCGTATCTCAGAATTAGCTAAGCATCATTTTCTGTTAAGTTGGTCTCATTTTGGACAAAAGTAAATCGTGCTTACTGTGGTATTTCCTCCTGGGGGAAAGGGTTCCTAAGTCACAGGAAAGCAGTGCGCCAGCAGCTCAGAGCACTATAAAAGTGAGAGCTGGGGGGTGGGGACCTTTGCAGGAAAGGTGTTTATGGAGAGTTACCAGTTCTTAGTTTTTTTCTTTAAAAATATTCTGTTACATTAGTATATAAGCTAAAGCAGAATGGAGAAGGGAAAATAATACTGAAAAAGGGGAAAAGAGTCCGTTTTATGGAGTTTCATGAATTTTTAGGAAATGCCTGGCAAGGGGCAGGGGAACTGGGTGACTTCAGTGCAGCTTTGAAATATAGGCTGAAAACATGGAGATTTTTCTGTTTGTTCTTCTGCTTGTTTCAATTTCCATGAATAGCTTTCTACTTCGGGGACCTTCTCCCACTACAGCTTGTGTGCTTGTTTTAGTTGGCTTTTGAATATCGATATCCAAAGATGTTTACTGTCCTTTAATGAAAAAAAGAAATCTTGTGTGTATTTCTTAGGTGGGGAGAGGATTGCCAACATACAATTTTTGTGCCCGTATTTCAAAAAAGTCTCCCTTCTTATTTAGCATCGTCCTTCATAATACAAATTGCAAATAAGGCAGCATGCCAGTGCTGAAAAGTAATTTCAATTAAAATTCCCAGGGCTGTTCAGGGGTGACACAAGAGTCAGTCTTAACACATTGTCCTTGAATCTGGGCACAGCTTACCTGGAAGGCTTCAAAGAGGGACAAGTAATTTCAGTGTCACCTCCCTGTCCCTTCTGCCTCCCCACTGTCCCTCAAGCCATAAACAAAGAGCTGAGTGCCCATTCCACAAAAAAGTAGGTTTGGTGATCGTTTGTGTGGAAAAGCAGGTAATGGACTATTAAATAGTTGTTTGTGAAATCACTGCACAGTACAGTGTTTACTTGTTTCTGCAAAAGTATTTCTGTTTACCCAGTTCTGGCTAAAAAGCAGATCATGTGACACGGCCCCAGAGTAAACAATGTCCAGATAGATGGATATTCCCTCTCGTCTTCCGGTTCAGGCCTCTGCATTTTCTGTTACGCAAATGAACGAGGGGGTTGTGGATGGACAGGCTCTTAGAATCCCAGCAAGTAGGGCTGGTCCGGCATGTTGGAATATCCTATAGTAAAGGTTGGAATAGCCTGTCCCAGGGGACCCTCTGCCCTCTGCCCTAAAGTATCTCCCTCAGCACCTTGTCATGGTGTTTGAAAATCATACACGTCTGTTCTCCTTAAGTCTGCTGGTGAAATCAGGAGTTGCTTTGGAGGAATGACATTAGACTGACAGCATTAACATTTTAGATCAAATAATAGTACATTTATTGAGTGTTTATGAGCCAGGCACTATGCCAGAGATTTTATCCTTACTATTTACTCTCACAAGAATGCTAGGAAGCCGGTACTATTATTATCTTCAAGTTGCAGATGAGGAGACAAAGACACATGAGGGTTATGTTATTTGACAAATCTTAGAGTGCGCAAGCAGAGGAGCTAGGTTTTTACCTAGATTCTCTGATTACTGAGCCCGAGTTTCTTCTGACTTGGCATCAGCAGAGAATGATGTCCAGAAAAAACAGAGTATGGGGTTAAACTTTCATGTGGTGGGTCCGGGAGGGTATTGTCCAAAAGATGAGGGAGTGTGCATAAAGTGAAGACTAATTAGAGGGAAGGTAGATGTCATGAACTCCTGATCACTGCGGGGGGCTTAGAAGGGAAGGACTTGTGGAAATGAACACGAACAAAGAGGTGGAGCTAAGAAGGCAGAAAGTTAATTTTACAGATTTGCTTGTGGCCGATCTGATGGAATCATTTTCCTAGCTGTCTCTTAGAGCCTGAGAATGCAGGACTTCTGCCCTTCTTTCATGTTTGTAAGTTACATGGTTTGCATGTAATTCTGCAGCCATGAGATCCTGTGATCGTCATTGGCATTTGAATTCCCTGTGTGGCCGAGGAACCCAAGAAGCAGAGGATTGCTGGCTAAGCCAAGAGTAGAACCCACGTGTTTGGCTCTGAGCCCAGGGCTCTCTCCAGCACCCCTCTGGTAGCCTTCCATTTACTGCTCTGAATTGTCCTGTAGGTCGGGATTCTTTATGCTCATATAGAACCTTTTCATTCTCTTTCAACCTCTTTCACTTCTAGGAGATGGTACAAATTATACACTCACTTCTCCAGTCTCGATTTGGTATTTGGGTTCTGTTAATTCATTGTTATGTGCAGAATGCCTTCAGTGAACACAACAAGCTGCAGAAAATATAATTCTCCCTTAATGTATATTTACTAAGTGTATTTATTATTCATCAGGATGTGCATTTTAAAATGCGAGTCTAGATTCCCTCACTTTTAATCCCAAACAAATGTTAAAAGATTTATTTTTATAATAATCCCGGAATGAGAGCTAAGTAAGCCTCCCTGAACACGGCTTGCCAAGTAGTGGATGTTAGCTCTACATCCACACTAGATGCTCGATCTGCGCTAGCTATTGTCTCTTACTGTTTCTAGTGGTGATGCACAGAAGCGTACTAGCACACCAGGGCCCATCAATGGTTGCAGTTTGTTGGCACGGACTCTGGGGAAGAAGTACTGCAAGGGAAAATGTTAGAGTCTCGTTTCTTTGCAAGATATAGATAGATATGGTGGGAGAAATAAAGGCAGATGGATGGAGGAAAGGGAATATGTGGGCCAAGAGATAAGAAAATACGCAAAAATAAACTTCAAAGACCTCAAGGTACCATCAACATGCAAGTGTTTGAATAGTATATCAGGAATTTAACACGAATGCATTAAACATCCCGAAATGAATGACCCCTCCTTTCCCATCCTACGAGAAGGGAAGCTTCTAGGGTGCAGGTGCCAGTGTGAGGCTAGAACAGCAGGGGAGTCCTAGTAGTAGTCAAAGGCCAGCTTACATGACGACACACTGGTGTGATCGCTGTCCTCTCGCTAGCTATGTTAGGGATCCATTTGAACAAGGCTCTTCAGCTGACTTTGGTAAGAGTCTTTACTCCTTCATGGTCTTTATTACAATTCTAAATGGCATCTATCTCACACGTGCCTCAACTTCAAGCAGTTTTCTGCTTATCAGTTGCAGAATCTTTTCTCATTTGTAAGGACTAGTGAAGAGCTTCATTGCCCCTCAGATGTTTTTGTGTGTGTGAACTCATAATACCCACAATACATTAATAACCAACAATTGAAACATGTGTTAACATGGTTTGGTTTAAAAAAAAATACTTCAACTGAAGATGTCATTCAGTATAAATCTAGGAATACTTTCTTCTTTGAGGTTGAACATCACTACATGTAAAACGCCAGCACGGACAGCTGTACAGCTAGAGTTACAGCCGTAGTAAGAATAGAAGTTAATAAGAGAGTGATGCAATAGTTTTTTCTGACAATTCTTATTTTCTTACATTGGGTGGGGTCAATGGAACTAAAGCAGACACTGATCCCTATGGTTTTGAACACACTTTCCAAAGACTAGGGGCAGGGATGGATGAAAAGGCATTCTCTTGTTGAAAAGACAGATGCAGAGTCTTATAAACCCCATTCTGTGATGATAAATTCTTCAAGTATGGACAGAAATAGTTAGGGAAGATATTTGCATTGCATGAAAACTATATAGTTCGCAGTACAGGGAGGGAAATTGAGCATGGTTCCTACATACATTTCAAATAGAATCCCATCGTGCATATAGGGCTGGTATCCAATTAGATAATAATTAAGGTTAAAGAGATGTATCTAAAGAATCACTTTTATTCATGTGATATGACAATTTGAAAAAACAAGTCAAACAGTTTTAAAGAAGTAGTCAAAAATAGCCACTTTATAAAAGAAAAATGTGACAGCAAATCAAATCACCTGTTTGTAGTGGCTAAATCCTTGGCCTCTGTCTCAAGCCTCTCTGTTCAGTGCCACAGTTGCTTCTCCTCTCAGAGATTTCCTGTTGACCAGTGCTTTCCCAGTTAGCTCATCCTCCTGGGAACAAAACCATCCTCCTCGCTGTAAGATACTAAGTGACTTGCCCTCTAAATTCTTGCCATAGCCTTTAGCATTTGATAAATGAATTAAATAGAAATAATTGGGCATCTTTTGCCGAACTTGATGTCTGTAATAAATGTCACTGTGTCATACAAAACAATTTATAAATTATTTTGAGAAGGATTGTTTCAACTACAGAGCAGACGGTGAAGGAGACAAATGTAAAGGATTTGTGAGAGGGCTTTTCTATAACGACGTCATAAGACACAAGAGGATTTCAGTAGCAATTCTCTTCATGCCAGGAAGAGGGAAGGAACAAAGCAGTGGGCCCAATGTTTCTAGAATTTTTCAATCCTGTTTTCTTTACTTTTTTCTTACCCCCTTATTGGGCGATTGGAAATAAAATAAGAGGAGTTGATGGTACGGAGACTCCAGATCAGCTTACAAATCAGTGTTACTTGTGTGAATTTGTTACCTACCTATTAAGTTTCATGAAACCCCTTTGCTGACCAACAGGATGGTCTGGGACAAGATGGCTTGGATTTTTAAAATCCTGTGCTTCAAAATAGTGCAGATGTGGAACTAACAATAGAATAGTTAGCATGGCATACTGCACCAAACAGGTTTTACATTTTTAGCAAAATTTTCAAATGAGCATTGTATCACTGAAATGTTATCAAAGGTTATGTTTAGTCCATGAAACAGGCTCAAAAAACAATGAAGTTTTTTCTCTCATGCAAATTCCCAAGATGAGAAAAAATTACAAAAGCAAATTAAGTGGAGAGAAGTAAATGAGACATTATTTCTCCAAAGTTGTTTTATTGCCTGCCAGGAAAATATCTTCAGGAGATGGACTGAATAGGAAAAGACTTTTGTAGTGAGCATCTGAGCCACAGCAGATTTGTGGGTATTATTGGCTTTTTCAGACATCAAAAGCAAACTGTGTGAAAGATGATGGAGGTGCTCAAACAGGAATGGGGAATGAAAATGAGCAAATAGAAGATCATGCTCAATAAAAACACAAAATGATAATCAGAATAAATGAGACTATCAGTGCACAAGTAGAAGAAAATCAACTAGGAACATCTGTTCAGGTGAGGCTGAAATTAAGAGAATAATCAGGCTCTGGTCGTGTGCATTTGGAAAAAGTCTATGAAAGATATGATGAGTAGCATCTCATCCTTCGCCCATGTGGAATAATCGTATACTACCTTTGTACTCTCAGTGAAATTGGGTTTTGTGGATGTGGATGTGATACCTTCCAAGAAATGTGGGTTTGCAGCAAAAACAATTGGGTGCATGTGCAGATTACGAAAATGTTAACGGTGAAATGAGAATCTCTCATAGAAGTATGCAAAGATATAGTAGTCGTGAAAAACATTTCTAAGCAAGCCTCCAAATGAATGAAATCACAAGTGTCAGGCCAGAAAAATCTCTGGAGAAATAACGTGCATATATCATAGAGAACGTTAAAATCAAATATATTGACTTCTGATTCAGGAAGAGACAGGACACACACACTTCTTCCTATTCCTCTTGCTAAATACTGCTAAAGACTCTGGATATTAAATATAAAACAAACAATGAAAAAATGCTGAAAGATGGACAGAAGAAGGCAGATTAGTTAGGGGCCTTCAGATCTGAGGAACAACATGGCAGTGAGTTCCCTGGGTTTTATTTTTGCCACAATGCACCCCAAATTGGGTGCTATAGAAGCCAGCAACTTAGAAATGCTAAAATTGCAAACAAACACATAGAAAGCCCCAGTAAATGAATGATTTGATCTCTAGCCAAAGGAGCATGGAGGGTCAGCCTAGCAAGACAAAAAACTTTTAGAAGATACCCACTCCATACTCTAGCCAAACACAGTGGGGAAAAAATGGTGGCCTGATTCCCAACCTTGTCAGCATGGCTGAATGGGGATCCTGGACATCTACCCTCATCTGGAGGTAATGAGACATCTCTCTCACTCCTCACTGAGGTTGTGTTAGAGAGGCTGAATGGGGGAATCTGGGAGCACCTGCTCCCAGGGATTGTGAGTCCCTTCAACTGCGGTGTCAGTGGAGGCCATGTGTTTGAGCAGTGATGAAGCACCTCTCCCTCTCCCAGCTGGGGTGATGTCACTGGAAGCCTAGAAGGGAGCCTGAACTTCGACTCCAAGCCAGCAGAAATGAAGCAGCTCCCCTCCCCCAGCCTCTGCTACATCAAAGGAGACCTGCCAGAACAGAAGACTTAACTAAGATCCAAAGTCTCATAACATAATACCCACAATGTCCAGAATACAGCAACAGCAAAAAATCATGTGTCATATTGAGAACCAGGAAAATCTCAACTTGAACGAGAAAAGACAACAGAGGCTAACACAAGGATGGTATAGGTGTTGGAATTATCTGACAAAGATTTTAAAGCAGCCATCATAAAATCCTTCCATGAGCAATTGGGACCACACTTGAAATAAGGGAATAAATGGAATATATCGGGAAAGAAATGGGAGATAGGAAGAAAAACCAAATGGAAGTACAAGAACTGAAAAATACCATAACCAAAACTAATCTTATTGGATAGGCTCAACAGTGGAGTAGAGAGGACAGAAAAAAGAATCAAGAAACTTGAAAATAGAACAATAGAAATAACTCAGTCTGAACAGAAGAGAGAAAATAGATTAAAAAGTAATGAACAGAGCCTCAGGAATCTATGGAACTATAACAAAAGATCTCACCATTGTATCAACTGAGTGCCAGAAGGAGCAGAGGAAAATCATGGGGCTCAAAACATATTCAAAGAAATGATGGCTGAAAAATTTTCAAGTGTGGCAAAGGAAACCTGCAGATTTAAGAAGCTGAGTTAAACTCAAGCAGTATGGATGAGCACTGAGTGTTATGTGGAAACTAATTTGACAATAAACTATTAAAAAAAAAATAAATAAACTCAAGCAGTATAAATCCAAAGAAATCCACGCCAAGACACATCAGAGGAGGCAGCTTCAGTGAGCAGACTGCTTTAGTGCTCCTAAGCTTGCAGAAGCACATGAGCACATGCACAATATCCTTCGGGGACCTCATACACTGGAAACACTAAATGCTTCACAGGCAAATTTCTGAATTGTCTTATCCCCCACCCTCCAGTGGTTACTCCTGCAAAATAGTACATAATCTATGTTGATCACATGTACATAAATATTTTTAAATGACTTTTTAAATAAAAGGAACTACTTAAAAAAAAAGCAACCAGAACATCAAATTACATTATCATATAGCTCCTATTATATGTAAGGCGTTGCAATTGCTCCCACCTCAATGTTCAGTCTGTCATTTTTGGGGAAATCTCTATTTTGCTAGGTCAGGAAGCGAGTACTGGTGGTGTTTTGTACCAGGAGGCTCATGTTGTGAAGAAGAAAGTGGGTAGAAAGAACAGAATTGAGAGAGGTCATCATTTCAAGTTTTGCCCAGCTGTCATGACTAAAAAGTCCTGTTACTGAATATGATCACTGCAGGAAATTCTATGTGAAAAAAATGGTACACAAATCTCTGAAAAATCACCACGAAAGCTGTTACATAGTAGATATGCCATAAACATTTCCGGAATGAATAAACAAAGGCAAGAACAAGTGGCACATGTAAGGCTTTACTTTTTTTTTTTTTTTGACAATACAATTGTGAAAACTAGACTTGCTTACTGTGTAGGAGTACTTATTTATCTTGTTTATCTTAAACACATATGTTTTAGTATTTCACTGAGTTTCTAAGAAAGCCTTGCCTGTCCTCAGGTAATAGGCATTTTCTTCTATATTTTCCTTTAGTTAAGTATTTTAGTTACATACCTGCCTGGTTTCAGAGTAAACCTTAACTAGCAACTTTCCAAGATTTCACAGAGAACTTTAAGGGTCCCATGCAGGGGTTGGGTCTGTGAGTGACTGCGGTCTACCAATGTGGTTTTCTCAAGCCAGTGTGGTGAATAGTAATTGCAATAATGCTAATTTACATTGCAGAGTGTTTTCTAAGCTGTGTTCTGAAGAATGCTAGTTGTGTGGATTATTAATAGATATTACTGAAAACAACATGTGAAATTATGGGATTAAAAAGTTAAATCCATATATTAATGTAGACATTATCATCCTTAATAGAACAGTTTTAAATCCTCTGACATAGCCATAAATCAGAAGCCCTTCGATAATTTTAAAAAACAAGTTTATTGTCCCTATTCCAAGTATATGCTTTCCTCCAGGATGAGTCTGGATCTGGTTGCTGGGTACGTGGGGGTGTGGTGTGGGATTGTATGTTCATTTTGATAATGCTCTCCAGGTGGTTCTGAAATCTTTCTAGCCCTCTCCACCAATCTCCTCTTCAATCTTGAAAAGCACAGTGTTAATGCGTTAATATGCCAGTGATTCCCCAACATGGAAAAGGTTTGCCAAGCTCATGTGAGCTTGGAACCCCACTTTTATGCAGGGCTGGGGCCAGTAGATGGAAACATTATTTGGGAGACTCATATATTGGTTTTACCATTGACAAAGTTTTGCTTATATCTGGGTTTATTTGATTCTTACTATCCATGTGATACAAAATTTCTTATCTCCATGTTAAAAACAAGGAAACTAGGGGGCGCCTGGGTGGCTTAGTCGGTTAAGCGTCCGACTTTCACTTAGGTCATGATCTCGCGGTTCGTGGGTTCGAGCCCCACGTCGGGCTCTGTGCTGACTGCCAGCTCAGAGCCTGGAGCCTATTTCAGAGTCTGTGTCTCCCTCTCTCTCTGACCCTCCCCTGCTCACGCTGTCTCTCTCTCTCTCCTAGAAATAAATAAAAATATTAAAAAAAAAAAACAAGGAAACTAAGTTAGGAATGAGGGGCTAGGACTCTAATGCAGATCTTTGAAATCTAAGTTTGGGTCTCCTCAGTAGCCAAATCACAGTTTGAACTAAGCTATTAGCACAAAATTGGTATGATGGAATCAATAGTCATCAATAAAGGGACCTTAAACCCACCTTTTCCAGATTTTCATGAAGTTAAAACTCCATGAATGCTATGGAGAAAAATGATATAAAAGATATACCACACAGGTTTAGTTTAAGTATTACAAAGCCCTATGTCAACATGAACTCTATAAAAATTCATCGTTCTCTTCTCAATAATTTAGATCTGTTTTTGAAAGTGCATATTTATATAAAAAAAGAGAGGAGCTCTAAAGCTGGCATAATACTGTCAGCTGTTGGCCATATGGAAAAATTTAAATTGTCATAGAAGCTGGCCAGTTATAAAATGTTTTAGATAGATTTTTTTTAAATTACATTTTAAGCGTTTGAGCAATATGCTCAAAAATACATTGGTGAACTTCAGTAGCAATTGCTTTGGCTGTAATTTCTAACGTCCTTCCATATGCAATTATTTATTTATTTTTATCTGACCTGTGTAACAAGCAATGAAATATGTTTTAGATGGGAATAAAGATGTTAAACTGGAAAATTTTCCAAAAATGCATTTCTTAACTTTCATCTATAGAGGCCTGCATGTAGCATTAACTGGATGTAGTTAAGTATCATAATTAGGTATTATTTATTGAACATCTATGTGCAAGGACCTATGCCAAACCCTGCAGTGCTGATGGTGTTATATACATAAAGGGACAAATAAGAAAATTGTGTTTGAACTTAATTTCAAACCCAGCTTAGTCTGGTTTCAGTATTTTTCTTTTTTTGTATTTAGCTTTTAAATTAATACCATTAAAATCATCTGACCTCAAAAGCCATGTCTTTTTATTGTAGAAGATTTGGAGAAATATTGAAAAATAGCAATAACAAAATATTGAAAATACGTATCACCTGCAGTCCCATCACCAAGAAATGGCTGCCATCAGTATTTAAAAAATTTTTAATGTTTATTTTTGAGAGAGAGAGAAGGAGAGAGAGACAGAGACAGAGAACATGAGCAGGGAAGGGGCAGAGAAGGAGGGAGACACAGTATCTGGAGCAGGTTCCAGGCTATGAGCTGTCAGCACAGAGCCTGACACAGGGCTTGAACTCATGAGATCATGACCTGAGCTGAAGTCAGACGCTTAACCAACTAAGCCACCCAGGCACCGGAGATTGCCATTAGTATTTTGAAGTATTTTCCATTCCTTTTTGTGAATATGCATATTACACTTTTTTTTAAAAAAAAGGGATCATGCTGTTTTGTGATTTTCTTTGTAATAGTATTTTCAGACTGCTTTTTCATGTTATTGAATTCCTCTTGACAATTTTTAATTGCTGCATAGTGTTTCATTTTGTGATTGTTCTATAACTTAATCACTCCATTACTTTTAGATACATAAAGCTTTTCAATTTTTTAGTATTATAAACAACTCTATTATCTTTGCCAATAAACATCTGTGCCAATATCTTATTATTTTCATAGAATTAATTGGTAGAAATAGAATTTTTGGACTAAGGCTTATAATGTATATTATAAATTATCATCCAAAAATGTATCAGTTTACATTTGCACCAGCAGTAGATGATAACTCCTTTATTTTTCTACATTTTTACTAACACTGGATATTCTAAAAAATTTTTATGTATTAAATTCACCATTATTTTATGCTGCTCCTGCACATTCAAATTTCAGGTATTTACATGAAGCATTTAGTTATCAATCATCCTGAATTTCATTTATTTATTTTATTATTATTTTATTTATTAATTTACTAAGTCGTCTGTTTAGTTTGTGTGTTTAGCCTGTTTAGTTAGTGTGACTGTGATGAACCTATGATATATTCTAGATTCTGTTTTACATGCTGGGGATTAAATGGTGAATGAAACAAAAGTTCTGCTCGGAGAAGGAGTACATCCTAGCAGGCTGACTTTGCTGAAGAATCATTCCTAGCAATATAAAACAGCAAATATTTAATACGTTGGCATATCCCTTATCACATACAATATCATTTTGAATTGAATCATTGTCTTGCTAAGCAGAGAATTCATTGCCAAGTCTAAATTATACAAATGTATAAAACTAGTGTGATAAATTAGATTTGCCTGGAGCTTAATCTCCGGTTGTTAAGAAATGACAAGTCATACTAGAGACAGGTTTCATACATGTTTACTGGCTTTATAACATGCTGTTCAGTGTTATGAGTTATTTGGTGTATTAGGTGTGCAATTTTACTTAAGAATATACAGAATTGATGGAAAATTTTAGGCTTTTGCAAAAAGGCAACTTTGGGGCATGAAAAGGAAATAAACAGAAAGTGTCTTAGGGAAAAAGAGAGAAGGGATTCATGAACTTTACAACCTGCTAGTGCTACCGATCAGAATGTCTGTAACTGGGGCAAAGCATTTATTATAAATAGCACTCCAGCAAGAGAAGAAATCAGGGTATAAGAATGCCGTGGTCTTAGACTAATGTTGTCTGGCTTAGCTAAGTGTTTCAAATTCTACTTTTTCAACAACTTTGTGACTATAATCACATAACTAAAAGGGACAATGACATTGTGAATATGTTCTATTTCGCCTAACATGGTAAAAAAGAAATCATCGTGGACAGACAGAGCTCTCTTATAATTTGTTTTGTCATTTTCAAAAAAAAAATCCTTAAAAAAATTGTCTTTAGAGAACTAGTTTGTTTTAGGGAAAGATATCTAATTTGAAGGAAACATTCCAATGTATTTGCTACCTTAAAATGTAAAACATGTTTAGCCCTGTTTTCCTACTTTCCTCTACATGTTTGATAAATGCTAGATGGTAAAGTGGTGTATTAACTTGGGACCGTATTTTCTATCCCAATGATTTGGCTTCACTCACCAAACATACTGTACACCAGATTTTACAAACCACAGGAAAACTGGCACAAATTTTGAGTATTTTGCTTTATAAAATGAGACACTGTATTTACTAAAGTTTAAAAAATGTTTTTTTTGATATTGTTTCAATAAATCTCTGGCCTTGAAACAAACGCAAATAAAATGTTTAAGCTCTAAGCTTTTGCTGTAAGTACAATTTGCTATGCCTTTCAAATAATCAGAGACAATGTGGAGATGGAATTCAATTAAAGCCCAGTTCTGTCTTTAACATTTCTAATTCAGAAACCATAGAAGTCTTGTTTGAATTTAGAAGACATTATTAAAGTATTTGGTTTATAGATAGAAGTCATGAAAAGATAAGATAAAATTCTGGTGTTGCAGTTATATTTTGAAGACGTATCTAATCTGTAGTGGCATGAGAAATGTAGTAGAGGGATATGTTGCTGAAAATCACTGTAGCATCACACTTAAACACTTAAAATCCAAGGCAGTTAATATAATTTATACATACATAAACTAAATTATATCTCTACTAGAGACTTCTGGATAGAAACACTTTTACCCAGTATTTTAATCAAGTACGCTATCATTTCTGCTCCATTCGATGCATGCAGCACACAAATTTGCTGATATGTGTTTCACTTAATGGATGTAATATGTGTAATGTGCTATTAATGTCTATTAGAAATACATATAATAGTGAGGAGGCACTTTAATCAGAAAGAGTTGCTATTTCTTGAAATCAGAAAGATCACAATAACAGGGAGGTAGGTTTGTTCTATTTTTTAAAGGGATAGTGTTCTGAATTGAAATAGGAATGCTCTCCTATTCCTATTCTGCATAAATTTGCATGACTAATTCCCAAAGCTCTAATTTGAAGTAAGTAAAATAAAAGGATACAAACTTCTTATAACTGTATGCATGCTCTGATATTTAGAGAAAGAACACATAACAGACTTTTTAAAGAATTAATTTGATTACCTTTCAGGTCAAGGGACAAGGGAAAGTAGGAAAAGAATGGGTGAGATCAAGAGTGAGTGAGTGAGAGAGAAAGCACCAGAGTGTTCATTAATGAGTGTGTGTGTGTGTGTAAGAGCTTTATTGAGATATAATTCACATACCATTAAATTCACCCTTTAAAAGTGCTAATGCAATGGCTTTTTTTGCTCTACTCACAGTTGTGCAAGACTTGTATTAGTTTTAGGGCATTTATATCATATATCAATTAGCAGTCACTCTCCATTCCCTCCTTCTCCCGCATCCAGGTAACCACTAGTCTACCTTCTGTCTCTATTAACTTTAATATATTTTTGGGGAAATATCCAATTTTATTTCACTTCACAGCAATTGGGTCTAAATATTATATTTTGTGTTTCGTTATCCCGTTATGTTTTGGAAATTTAGTTTTGAGTGGAATTCTGATGTTTATGAAACAAAAAAATTTCAAGTAAGCATCTAAAGTTATTAATCGTTATGCTGAAAAGGGTCAACTGTGTTGTTTCATTAAATAGGATGGGGTTCAGTTCAAGCAGTTGATTTGTTATTTTTACTCCTAGTCTCAGCTAAACCTAGGGAATGACAATATTAAGGGGAAAAGAAAGGCCCAATTCTCAAATTTCCCATGGTGTAGATAAAAATGTTATTGGAAGATTTGTAGCTGTTTGTAATTTTGTCAGTCACAAATGATTATCCCCTCTCCCAACCACAATAAATCATGCAAAAAGTTACAGGGGAAAGATGATTACGCTCTCAAGGGTTCTACAATTTAGTTGAATCTGACTTTAATTTCATCCTTTAGGTATCTTTTCCTAAGAATCAAAAAATCTTAAAAAAATTAATGCCACTGATAACTCTATTACTCTGAACCTCCTCAGCATTTATTTCTATCTGTATCTGCCACTAAATCAGGGGGTAAGAAGTTGCTTCTCTCTCTGTGGTCTGTGTTCTTAGTAACTGCATTCATATTTTTTAAACATTTTATTATAAAATAAAATGCAAGGACAAGAAACACCAAACACCAAAACACCAAAATACATAGCTAGTAAATTGTTATAAAGTGAAAACTATTGTGACCACCATCTGAGACAAAAATAGAACTTTCTGGTCACCCCAGGGCCTTGTGACAGCCTCTCCTTCCCAAAGTAGTAATTCTGTCATCACTTATTTGAACTTCTTCATGGTTTGCTGACTTTCCCAGACACTATAGGTTTGTCTTGCATATTAAAAAAAAAAATTGATGTCTTTCAAATCTCTTTAATACAAAATCAAAATTTGACAACTTACCTTTCTTTAATTTGTAATTTATCTATCAAAGAAACTGGGCTTTTGCTGACTCTCCCACAGTCTGGATTTTTCTGATTATAGACTTATAGAGCACTTCCACATGTTCCTCTGTTCTCTGCATTTCCTGAACATTGGCAGCTGGATCTAGAGGCTGGAGGAGATTCACTTTTAATCATTTGGCAGTATTATAGGTGTGCTTGTATTTCTTTTCGTTGGGATGCACATGTTACCTGGGTTTTGCCTTTTTGTTGTTTTTAACTGTCATTGATGCTCAACACCTGGATGCATTAATTCAATGAGATTGTAAATTGGTGATATTCTATCAAGTGGTTTTTATTTATGAGTTTGTAATTATTTTATAATGGGATACTTTTCCTTCTATGTTGCCTATACTCTATTGATACAGATCACATAGAAAAGCTAGAATTAATTTTTGCTATTTTCCTTCCTTTATTCAGTATTCAAGGTGATGAATTGATTTCTTGCCGTTCACCAAACGGATGATTAATTATTTTTTGTTAATAAAAATTTTCTGAATTCATGGATTTAAGCATCATTTATAGATTTCAATCCATTGTAATCTTTTCNCCCTTTATTCAGTATTCAAGGTGATGAATTGATTTCTTGCCATTCACCGAAGATGATTAATTATTTTTTGTTAATAAAAATTTTCTGAATTCATGGATTTAAGCATCATTTATAGATTTCAATCCATTGTAATCTTTTCCTTCTTAAATAAAGCTCATTTTTTCCCTGTCTTTGGATCATTGGCTTCTCCCTTCAAGTTGTCTTCTGAGTTATATATATTGTATCTATATCATCCGTTAGTCTGATAATTTTCTTGTTACATGGTATATACGTGTTCCAAGAAAATGTTGTACATTTACCATCTTTGACCTCAAGTTAGCCATTTCTCTAAACAGTCATAGTTGCATTTAAAGGGAAATGGGATGTTGAGGCTAGAGTCTGGGCTCTAGTGATGTTCACTGATTCTGGGTTGATACAGATTTATGATCTTACAGTTCTGGAAGTAAGAAGTTCAATAAATTTTTTAATTTATTTTTGTTAGAGACAGAGAGCATGTGTGCACACAAGTTGGGGAGGGACAGAGAGAATCCCAAGCAGGCTCTGCACTGTCAGCCCACAACATAATATGGGCCTCAAACTCATGAACTGTGAGATCATGACCTGAGCCAAAATCAAGAGTTGGATGCTCACCCGCCTGAGCCACCCAGGTGCCCCAGATTGAGCCCTTTTCACATTTACTCTGATCTTCTCCTCTCCTTCCAACTTTAAGGACCCTTGTGATTGCATTGAAGCCACCTGGAAAATCCAGGCTACTCTCCCTAGGTCAGCTATTAGCAATATTAATTCCATCTAAACTCTTCCTTCTCCCTTTGCCATGTAATGTAACATATTCCCAATTTCCAGGAGTTAGGACACTGGGAAGAGGACATTATTCTGCCTATCACATCATCTTCATCTCTCTGTGACAAGAATGGTCAGGGAATTTCTGTTTTACTTTTTTTTTGTGGGGGGGCATTGACATTTACACTGCAGCTTGAAGAAGGCATGGGGACCTTCTGGGTGAAGAGAAAACAGGAATATAGTTGAGATTGAAAGACAGCAAATGGGAGGCTGTTACAGTAGTTCAGATGGGAAATGAGGCTGGCTTAGACAAAAATAGTGGTTGTGAAATTGGAGATGAAGGGATAGATTCAAGACAGCAATAATCCACTTTCAAGTATTGAAATGTGACCTCATTATCTTCAGTTGTGTTTTTGTTTTGATGTTACAGCATTCACTTTTCTGCTCTTGTTTTCTAAGGGCACCTGTAAAGTATTCTCGTTTTAGAGACTAAAAGCTAACCCTACAAGAACTAAATAGAATCTTCTCCAAAGGAATTATTTCAGACACCTCAGGATGTAGTTAAGAACATGGAATTTAGGGGCGCCTAGGTGGCTCAGTCTATTAAGCGTCTGCCTTCGGCTCAGGTCATAATCTCACAGTGAGTTCAAGCCCCACGTTGGGCTGTTTGCTGTGCACGCAGAGCCCACTTCAGAGCCTCTGTCCCCATCTTTTCCTGCCCCTCCCCCACTTGCTTGCATGTGCTCTCTCTCTCAAAAATAAATAAATAAAATTTAAAAATACCATGGATTTTAAATTATGGATATATTTCATTTAGAGTGGCTATGGGAAGCACAGCTTGACTTCTGATGCTAAGGGACTTAGGAAAGTTTGGCTCTGTGCATTGATTACTACACTTTTACATCTAGTAGTTTTGGTATTCTTTGGTTAACCTGTGATGACCTCTATATGACAAAACTTTAAAGAGACCAATTACCAGCTTAGTTGCCAGCTGGTATAGTTTGGGCTTCAAGTTGTTTAAAATTGAGTACCTGGGACTTAGAGAACAAGACAGGTTTTTCTAGTCTAGAGATATTTTGATTGGGTTTTTCCTCATATGTAAATTTCTATATCCAAAGCTCTGGTGGTACCCTCATTGGCTTTCTCCCATGTCTGGGCTTGAGTGACACATTGACAGAGTCTGTGACCCTTAGGGTTGATTTGCATGAAGGACAGAGATTTACAAGCTCCTTCTGTTAGAAGTGGAGTAGGGTAAGAGTAGTGAGGGAACTGGGGAGGAGGGCAGGCAGTTCTTAGAGGAAAGGAGTAGATCGATTTTCTGCAAAGACCGTAAGCTCCGAAGACAGAAGTAATGCTGTTTGAGGGTCAGATAATAGAATGATGGAGGTATGCATTCTGTCCATTTCTTTTTTTTCTTTAATTTTTTTTTAATGTTTTATTTATTTCTAGGAGAGAGAGAGAGACAACGTGAGCAGGGGAGGGTCAGAGAGAGAGGGAGTCACAGACTCAGAAACAGGCTGCAGGCTCTGAGCTGGCAGTCAGCACAGAGCCCGACGCGGGGCTCGAACCCACGAACCGCGAGATCATGACCTAAGCGAAAGTCGGACGCTTAACCGACTAAGCCACCCAGGCGCCCCACATTCTGTGAAAGCCTAGGGAGGCTTCGGTGTAGTGAGGTTTAAAGATAACATAGTCTTGCGTTAGCCCTGTGGCTTTTGGAGTCTTGGTTATATGAATGTAAATAGGAGACAGCGTTGGGGTGCCTGCGTGGCTCAGTCGGTTAAGCATCAACCCTTGATTTCTGTTGATGAGTTCCAACTTCACATCTGAACTGTTAGTGCAGAGCCTGCTTGGGATTCCCTCCCTCCCTCCCTCTCTCCCTCTCTCTCTCCCTCTTTCTCTGTCCCTCCCTTGCTCATGCTCTCTTTCTCTCCCATGATAAAGAAATAAAGTTAAAAAAATTATGCATCCCAGGCAGAGAATCTTTGTTTTTATTGATGGCATTGGTAGCAGTGTAGGTGAAAATTTCCCTCAGGTGACTTCTCGAGCAGTAGAAAGCTAGAGGCAGGGGTGGAGCGTTGAGGCACACTGTAAGTACAAGACATGGTATTTATAAGAATGGGTGGGGCAGCCCCCAGCACTCCCTGAGATAGCCTGAGGAGACTGATTGGAGGTCTCCGATTAGAGGTGACAGTGAAATTTGGGTTGTTGCTCTTTAGGTAACCTCATTGATATCGGCAGTTTGGAGAGGGTCAGGGGACACTTTAAATTACAATTGTCACATGCTGTCTCTTCTCATTCAGAACAAAGGATCTAAGATTCTATGGAATGGATCATGGCTGGAGCAGATTTGGAGAATAATTTGGCATCATTAGTTTGATGCCCATCATACAGCTAAGATCACCCGGATATTTGAGGAGTTGTGTTCTGAAATTCAGAGGTTGTTGTGATATCCACAGCTTGAGACCTCAGTTGTTTGGGAAAGCAGAAGAGGGCAATTCTGATCCTCTAAGGAATCTAGATGTAGCATGTTATCAAAAGAATAGTGTCATACTCAGGGTACATTTCAAAGCTGTAGCAGAAAATAGAAACTTTTACATATTGTCTTTTTAGTTTGCACAACAGCTGCAAAATAGGTGGTATGTCATTTTCAGATGTGGGAACTGAAGGTCAGAAATATTCAAAAGTCATGCTAAAAGTTATACAACTATTAAGACAGGATTCCATCAGGTCTCTGACACCTTCCATTATTCCCTGTTGCTTCCTCTTTAAGGTAGATTGACAGTGATAGAACAATGCAGAAAATGACCCTTTCAGATGTGGTTCTAATATTCTCCATGCTTTGTAGGAATTGTATTAAGAAACAAATAGAGGGGCAGCTACATGGCTCAGTTGGTTAGGTGTCCGACTCTTGGTTTGAGCTCAGGTCACGATCTCACAGTTTTATGAGTTTGAGCCCTGCATTGAGCTCAGCGCTGGCAAGCATGGAGCCTACTTGGGATTCTCTCTCTCCCTGTCTATCTGCCCCTCCCCCACTCACACTGTCTTGGTCTCAAAATAAATAAATAAATGTAAAAAAAGAGACACAAATAGAATTGAAAGTCTCTCTCCCTTTCTCATCTTTGTTGGAGTTATTAGTTCTCCTTGGTAGAGTTGGTATCTTCATTAGATCTTTTTTTTTTTNACCGACTAAGCCACCCAGGCACCCCTTCATTAGATCTTAAGACCCAAATCTTGGTGTAATCATTGCAAATCGTTTGGAAGCAGTGGTTTCTTTAGCCTTTGAACGCATGCGTGAGCCTGCTTTTACTACAACAGCTACTGAGGTTTTAGGGTTTATTTATTATAGCAACTAGCATTATACCAATTTATATGCCTCCCTTTTAATCATGCATTTGATTTTGGTTCTTTCGGCTGTCAAAAAACAGATCCATACTTAGGTTTCCTGAAGAAAAGGAATTTTCCCTGTGTGGAATGAAATCACAACAGGAAATCTCAGTTGTTTCTCTGGTAGCATCTCTACTTCCACCTCAGCAATGGTGCTGCTCTTATCTTACCAACACTTCTCGCCTCATACTCTGTCTTTTCTGCACTGTCATGTCATTAGCTTCTAAATGGCTTTGACACACCATGGATCTTACCCCATCTTAATGAATATTTTCACATGCAGCTTTATTTCTAACTAATCATGTTTTTTTTTAAAATCTTCTCCAAAATGAAATCTAATTCGCTTAGTTTATTTTTTCAGTCCATGTGGGCCATCGGTTTTCAGCTAGTCTATGGATTTTTTTAAACCTGGGGTTGATGCCATTTGCTAACCTAAAATGAGAATAACAGGGTTCGTAAACATTTTAGGAGGAACTAACAGTGGGGATTATACTGGTTCTACTATTTTCCACAAATAAATACCAATTTTTTATTAGCAAAACCTACTATGCCTTATGTTTAAATGTTTCAAAGTGGTCATGGGGACACTTCATAATATTTCTAATAGGTGATATTTGTAACTGTTGAGAGAAGAGTCTTTCATGACTCAAATACTATATACAGAATTTCCCCCTTGTTCAGGGTTTCGCTTTCCTGTTTTAGTCACGCATGGTCAACACAACCCAGAAGCAGAAGATCCTCTTTCTGACCTATAAGGTCCATAGTAGCCCAACACTACTATGTCTCCATACTATGTAGTCACCATGCCTACGTCCTTCACCTCATTCATCTCATTATGTAGGTATTTAATCATCTCACATCATCATCATAAGAAGGGTAAATACAGCATAACATGGCATTTTAAAAGAGACCGTATTCATGTACCTTTGATTACAGTATATTGTTATAGTTAATCTCTTACGGTGCCTAATTTATTAATTAAACTTTATCATAAGTGTGTTTGCATAGGAAAATATGTAGTATATTTAGGATTTGGTACTATCTGTGATTTCAGGCATCTCCTAGGGGGTCTTAGAATGTATCCCCTGTGGATATTGGGGACCAGAAAGACATGACTTAGAAATGCAAAGTTGGGTGAAGTGTGGAATCTCTAAGTCTGATGTTAAATTAGTATTTAGTACACAAGTTAAATGGACTTTGGTTTTAACAGTGTCTATCAAAGGATTAAATTGACAAGTATTTACCAAGTGACCTGCTATATCCCTGTAAAGTTATTGGAGTTGAATACAGAAAGAATCAACAGCAAAATCACATGCTGAGGATTGTTTGAATCATTCAATAAACTGATATTTATTAAACAGCACTGTGATCCAGTTAGGAGTTGGGTTGTGGTGATAGATTTTAGCTAGCTTTTATCCCATAAAACATTGGTGGGGAGGAGAGAGGAGATAGACACATATTCTGGACACCTTGAGCACAGTGTTATACCTGCAATAATTACATAGAAACACTGATATTTAGGAAATATAACAAGAAATGCCTAAAAGAGATTGGGTGAGTCAAGAATAGCTTTTCAGAGTGTTTCAGGCCTGTGCTGAGTTTTGAAGGACGAATGGTATAACCAGGTGAATGTGGAGTTGGAGAAGCATAAGAATTTGCAGAGATATTTCTGTGTATGCTATACTTTGTATTATGGAGTTCAAGCTTCACAACTATTATTTTCACCTTCCTGGCTAACAGTTAAAAAAAGAAAAGGAAGATGATTATAGTTTCTCTTAAGGATATCAGTTCAAAACCCAATTTAAGCAGAACAAGGTCTGGCATTCTAAGTATTTTCCTTATCTCTAGTGGCAAGTGCCATATTTCATATCTAGATGTGACTGTAAGTGATGATTGTAACTGCAGCATGTTGACTCTGAAAAAATTTTGTATGCGCTTGAAATAGACCTGAAGGACCTCTCAATCTTTCACATTAATTTATTTATATTTTTTACTTTTAGTGTTCACTTTCTTTTCATGACTATTTCACTGATTTTTAGAAAAGGTATGTAGTTTTAATAAAGTTTCCCAAGTACTCTTGAGTTCCAAATGGACTAGAATTCATTTTATTTTTATGGGCTGCTGGTCTTTAATCTCTTATCACAGAATCAGAAAGGTACCTGTTACATACTGGTAAATTAGTTATCAATCCCTTGGGCAGTATATTTTAATATCAGTGTTATAGGGAAGATGATATAAATCTTGTGTACAGTATTATTAGCTTAGGCAGCTGCTGACTTAAAAAGGCCAGTTTAACAAGTCACCACTGTATTATGTTTAATTAGGTACAGTTTATATAATGAGGTGTTCAGTTCTAATGGAAAGACATGCTGTGAGCAGCACATCTGCAGGAATAACTATTACAATCAGCATTGCAGAGACCCATGGAACTGCAAATTAGACTTACTTATCTAGAAATAAATTACATCCCAATGCCTTCATAAAGCTCATTAATTAATTCCACTGGCATAAAGGTCTTTTTCTTAATTTCATGTTCCATTAGCATAATAAACACAATTTGAGTTACAACAGTATGATCAGTTTAATGGATGCTATTTATTTTAGTTTTTTATTTAAAGTCCCGGTAACGTAGAATTAACATCAATATGCTGCTTGGTCCTTTTTTAAAAATTCCCATAGGATAACCAACACAGATGTTCAATACGGCATCATATATTTGCTGCATTTTACGACTCTACTAATTGGCCATATGGAAAGGTGTTGCTTGGGTGTAATTTAAAAAAAAAAAAAACCTGCTAAATTATATGGATTGTAATAATTACAATTAGTTTATATGTAAAGTTGGATAGGTTAATACATATTGCGTATTGCAGGCAAATCAGAATAAACAAGCTTTTGATGCCATGTTTATTTAAAAGAAATCCATTTAAAAGAAATTTTGACAATATCTTAAATTCTTTTCAAAATGATAAAAGAAAAAGATTAACTTTGCTTGCATTCTGAAAGTACACAACATGGTCTTTGTGAAGTATGAAGTTTTAGACGCTTACAGTTTTTTTTTAAAACCTATTCTGTGCACTTTGTTAATATGTATGGCATTAACATATCTATAGTGCTTATACTATGAAATTCCAGGTTAAGTACACCTGCTTAGTCTAGCATGTAATTATCACATGTGCTTTTTGGGTGATCTTATATATAGTGTCCCACATATACTGATGTCCCACATTAGATCTTACTACTGAAATAAAAAGCACTGTAAAACACGAATAAAATTTCTTTTCTTGGGTCAAAATATCTTTACTCCTGTCACATTTTCTATTCTTTCTCAATGTACATTCTCTGCTTCAAAACATAATTTATGTTTTCTTTACTGTATTTTTACCTTTGAATAATTATTTGTTTTCAACATTTAATTCATCTGGTATTCTGTACAAGCTACTATGGCCGTGTAACAAATTATTTCAAAACTTAGTGGCTCAAATAACAACGATAATTTGTTACCTCTCCTGTTTTCTGTGTGTTCAACCTTTGGAAAGGCCTCATCTGGGCATCTTTTGGGATCTTTTATGCATTTGCAGTCTGGCCTTAGTCAGAGGTGCAGTCATCTGAAGGCTTGACTGGAGGTAGGGGATCCACTTTCCAGGTGGCTCCCTCACCACTGCTGACAATTGGTCATGAGTGTTAGTTTTTGGAATATGGGGGCTCTCCACAGGGCTGCTGGCATGTCCTCATGAGATGGCAACTGAATTCCTCTAGCATGAGAGATCCCGAAGGTAAGACAAAAACTGAAATACCTTTTATGACCAAACTTGGACGTCAAATACCATCACTCCTGTCATATTCTATTGATCATATAGGCCAGCCTTAATTCAATGTGGGAGAGTAATACAGAAGGAATGAACATGAGGAGATAAGGCTCTTGGAGGCCAGCAATCGCAGTCCCCTCCCTAATAATTCACATCTGTCTCAAATGCAAAATATACCTTTTCCTCTCAAGGCTCCAAAAAGTCTCAGCTGTTACAGCATCAGCTGAAGCTCTAAGACCCGGATCTTGTCATCTAAGTTGGGTCCAGATGTAAAGGCTACTTAACTAACACTCCTTGAGTATGTTTTTTTATTTGAAGGCCTTTGAACTAAAGCAATATGTTATATGAGACTCTCCATCCAACGAAATACATTGGTGTTCCAGACAAGGACAAACCCTATCAACTCTCCCGTTTCAGACTGGAAAAAATGAGAGGTACACAAATCACAGCTCCATAGGATTCTAAAGCCCAGCCAGGCACACGTTGCCAGTCCCTGGATTAAGGTTCAGTTCTAGAGCCTGGAAATGATTGCCTTTGGCCTCTGGGCTCTTTGTTTCATCCCCTGAATTCTCCTTCCTTTTCAATAAAAAATGGCTTCCTGTTGACTGAATCTCTAGCAGACATCGGATTGAAATCACATGAGAGACCCCAAAATGATAACTTCCCAGCTGAGACCTTTCTGAATTCATGATTCACAGAAATCATAGGAGGTAATAAATAATTATTATGGTGGTAAGTCATTGTATATTTGGGAAAATCTGTCACAGACCATAATAACCAATACAGATTCTAGGACCAGAAGTGGGGTGTTGCTAAAACAAAACTCCCCAAAATATGGAAGTTGCTTTGGGACTGGGTGGTATGGGGAAGTGGGAGGGGCTTGAAGAGACTATTAGTGGAGCCCTTCAGGAGGCTATTTTGGAAAGAAAGTGAGAAACATGCTATTGTAAGCTGAAGAAAAGGGGATCATTGTTATATCTTTATGGAAGTTTCAGCACTGTCACTTGTGGCAACACTGAAAGTGGAAAACTTACTTAATAAACTGGATGATCTACGTAAGGATATTTCCAGGCCAAGTGTTGACTTTGCTACCTGGTCTTTTCTTTTGTTTAGAGTAAAATGCAAGAGGAACAAGATAAGTTCAAATAAGTTCAGTTAAATACAAAGGAACTGAGTTCAAAAAATAAAATTGTTTCTCATGCCCAAGCTCTCCAGAGAGCAAACAATGCTAAAAATAAGAAAAGGCTTCTGGGAAAACATCAAATTCAGGCACTGTCAGGAAAACATGGTGAAGCCAATGTGTGTGACTATAAAATCTTCTGTGAGAAAACTCAGAAAAATTTTAAGTAGTGCATCTACAGAAAAAAATTCCCTGTATATATTTGAAAATCATTCTTTACAAAACCTTTCCACTGAACAACAGAGATTCAAAGAATATTTAGGGTGGTTTTCTGCAGCAGAATTATAGAAAATCTGCAGTAAACAAGGACATATTGAAAACAAGATCTGTGGGTGTGGCTTTTGTCTAGCAGAGTGAACCTTAATAAGATTTGTAGAAGACCCACAGAAGTTTTAAGAGAATTGTACTAATAGAACCACTGCCAGCTTAATCTAAAAGGAATAGAGGCAATTCAATTAAAAAAGGCCTTTAGGGTCACCTGGGTGGCTCGGTTGGTTAAACATCTGACTCTTGATTTTGGCTCAGGTCATGATCTCATGGTTATGTGACTGAACCTTGTGTTGGGCTCTGTGCTGACAGCATGGAGCCTGCTTGGAATTCTCTCCCTCCCTCTCTCTCTGCTTTTCCCAGCTTGCATCCTGTCTCTCTCTCTCAAAATAAATAAGTAAACTTCAAAAATTAAAAATAAAAAAGGCCTTTGGACTTCCTACCTACTTACCCTGGAAGTAGAGTGAGGAGATTCTGTTGCAAAGATCATTGAGAGTCATGTGTTTGTTTTTTTTTAATGTTTATTTATTTTTGAGGGTGGGGGATGGACAGAGAGAGAGGAAGACACAGAATCTGAAGCAGGCTCCAGGCTCTGAGCTGTCAGCACAGAGCCTGATGCACAGCTCATACCTACAAACCATAACATTTTGACCTGACCTGAAGGCAGATGCTTAACCAATTGAGCCACTCATGTGACCCAAGAGTCATTCTGAGAGTGATCTTTGTGAGTATATATGATACATGATCATATTTAAAATACTTGTGCTGTGACATTCATATTAATTGTATCTGTTAATGTCTAGTGTATAGTTATCAGTTGAACGTTTTTGTTGATCTCAAATGCAGTGTATTATTAAAGTCCCATATTATATCTTGCTGCAGAAATAAAATGGAATTGCAAAACATATTTATGCATTTTTATTGTCTGGAAGTAAACATCTAATCATAAAATCTTTTCTTCTATTTTTCTTCACTGTACCCCCCGACTATAAGACGCTAAATTTCCACTCTTATATTTGAACTTGTTCTTAACACTATTTAAATAATCTATATTCAATATTTAGTTGACCTTGTATTTTTCAATGCATCCTGCAAATCACAAGTCACTCACTATTATCACATTTCCTATATATATACAATTATGTTACATTTTAAAAAATGGCCTGGAGTTATCTAATCTATGACAGAATTACACATGTACCTATTATATACCATTAAATTGGTTAATGACCACCAAGTTTGTAAATCTTGCCATTGAAGCTCTTGTGCAAAATCAAGTGGCTATCTGAGTTTTCATTTAAAATCGAATTAAATATTCTTACCCTATTCTTATCCCGCCTTGACCATGAATCCATGAATGTGTGCACATGCACTTCTGGAAGAAATGTAAGAGTTCACTGTAGCCTACCCACTTCCTCTTCTTTTCCTTTGGTATGCTGTACTCTGCAATTACATATGGTGGATTTAAAAAAAAATCATTTTTATGGGAACTGAGGATCGATAAGATGAGATAATTTGGATCATTTTCACTGACTTATATCACTTGATTGGAATAACTACATTATCAGAATTCTCCTTGACTTTTAGGTGCCAGATTCTGTGCTAGATGCTTAAGGTGTCTTATTTCATTGGGTTCTTGCAACAAATTAATGTTCTGTTATTTTAACTTTGTGTGAAAAGAGTAAGTTTTGGAAACATTAAACGACTATTCTAAGGTTATATAACTAACAAGTATGAGAGCTCAGATTTGAATCCAAGCCCCTTCTTTTAAGCCCTATGTTCTTTCTGGTATGTTATAAAGATTGATGTTCAGAGGTAATTGTGCAATGAAATCTTAATTTTTAAAGGTGTAATGAACAACTGTGCATTTCATGAAATGTCCTCTATGTTATACTGGAGCTAGTACTTCCCTAATTGTATTAGAGGAACCACATTTTATAGTTAGCTCTCAACTGCCTGTAGAAAATTCAGTCTTGCAGGTCATCAGTGGTGTACCTCGCTTTGTGGTGTAAACCCTCTTCTCCACCAGACCTTTTATCAGAGTAGCTAAAATACAGCAAGAATTGATGGGTTTGAATATTGGTCTCTTTAAGGTTCTGGTGAATATGTTAATGCCCAGGAAAGTGAGGAGGAAGCAAAAAAAAGGAAGGACAATGGAGAGTCTTCGTGAAGGTAGTAAGTTGAGTGAACTTTTGTTTTCTTGTCATCAAAAGTATCTCTGGGTTCTTTTTTGTCCTTTTATGTTTGAGAAAATTAAAGAAAAAGATGGAAATGTCATTTCCAATATACTTTAGGAGCTAAGGTTATTAAAGGACATTTGACCCAGTGTTCTGATTTATTTGTTTTTACATTAAACATTCTATTTTTATATTATTTTGAATATCTATGAAGTTTAGTCTTTCCCCTATTGTATAAAAACATTTAATTCATAGTTTCTCATGTTTTTACTCATGCAAAATGTTTTGAATTGTGCTTGGCGATTTATAAATGGGTTCTGAAGTTTTGGCAAAGCACTCATCTTGGCTTAGATTATAATTGATAAAAGTAGCTTTTTAAGTAGAGACTACTTAGATGTGCAGGAAAAGAATCAGATTTAACTTTTAATGCACTATCCTGTAGATTCTGCTTTTGAGGTTGCTTGTTTTTCACAGTGCCGTATGTACCAGCAGTACCTGCTTTTTAATTTTGCAGGCAATGAAACGAGAATATGGTTAAGAGGAGTTTAACTGATGGCTACAAGTTCTGCAGACTTTCAGAATATAAGAACCACAATTTTCAAATGTCTAAACGTTATAGCTCTTCGGATAAAAACATCTGAATTTCTTTTCTTTTTTCTTTTTGCATTGAATGGCAAAGTCAACATTACTATCCAGCTGTATTGTTTTCACTGTATGGTAACTAATGAAGCGGTTCCATGTGCCAAAGAACTACAATGCTGTGAAGTTGGAAGCAAAGTCACGATGTGTATAATCACAGGGTTAGCATGGAAGAAGGCAACTCTATTATGTCCTGCAAATAAACACCATTTAAAAGTTTCAAACTCAGTATGTCTTCTGGTTAGCTAAAGTAAAGGGATCATATTGAGTTGAGTCAACTTCTAGGGCTGCTGGACTTGATTATGTAATTGGAGTGTTTACATGGATTCCACTCCTTGCTAGGTAGATGACTTTGAATAACTTAAGTAAACTCTTTGAGATTTAGTAGCTGTATTTTCAATTTGTGGGTAATATTACTAGCCTTACAGAATGAAATGAGATGATGTACCTAAAGGTTTTATCACTCAGACAGGAATGTAATAGATGAGTGACAAAGATTATTTTCTACTCTTTCTTCCTTCAAGATTCATTTATACATCTGCTATAATTTAGGCCAGAAAGAATTAAATAGGATGAATTAAAAATCTGTAAATTAGTAACACAATTGTGCATAAATATTTTGGCTAAAAGCTTTGGAGGACAATGTTGATGCTATTGGCTAAAGTGAGGTTTGGGAATTATCTCTGGGTTTTGTTAATTTAAATTATTCCTCCCTTCTACTTCTGTGGATAATTTGGAATTGATTATAATAACTGAATTACACAACTTAATATTAAGAAGCTTAAAAAGTCTATCTGACTCCTTATACCAGCTTACTCAATTGGTTTGATATTAACTCAGAGATTATATTCTCTATGTAATTAATATACTGTTAGGGAATACAAGTTTAAAACAAAAGTCAGTTTCAAATGTCAGAGCTCAAGCAAAGACTGAGCAAATAGTTTCAAAATATTTTATAGGGGTCTTAGTTGCATGAAAAGAAAACTTTTAAAATAAGCCATTGTTCAGCATGTCAGACAAGGTATTACATTTTATATGTGTCTTAATAGCACATCCATATAGATAAAAGGTTGTTTAAAAATCTTACAGAAAACTAAAGGTGTCACTTTTCCTAATAAAAACTGCATTTTCCCTGTAGTTTATGCCTTTGATCTCTATGAACTCAGGAAGAGTAAATGAAAATTTCTTTACTTTCATTTGCCGTGATAGTGCTGCATATTACCAATCTCCAGGAAACAATACCCACTGCATCATTGGCACCCCGGGCCTCCTGACACCTATTGTGGACTGTTTCTTTCTCTGTGCTTCTTTCCTACATTTGTTACTTAGAAAAATAGGTGCCTACAAGATAGAAACGAATCATCACGTGGTAATGACCAGGAGACCAAACCATAACATGAATATGTTGATCTGCAGGCGTGGTGACCTTTTGTGTTTGTTTAAACAGCTTGTTTTAATTAGCAATGGATATCGCTTACTCTTATGAACATTATTGACAATTGAAAACAGCACCTTATAAGCTGAGGAATTGGAGAAATTTAATATGAGTGTTTGAGTTTAGTTTCTTTAGGGGGTTGCCTTGTTCTTGTCATAATGCTTGAAGTTAATGGACAACTAAAATGGAAAGGCTTCATGTGTCGTACACTGAGTGAAGAAGACTGACAAAAAGCCATTAGTGTCCAGGGAAGAAAGACAAAGGCAGAAATTCTATCATTTCCAGATGAGTCCTTATGATTCCCTGAACTCTTTATTAGCTTGACAGGCAAGAGGCAAGACTATTAATGCAAAGGTCAGATAGTGCAATTTTAGCCAGATTTTTTCTTTCATTACAATGGTAGTAGGAAAGTGTCTAGAATGACAGTGTTACAGAATCTAAGAGATGGTTCTTTTGAAAAACAAATTTAATGGCTTTGATGTTCTAAGTAACAATTTTACCTGTTCTACTAAAAGGAAAGAATATAACTTTTCTTACCATATAAGATTAAGCAGTCACTAAAAGGAAAAGTTGGATTATGCTTACTTCTGGAGGTACTTTAGAAGACTTTAAAATAATTCTGAAAATTTGCAGTTTCTTCTCACTCTCAAATACAGTTTCAATATTCTCTAATAAAGCCTGATAAAAATGTCATCACTTTCAACCTGATGCAACATCAGGATCATCAACTTTGTTCTTGTCAAATTTTCTAATGTATATAGCAGTACCATTATCTTTCCTGAATAAAATATTTCAAAGTAGCTCTAAAAATTACTTTCATAGGTTTTGAAAGCCATTTCTAAGGTGACAGACATCTATCCCTTGTTTTTAGCTCTGAACATAGAGCATGTTTCATATAGGTGCCTGTGAGATGCGCTGTTTTGAATTTTTTTCCATTAGCGGATGCTTGGTTGGAAACAAAGGCCATGCTATTTCCTTAGAAAAGTCAGCCATCCTTGATCCCTTTGGTACTGGCAACCCGGAGACACTTTTCGTTTTTAACAAGTCTTAGATCTGCACGTGGGAAGGTATAAACTGTCCTTCTTGATACATACTATTTGTCATTGAGGGATGCAAAGAGGAGGAAACACACTGTGACCTGTAGAAGTCATTTGGTCATTAGCAGGCTGACTGGGTATAGGTTTTCTTTGACTTGATTTCCATTTCCTCTTCCTGGCAGATTTACAAGTGATGGTTATTGAAACTCTGGGTATACCTCCTCTTGTGTTATTTACTACACAGGGGGAAAAACCCTAAAAGAAATATAATCAAGTCAAAAAGCAAGTAAACAAAAACACCCCAACCTGCTACTATATCATATCTTATAAGACATTGTTCATTGTTTTCCTCTCCCATTTACATTTTGGACAAATGGGATCCTGAGTTGTGTATTCACTAATATGAGGATTCACTATAGTATAGTGAAATAGCACTGGATTGGTGGTCAGGACACCTGAGATTCATTTCTGTTTGGTCAGCTTATTAGCTTTGTGACCTTGGAGAAGTAGCTTAACTTTCTGGACTCAGATTCCTTATCTTACTGTGATACTGCTACCAGGGGGACAAAATTGGCTCACCAATTTTCACCTTGGGATGAGAGAGGGAAAATATTTTATTTACAAGTCTGGTAATATGTGCATATACATATACATATATGTGTGCACACATATATATTACATGCATATATGTGCATATACATATATACATATATATACACCCTCTTATGTCCCAAATGACTAATAATAAATGTCTGTTTTAGCTCTAATTTACTGTATCTTCTATAAATAAAGCTTGTTTCCCTATTAACCCCCTTCAAGGACTCAAGAAGTGTATTTCAAACTTAAATATTAGTTACTGTATCTTCTTATAGAAATACTTGATATTCCCTTCAAAAATAAGACTTTTGTTTTCTCTGGTTTTAGAGAAGCGTATGACATTTATAGAAAACTTCGAAAATAAAGAAATATATAAAGATAAGATCACTTGTAGTGGCATACACTGTTGGTTGGTTATCAAAATTTGTTTCCCTTCTTTCTGAATACAAAGCTATATTTTTTACCTTTGCTGATAGAAGCACATGTGACTGAGTTCTAGTGGATGAAACATAAGTGGAAGTAGTCTATTTGAAGGCCTGATCTATCAAAGCCTCTGACATAGCCTCCTCTATGCTTTCTCCCATTTCAGCTACCTCGAATGGAAATCCTTAGAACAACCATGAAAGTTGCTGGTATCTTGAATTCCTTAATGACTAGATAGCTTATTCCTAACAAATGAGCTGGTTATGACTCATCCATTCATATGCTTGAATATACATATTACATATACCACATAGAATCTACTGTTCTATGTATTTGGGATTGATCTGTGGGTGACTAGAACATTTATATATTTCTGCCAAATGTGTCATATCTAATAAAGACATTGAATGTCTATATCTGCTCTGTCCAAAACAGTAGCCATTATTTAGTCACATGTGGCTATTTAACTTTAAATATATTAAATTTTTTAATTTCTCAGTCACACAAGTCACAGGTGGCTAGTGGCTACCATATTGGGCAGTACAGATGTGTAACATTTGTTATAACCATCACAGAAAACTCTGACTGTGCTGAGCTGTATTGTTGAGAATTAGTGCTTGTACAGGCAGATATATATGCATGAATGCACACACTCATACATATACACACATAAAAACAGATATGTAAGGGGAGGGAAATGGAATGGATCCAAATACATGAATTGTGTTGTGACTCTCCACAACATCTTTTCTACTGCAGGCCATACAGTGTGTTAGTCTGAAGAGAAATTATGGAAGATCCTGGAAATGGCGAGCATTATCACTAGAGACTACGGGTAAAGGTGGAGCAGACCCAAGTAAGTACAATGTGCTACTCTCTTTTTTGCATGACCTTTTTTTCTCCCTAAGCCGTCTGTCTCATTTCATTCTCTAAGAATTAAAAGCTACCCCCAAGTAAGCATTTGACTGCCTGATGAGATTATTGATATGTGAAAAAGAAATTATCACTCATCGGTGAAATGATTCCTCTCTTCTAAATAGGTTTCACCTTTCCATCAAAACTGTCATGGTGGTGCTGGCACCAAATTCTGGCAGAAGAAAAGTAGAGTTTAGGAAATTTTGAGTGATGTAGTAGTTCTCAAATTTGGGGTGGGCACATGACCCACCAGGGGTGAGAAATTATCCTACTCTGTCTTTCTTCACCCATCACCCCAATGGCTGCCCTTCATATTAGGAATCAGTGACCTTGCCCCTTGGTTTTGTGGTGGTGTGCCCAGTTTGCTCAGTGGAATTTTATACCGTGTTTACTTGGTAACGGGCCTTAGACAAGGCTGGCCTGCGTGGCTCCCTGAATAATGATTACTTTTCTGTTTTTCATTATGGAGTTTCATCTAACCTTAGAGAAATAGAAAAAGAGCATGAGAGCATGTGTCCAAGTTGCATGGACTTTTCAAATAACCTAAGCAACGCAGGGTTTCTTTCCCATTTAAGTTAATCCTCAGCTTTATTTCCAGGGGTTGGCAACTCACAAGGGGAAAAAAATGGAACAGTTGATTTAGTTCCCTACCACTCTACGCTGCAGTAATTAGGACTATATAAAACTTTTAGGTGTCTGGATAGCTGGCAGTTTTCTAGTGATATAAAATCAGTGCCTAGTGTTTTACAGGGCCTACATACTATATAACTGTCAGGAGAACAAGAATCCAAACTTTTTCTTCTTCAGTTATTTACTGATTTGGGAGACCTAGCTGTCAGTAAGTAGGTATGAAAGTGAACGTCTCAGAATTCTAAAGCTTACAAACAGAAGTCACGATTTGGCTTTTCCTCCAGGTTTCTGTGCTGACTTAAAGGAAAGCATCCCTCCTCTGTGGAATGACATGAAAATGAAACCCAGAGGCAGGGCCAGTACCTCTAAATTTACACCCGAGCTTTCCACAAGGCAGCCTAAAATCTCATTTATTTTTATTCTTATTTTTTTTCCCGAGAAAACTGACAAGCCCTTTGGAGGTCCCTGCTGCTGGAATCTCTGTCTAATGTGGGATATGGGGCCCGATTCAATGATTCTTGAAAGGTTTTCAAACTGGTTTTAAGGAGCTAGTAGGCCACTTTGCAATAGGAAGAAGCGTGTGACATTTAGAATCCTGCCCCCCGACGTGCAAACAATAGAAGAAGTAAAGCCGTGCCCTTGCTTGGGCTTCTGCTGTGCTAATTACAGAAATGTAAAGCCCAGCTGTGGTCAGACTAGCTCATCAAGGAGAGATGTGTTAGACCAAGAAAGCAAAAGAAGGACCGAAATGTTTTTCATTTTTATTCCTTGCATATTGTCTGTTTGAGCATTCAGCTCCGCTTAATTATAAACTATTTCTTTTTTCGTTTATAAACATGTTCTTTCCCCCTGCATTTAATGTGAATGAAGTTGCTTCTAGATTCAGGTATGGCCATGAGATTGGAGCTCAAAGGCTAACCCAACAATTTCTTTAACATACCATAAACCCAATTAATGTCAATCTGTAAACCCAATTTGGTTAAAAACATGAAAGGTACTTGTCCCCTGTTCCAAATCCTCAACAACCCTTCTCTACCCTAAAAAACAAATAAAATTAACAAAACAAAACCAAAGGGAACAAAAAAGAAAATTTTAACTTTCCAAAGACATTTTTATTTCAATATAACAGGGGAACCCAATGTAATTTCAATATATTTGTTTCTCCTTTTCATTTCTTTTGTGCTTGCTTTTCCTGGGAATCTGTGTCCAGATTTGAACTACAAGCATACTTTGTTATAACTATAGTCTTGTTTTCTGTTAATATAAGAAATATGAGAAGACAGAGAAAAGGCAGGCTAGAGTGGCATCCATAAGTATATGTTGGCAATGCAAACATTTTGGACAGACTAGAAATTTTACCAGACTCCAAAATATTGAAAAGTATTTGGAAAATGGTTTTAATGCTTCTACTTTTGCTTTTCTTTAGAAAGTGCAAGGTGTTTAGTGTACAGTAGAGCTAATTATAATGACGTTGTGTTACTGTCTGGGAAAGGCAGTATTAATGTTACAGGCTTTTTGTATCATAGATGCATAGGCTGGGCATTACTAAACAGTAATAATAATAGAAATTTATTAAAATTGTTCTAAATGCTTTACATGGCAAAATAAAATCTGATTTACTTATGAAGAAGGGGTTAGCACTACACATGGCTTTGCAGTTGATACACCACATAAGGTATAGGAAATGTCATTCACATTGGTGGTTGACGTACATTTATATATATACATGTAGATGTATAAATATAAATACATATATATGTTTTCTTGTTTCGTTTTTTGTTTAAATGTTCTTTTGTTTAAATATTCTGATTTTCTTAAATGGAAAATGAAGAAATCCTTAAGGTATGAGGCTCTGCTGTCCTGGATGAATTTGGACTTGGTCCCTTTGGGTGTCCATGGCAGCATCTGCTTTGTTTGTAGGTGTTGGGGCCTCATCTTGTGACAGTGTCATTTGAAGGTCTTGCTAAAGTTGGAGAAGCCAATGCTAACACAGGTCAGCAGCACTTTATACACACACACACACACACACACACACGCACACATTGTACTTTGAGGAAGGAGTAGCTCTTTCTAAAGGCCTCAGTGGGTTTCTAGTTGGGCTAGAACTGGTTGCTTGTATTTTCCCCTTTACAGCCTAGAGATGCTAAGCAACCTGTCTATGGTCACATAACTAATGAGTAATAGATGTTCACATTTTCACTGGTTGACTCCATATTCTTTACTCCTAATTATGGTTTGCTGATTTGACATGGAGCACTTTTTTTTAAAAAAAGCTTTTAAATGTTTACTTATTTTTGAGAGAGAGAGAGAGAATAAGAGAAGGAGAGGAAAAGAGAGAGGGAGACATAGAATCCTAAGCAGACTCCAGGCTCTGAGCTAGCTGTCAGCACAGAGCCCAATGCAGGGCTTGAATCCATGAACCACGAGATCATGGCCTGAGCCAAAGTCAGATGCTTAAATGACTGAGCTACCCAGGTGCTCCAACATGGAGCACTCTTGAGTTCAAGAAGAGAAGAATACCATATAATAGAGTTTTATTTGTATTTGTGAGCTTTTGAAAAACCTCTGGCACAAAACCTATGAAGACTTGCCTGAAGAAAATACATCTGAAGAGTATGTCCTCCTTTAGCTCAAGTGTTTCTTGGGAATCATTTGTTAGATCTGTGGCTCTTAACTGGTGGTCGGTACACTACTGGTGGAACCCCAAATTTGTCCATGTGGAACCTAGGGCTTTTATAACAATTACAGAAACTTGCAAGGTCACAACACTATTAAATACAACTAAATACACTTTTAAAATGTTTTAAAGTAGCCTTTTCATATTGTTCTGAGTGGGGCCCAGGGTTTGTGAGAAATTAACTGATGTATACAAAATGGGAAATAGTGAGATAATGGCAGCAAGTGGGGGTGTTATTGGATCCACTACTTCTCTCTTCGTTATTTGCGAAGTTTAGTTTACCCAGTTGGCTAACTGGCCTTTTGAGTTTTATGGAAATAAGATCTCTGAGAAGTAATAAGTGAGGATAGGAGAGGGGTTGAGGTTAACCTGGGTAAATAATAGGCTCTTGGACACCAGAGGGACAGCTTGTGGTCACTAAACATGCTGTGGGTCATAGGGAAAACTAGGCTGGCTTCACAGTTTGAGTGTCCTCTGCCCCTGAAAGGTGTCTTATGAGGAGGAAACCTCCAAGTTCTTATCATTTACACATTTCCTAGACAGATTCTCATTTTAAACCCTTGGGAAGTAGCTATACATCTGTCTTTATTTACAGAGAACAAAACCAAGCCTCAGTGACTTGCTTGAATGTTAGTACACAGAACGCAGCATGTATGATGCTCTACCTCAAGTCTTCCAATTTTGGAACCCATCTTATTTCCATGATACCAGATTCCCTGTCCTAAACAAGTGTGCACTTTGAAGTGAGAGAACATACATAGCCACAAA
Organism: Crocuta crocuta; assembly: GCF_008692635.1. Taxonomy (NCBI): domain Eukaryota; kingdom Metazoa; phylum Chordata; class Mammalia; order Carnivora; family Hyaenidae; genus Crocuta; species Crocuta crocuta. Next base: position 13,652,603 of record NW_027533089.1, read on the forward strand.
TGTGGGCAATAGTATAACTGAAAACTCAAATGTCATAGTAGCATGGTTTACCAAAACATTATCCCAAAAGATTACAAACACTAGATTATAGTCCAAAACTGGGTTACAGATTCTCAGAGCATGGCTTTTACATTTTAGGAGCAGTGTACTTTGCCTTTTAGGTGTCTGAGTCCTTTTTGTCTCAGTATGTTTTTAGAAACCATAGTAAGTGAACTCTATACACTTGGTAAGTAGACCACTTCTTCTTTCTCAGGAATAGGCAGCTTTCTCTCTCTCTCTCTCTCTCTTTTGTTTTGAGAGAGAGGAGGGGCAGAGAGAGAGACAGAGTATCCCAAGCAGGCTCCACGCTGTCAGCACAGAGCCCAACATAGGGCTTGAACCCATGAACTGCTAGATCATGACCTGAGCAGAAACCAAGAGTTGGATGCTTACCCAACTGAGCCACCCAGGTGCCCCAGTTATAGATATCTTTCCACTCCACAACTAGAGTGCATAAAAGAAGCCTGAATTAAATTCCTTTTGACTTTTTCAATCTATTTCCATGGATGCTCTCACTGGTAGCGTATTAGATTTTTTGCCAATCTGCAATTTGATACAAGTTTTGTTGATGGTCTTAAATAGATAGAGCCTTAAATAAGGTATAATTGATATATGTAAACTCACAAAAATGAACAGTCCTCTGGGGACCAATGACAATAAGCTTAGCAGAACAAGAAGAGGTTTGAGAGGAGGTTCTCAGCAGATATCTAACAAGGCTGTTCTGATTCAAATATGGTAAGCACTAGAGTAGTGTAGATTTAATCAATTTCATCTCCAGAGATTGAAATTACTTGAGCTGATTTCTACCAGGTCTATAACCTACCTGTGGCTTTTGAAACATTGAAAAACATTTTTTTTTTGCAGATACTTTTGTTTTCAATGAAATTTTTGTTCTTTTCCTACCTTTACATGACTCTCTGTCATACACTTGTTTTGAAACACTGTTAATCAATATAATTTGATTTTTACTATTTCCAATATCAGCAATTTTTCTTAATTAACATGACATGTGTTGGAGAAAAAGGAAAGATTAGAAAATCTGAATTTGTCATACAACACTCAGATAGCTTTTTGTTAATAGTATTTGTGATTTCCTATCAGTAGCCCTTCTCTTGCACATGTAAAAAAGGACATAAGAATGGAAAAGTTAGACTAAATTGTGACTGCCTATAAAAATTGTTGGGGAAACAGTCATCATGTGACCTGTCACACACCCGGGGATTGCCCAGTCAGTGCCCTGGGCCTGGACCGTTCCCTGGAGTAGAAGCTAGTTACCAAGCTCTTGCTTGGCCTAATTCCTCTTTCTTATTAAGAGAAATCTTTTCCTGTCCTGGGTGTGCAGTGAATTTCTTGTATTGCTTAAGTGTGTCTGTCATGTGGCACCTGGCCAATGCTACCCTCCTCTACTCTTCTGAAGTCCATGGGTACATAGCCCATGCATGCACTATTGGGAGAGATCCTTCGGCCAAGACATTGGCTTCACAGTGCAGACACCAATCTTGCTGTGTCTTTTCTTCTTTTGGTGAGTAAAGCATTTTTTCCGGATAGTGTCTTGTGTGTTGAGTTCTTTCCCAGAAACTCTGAACCCATAGAAGATGCAGTGGGCCAGAGTCTGTGGGCTCTTATTTCTGGTGGTTGGCATTGTTATGCTCTTTGCCATCCTTCAAGTGTTGGGAATCCTCACCTGAGATTGGTAGTTGGATTATCCTATTTGACAAAAATGAAACCTAGTTTTTTCCTATTAAAAAAATAATGCAGTCTAGGAATTTTTGGAATAGTTATGAACACCTGGCAGTAATGCAAAAAGCACTTAAAAATATCTCCTCACAAACGTGAAACATATTACTGAGAGATTTATGATTAATTCTACTTATAGTTTCATACCAATTTTAATACAATTTGGATATTTACTTTGTGGTTGAAGTAGGGTTAAAGATGTCATGTGTGTGGTATGGCTATTGTCCTACTTTCACAAGATGTTATTGATTTTTAAGAAGTTGGTCACCATCATCAAAATGGTTGCCATTTCCTCTTTTAGAAACTCATTGTACACAGACAGTCACTGGCTAGATTTTCCAAAATATATTGTAAATCCATCCACTTTCTTACATCTCCAACAGCAATGCCCCAAATATTTTCTCAAAGTATTCTCAATATTTTGATATTTTTAGTGAGATTGGTCTTAGGGGAGGGATCCAGAAGTTGTGCTAGTTCAGCATCTTGGTCTAGTACATGCTCTCCATCTACCTTACATATCTTGTTTATTTTGTGGTTTTCCTACCACAAGACCTTTTGAGTACAGGGATTTTGTCTGTTTTGTTCACTATTGTATCTGCAGGTCCTAAAACAGTGAGTATTGTACATTAAGTTCTCAATATTTATTGCAGAAACTTCTTTGAAAAATAATAAGTGTTCCTTAAATTTAAAAAAAGTCTGTCCACTGAAAAATACAGCAAGTGTCATGCTCCTTGGAGATATTAGGTGTTTTCCTTTTGAGAGAGCAAGACAAGAATGCCAGCTCTCATTGTAACAAAACCCAGTAGCATCTCTTTAGAGCAGCAACTACTAACTAGAAAATAAGACAAACCATTTTATATATGGGTAAACATTTTTTATACTCATTATATTGGCAAAGATTTAAAAAATGCATAATATCAAATATTGGAAGGGGATATGGAGAAATGAGAACTTATAAAAAATTGCTGATCAGAGTATAAACTAGTACAGCCATCCTGGAGGGAAATCTGATACTACTCAAAGAGATAAAGAATATAGATGAGGTCCACAAATAGAAATGTATGTCCATTGCAGAATTATTTGTGGTAGCAAGGATTAAGAGGTATTAAAAAAGTGGATAAGTAAATTGTGGTATATGCATATTATGGAATACAGCAGTCAGAACTAATGAATTATATTCACTCGATGACACGCAAAATGAACAGAAACCAAAAACATAATGTTTAGTGAACACATAGGAAATAGCATATAATTATTAGTACATTTAGTAGTTAAATATTACATATGTAAGAAAATTATGTTTTAAGTTTAAACAAACTGAGCAACACTACTTTTCAAGGAAACTTGTATGTCTAAGGAAATATATATCTAATACATTATAGCAGGTGCAATAAAATGAGTGTGGTTGTTTTTTTTTTTGTTTGTTTGTTTTGGCACGGACAGATGATAACCTGTGTGTCATAAACTGGAGTGCATGATAACTAAATTCTATGTTCCAGGGGTTTAAAAAAAGTAAGCAGATGGGGATTGGGTTGACATCTTGGGTCTTAGAGGCAGTAGCAGGATTGCCAGAATTACTGCTCCTAGACTTCTGCATTGGGCTCTACACCAAATGGAAATGGTGATTTTTCTAGGATACAGTTACTACAAAGTATTATTTTCTTAATGCTAATAGAGGTTGCAGACAAGGGAGAAGCCGGCCTACTAGCTAGATTGTGTTGTGTGTTTTTCTCATCTGAATCCTACTGCACTGAAATACTGCATTCCATTCAATTGTAAGAACTAAAGAAAAATCTTCATACAGAGAAAATATCCCACCAGTAGAGATTCATTCCAGAGATGGCACTAGTCACCAGATGTGAAAAAATAAGACAGAATCTGTCTTCAAAACTTCACAGTGTAGCGGGGCAGACAGAAACATAAATACATCATTAAACTAAGATGGGATATGTGATCATAGATATCAATTGGAATTAAAAAAACAATGTTTGATATTTAAAATTCAAACTTTCCATATCTGTCCTTAAATGGTATAAAATGACTCATTGATACCCATATTCATGAACTTGAAGAGCACCCATAGATGAAGGAACAGAAAATAAATGGTTGGTTTGCTTTTTTTTATTATGTAAAACCAAATGTTTCCAAAATTTTCTAAGAAAAATAGCCTTATACATGATCAGAATGCAGATATAAACAGTGTTCACTAAAATAAATGTTAAAAGTTTGTATCTCAAATGCACCAGCCTAGGAGGCAAACCCACTGCAGCCTTAGCACTTAAACTATGTAATATGCAAATCATTTTCCCAGATGATTTTTTAATTTGAAGGTATGCAAGTTTAATTAAGAAAAAAGAAACAGTTCTGTTTTGCTATGTATACTAGTGAAGCTAAACTATTAGAATGGATATTGGGGTAAAAAAATTTAATTTGTTTTTTGTTCTTTAGCATGCCAGTTAAATTATTTTCACAGTTAATGACATTTTAAATACAGAATTCAATTTTCTTCAAGTTTTGTTGATAGTATCAATGCGGGACTGGTAATACTTTCCTCCCCTTTGGCTTTGATTCATGCCAGTGTCTCAAAAGACAATCAGGCCCTTCATCTGCAAGCTGTGGCTCATTTATATTTGTAGGCACTTACCTCTTGCTTGGAATAGAAAAAAAAAAAAGCTATGTCACTATCTTTGGAAGATAGGGAAAATTCACACTATCTTTGTGAAGGGTACTGAGGTGTCCCAACTTTGGAAAGACTGCATTTAACTAAAAGAAAAAGCCACTTACTTGCTTCAAAGATTGCAGTTTGCTAGAATTAGTACTGCAACGGATAATGCACTTTGTAATGGAAAACTCTACTGGAGAGTTCTGTTTTGTTTTAATTTTTAAACACTATCCTTTGTCTCCTCTACTCTGGGCCACACACTCATACACACTGACCCACCCAACTCTGGCATGGCAGAGTAGATTTATCATGGAAGACCCATTCATTTACCCTAGAAGAGTCCAGAGGGCACAACTTTCACCACCACTCTGAGGAATAAACTCGTGAAGGGAGCCCCAGCATCCTGAAGGACTCTTCATTCTCCTTTGTAGAAATTACAGTGGGAATTGCTGCTGTTAAATTGGATGACTAAATGCAATGGGGATAACTGAATCCCGAGATGGCAGGGGCCCTTAATTGCCAAAGACAATATGGATGTGGTTACTATAATGGCCAACAGAGTCAATGCAGTATTCAGAATAGTCTTGACTTGTATAGACCTACGGTATTAGCTAGTCAATCATGGTGTCCCTAGCAGTGAAATAGATGGGCAGGCTACTAAATTCTTACTTAATCTGTTACATGACAGAGTTCTAGGTCAAGTGAATAGCAGTCTAATTGTAATAATCAAAACAGAGAGTCATGACCCCTCAGTCAACTTTCAGACTAGATCCAGTTGATAAATCCAGAATTCATGAATGAAGGGGAGGCTATGTCTCCTCGATGAAGGGCCCTGTTACACTGCCAAAATTTATATTGTTAATCTTTTTCCCAGCCTCACTAAAGGATACCATGGCCTTTTATCAGTATTAGTGTGCATTGAAAGAAAAAAAAAAAAGAAAATAGTCACAATTTTAGGAGACTGTTGGACACTGACTCTGAAGTGACATTAATTCCAGGAGATGAAAAATGTCACTGCGGTCTCCCAGTCAGAATTGAGGCATAAGGAGGTCAAGTGATGAATGGAATTTTAGCCCAGGTCCATCTCACAGTGGGTTCTGTGGATTCCCAAACTGTTATGGATTGAATGTTTGTGAGCCCCCCCTACCCCAAATTCATATGTTGAAACATAATGCCCAATGTGATGGTATTAGGAGGTGAGGCCTTTGGGGTGGGGGGGTGTTTAGTTCATGAGAGTATAGCATTTGTAAATGGGATTAGTGCCTATTAAAAAAAAAAGGTCCCCACAGAGCTCCCAAGCTCTTCCACCATGTGAGGACATAGCAAGAAGTGCCATCTGTGAACAAGAAAGTGGGCTCCCAGCAGACATCGAATCTTCTGGCACCTTGATCTTGGACCTTCCAGCCTTTAGAACTGTGGTATATGCACAGTAGTTACTTATAAGCCACCCAGTTTATGGTATTTTTGCTGTAGGATCTTGAATAGACTAAGACACAAACCCATCTTGTGGTTTACTCCCCCAATTCTGGAATACATAATTGGAAAAGACATTCAGGAACTGATAGAATTCAACTCTGGCCTTTAAAAATACATATCTTGGTCTATTTGGATTTCTACAACAAAATCCCCTAGACTGAGTGACTTAAATAACAGAAATAGATTTTCTTACAGTTCTGGCAGCTAGACTTCTAGATCGTGGTGCTAGCATGGGTGGGTTTGTTGAGGGCTCTCTTTTTGGTTGGAGACGGCTACCTTCTTGTTATGTTTTCATGTGGCTTTTCCTAAGTGCATACATGCAGAGAGAGAATGAGCAAGCAAGCTCTCTGATATCTTTTCTTATAAGGACACTAATACTATCATGAAGGCCCCAGCCTTATGACCCAATCAATCTCACAGAACTGTGAGATCATGACCTGAGCTGAAGTCAGACACTCAACCAACTGAGCCACCCAAGTGCCCCAATGTTTACACTTATTCTTGATATCCTATCACTTAAATCTATGATATAAAATGAACAGGGGTGCCTGGGTGGTTCAGTCAGTTAAGTGTCTGACTTCAGCTCAGGTTATGATCTTGCGATTTGTGAGTTTGAGCCCCGTGTCAATCTCAGAGCCTGGAGCCTGCTTCATATTCTGTGTCTTTCCCTCTCTCTGCTCATGCTCTGTCTCTCTCTGTCTCTCAATAATAAATAAACACTATTTTTTTTTAAATTTCAAAGCGAGCAATACTTATATACTATGATATAAAGTTAATAGATCTTACAATACAGGATCACTTATTTGTGTTAAGGACAGAGTAGACATGTCAGTGAAATATACCTTAGCTCAGAAACTAGGGGGAAGGAAAATGGTTCTCAAACCGTTGATTGACCCAGTTTTCCACCCAAACAACTAGAAGTAATGCACTAGAAGAAAATGTGTTCATTTACAGTATGCTTTCCTCCAGAAAGCACTGCTTCACTGACAAGAGTATGTAAAACATGACTAATTGGGGGCGCCTGGGTGGCTCAGTCAGATAAGCGTCTGACTTTGGCTTGGGTCTTGATCTCACGGTCTGTGATTTCGAGCCCCGCGTTGGGATCTGTGCTGACAGCTCAGAGCCTGGAGCCTGCCTCAGATTCTGTGTCTCCCTCTCTCTCTGACCCTTCCCTTCTCACACTGTCTCTCTCTCTCTCAGAAATAAATAAAACATTAAAATTTAAAAAAAAGAAAAAGGAAAAAAACATAACTAATTGGAAAAATAGTAAAAGGAGTGAGGTAAAATGGAGCTAGGAATAAGGTTCTAACTGATAACATGACACACAAAAGGGGCGGAGTGTTGAGCTCTCATTTGTTCCTAATGTTTTGTTTTTTTTTTTTTTTTAACAGAATCTGGTTCATGTTTTTTCATGAAACAGACATTCTTGGCACTAGGTCAGATATGAATTTTTTGAGTGATAGATGAATTAAAAGTAATTTAAATTAGTTACTTGATGGTTTAACTAATTTGGTTAAATCTTTCACTTTCTAAATAATTTTTATGATGTTCTGGTATAGTGAGGAAAGGCCTGGGTTCTAGAGCCAAATTTCCATGGTCTAAAATTCTGACTCTCTTATTTGTTAGTTGTGTGATCATAGTCTGGTTACTTAATCTTTCTGGGTCTTACTTTCCCCATTTGTATATTGATGCAGTAATACTTCTCTTATATGAGGTTAAAGTGTATAACTCTCCTTATACTATACTTAATCCCCCTTTCCTTTCATCTTAGAGAATGTGGTATTTAGTCATAATGCAAGCAAATTAATTCTCTGTGAAAACCTGTAAGTGGGGCACAGACTGAAAAATTGTTGGATCAGGTAGTATTAACACCATCTCACTTGTGCTGGGTACAGGCTTAGGATAAAATAACTCCTTGTTTACTACAAATACACACATGCAAACAAAGGTATGCAATTCCATACGTGTGCATGTACATACACACACATACACACAGAGCCAGCCCACAATAGCTTATGCAAACGTCAGTTTTATATATTTGATTCTTTAATATTTGGCTGACATTCTCATTTTCTGAAGTATGAGTCTTTAGAAACATGTCTTAGATATTGTAATCTCAGGAAAATAACACTATGCAACATTGCAATTAGGTAAACAATGTCTTGCATTTATGTGCATTTATGATCAGGCTTCAGAGAGTTCTTCCTTTAGAATCATTATGAAATAATTTTTGCACAGAGTTAGAAATTAATAGGTCATTTGTTTATGAAGTATTTTCTGCTTTCAAGACCTTACTCTACTGCATTTCCTCATACCTATCCTTCTACCTTCCTTCACACTTTTATCTAGATGAAATAGGGTTTAAATTAGCATCCTTAAGACATCTGGGGGACAAGAAGTCACACAGACATTCACATTGTGTTGGATAGATGCCCTTGACATAGTAGTAGTGGATGGACTTAAGTGAGTTATCTGATTATATGAAAAAAATCTCAAGTCTTTTCCAGTCCAAGATGGTGGAGCTATATCCTTCTGCCATTATGACTACCTTTCTGAGTATCCACTGTTACCCCTGAGGTTAGTTGGTCTAATTTCTATATCCTAGGAGTGAATGGCTCTGATAAATACTATAGGATATATCTATTGTGGTCAACTTGAACACCAACCCAACTATAGTTTGTTGGACTCTAACCACTGATGAAATATCTTAAATGAAGCCTGCTCTGATTATTCTGTGATATTTGAACTCATGTTTTGGCTTATTTTTCTGTACATTTCAAAACACTATGACATTGATGTATTGCCTCAGAAAGGTAAAAAGGGTATCAGATACTGTGTTAAAGGTGTCAGTTTGAAAATACCACAATATTCCCTTATTTTGTAAAAACCAGCAAAAGAGTAAACTGCAAAAGAAGTGACTCAAAAAATGTCTTTTAATAAAAGTTTAAAGTCTTCAAAATATATTTGCCCCTGGAGCAAACTTTTTTCATTTAATATTGTGTCTGTTAATTAGTGCTTCAAATTTGCAAATTCTTTATTGGTTTATATCAATGTAATACCCAAAGCTCATCTCATTGCCAGATTTGAATGAAATATGATCCTGTTTATTCTATTAAAATGAAGGCTTGAAATTGTTACCCAAATGCCACAGGAATTCTTGCCATTTTCTCATCAAATTCCTCATCAGATTTTTTGTTAAAGTCACATTGTTTTAGATTTTGTGCCTTGGCATTTAAATGAAATTCAATGTGCCCCACTGGAGGAAACATCTGTAGGGACATATTATGTACAATATCCATTCCAATCAAGCAGGAGTGTACTGAGTGCCTGAATGAGGAGCTTATTCTTGCTTTACTTTCCTCTGATGTGGCTATTGAGAAGATCTATAAGAGAGGGAACATTTATAAAAATTAAACCAGTGGAGCACAGTATTTTAAATGCTGAAATCAAATACTTTTTAAAGGCACAATATCAGTTTCAGTGAATGGATTCCTGCATCTTTCTTTTGATGTAACAGACTTTATATATATAGCATCTGATCCAGACTGGACAGCTTAGGGTGTAATTAGGTGATGATGATTTTCAAGTTCCATGGGCCCCAGTAAGCTCTTGTTTACTTGATTTTGACGACCTACCATGTACCTCAACAGACAAACCTTAGTTCAGACATTCTGTGTAACCTTTTATGTTGCAATCTGACACAAAACACCTATAACTAGAGCTGTGTCAAAGTGGTCGAGGGATGGGGACAATTCCTGTTCTATCTATAGAGCCACACATCGTTGGAAATTTTCCAAAATGGCTCTTGGGAAATGATCAGAACTTGATGCCTAGAACTCCCATAAAAAGGATATAATTATTAAACCAACCCCCATATGGCTTTAAGGCATATGGGGATCAAAATAAATTATGTGTGGTAAGCACTTAGACCATGGTACATGGTAAGTGCCTAATAATGATTAACTATTATTATTATTGTTATTGTCGGAAATGACTACATAGAGGAGATAGGAATCAAATTGGATGGCATTTCATCAGCCTCAGATTTGGGCATTCACATACCAGGAATAGCTTGCACAATGGTTTGAATGTAGGGAAGCAGAAAGTGTACCAAGAGAGGGCCACTAGACCAGTTTAGTTTTTACTGAAGGCTCATAGTTATTGTCAACATCAAGTCCACAGATAGCCTATTAATGTATAAACACTGAGCGACATGCCGGAATACAAAGAGAGTCTGTAGCTTCACCCTAAACAATGGTCTATTAAGTATGTTGTACATAAAAGAGATATTTCATTTCTAGGTACTTCAGTGTGTAATTAAGTAACTGAAACACTGTATCGTAAACAACATGAACCATTCAGCAACCTCTTGTCGAAATGCACTTAGATTCCTGTTGGAAGACAGAGCTGCTTCTAAAAGAAATAACTCAATCTCTCCGTAAATACCAAAGTGAACCATTCTCTCATCTTTTCACTGCTTTGGTCCCTGCTTACCCGTATCATAGTTATGACTTGTATTATGGCATGAATATGGAATTATGTCTTTACAGGTAAGAAGCAGATTATGTGGCACATTCTAAAGTATAAATTATAATTCTCATTTCTTTCCTGCATTTCATAATTTCTTTCAAATCCAGGAACTGGCTTTGTAGGGCTGAGTTTTGTTTATTCTGCTCATTGAACCCAAAAAACTATTCTGTGGTAAAATTTAGACAGTGCTGGATCAAATAAAATTACACAGGTTTCTTAACATTAGAAACTATTGGAGTTCTTAGTATGTGAATAAGCATTTTAAATCTGTAAGAATAAGCTGTTGTATGCATGGCTTCTGATACTTATTTGGCATGGAACCCCTTTTCCATGTAACATGGCAGAACTTCTGCTTTTTAGAATACCCTTTGGGATACGATGCTCAGTCTTATGATCTTAGAGTTGAAGGGATATTTATTTAACAGTGATGGAGGCTAGTATATTCTAGAGATGAATAATTTTAAAATTATTTCAAATCAGTGGGAATATAATACTTGTACACAGCTAGATTCATCGAAGAAAATAAAGCATTTCCAGTATACTTGTGAATTCCTTTAATATAGGATCATTTATCATTCATCTTTATTGCCTCAACATCACTCATAATTGCTCTTTCCACTGGGAATACTAAGTTTGTAGAATGTGGATGGCCAGTAGCCATTTTATTTCCTCTGCTACATAGAATAAGCTTCTCTAAGAGTAAGAGGAGGAGGAAAGGGAGGTAGATGACACTGTCTCAACTCCTGGAGTTAGCTATACCTGAAGCCAGTATACTCCAGACTTTTAATTTATATGAAGTTATTAAATTTCTTTTTACACTTAAACTGAATTTTTTACACTTGAATTGAATTTTTTAAATTACAACCAAGTGTGTCCTTATATATCGGAATTGTAGTCAATGGATTCCAAATTATGAAATTGGTTAAGCAGATGCAAGATACAGCAAGGGTGAACACTGAAAACAAACTTTGATGAATTCAGGAATTTAATTGACTCAGTCTTGGGCTTGCAAATGAGGTATGTTGATATGTTAGGTTGATTAATAGCTCCATCACCATAACACTCAATTATATGTCATGCTCATTATTGAGTCTACTATTTCATACAATTAAAAAATATTTCTGTTGCTTTTGTCCTGTTTTGGTAGTATGAATTTTTAAAGAATTTTATTCAAAATAGAATTCAAAAATTCTATTCAAAAAGCATAGACTCTGAAGGGAAACTCCTTGAATTTGAATCCCAGCTTTGCCATTCATTAGCCATTTGATCGTGGACAAATTTCTAACTTTCCTTGTGCTGTGCTTTAGTTTCCTCATTTAAATGGGAAATAATAATTGTGTAATTACTATTATTATAGATAATTATATCTGCTGCATGGAGTTGTTATGAGGGTTGAAAGTGTTAACACATGTCAAGCCTTTAGCATGTACCTAACTTTAGTAGTAAATATCAGCTATTATTCTATTTTTTTGTAGTTTAATAGTTGAAAGAGGTTTTAGACTTTACTATGAATTAAAATGTAAAATTGTATTTCACAAAGTTATATGGCTTCATATTTGGAGTCCCTGATCAGGGTGTTTCTCGAGATGGAAGCCCAGAAAAAAATTGTTGGGAGGGCCTAAATTGTCTATGTCTTGCTTTTGGGATTTATCCCCTCATATATTCTAGGTAAGTTCTGTGTAGGTAGGAGCTTAGCGAGAGGTGATGGGTTTCACATGGAGGAAACCACAGAGAGGTAGTATTTGTTTCTTTCAGCCATTATATTTCAGAGCATGCTAATAAAATCTGTTTCCTGAATGAAAGAATCTGGGAGCTTTGGGATCTGTAGGAAATACCGCTCCATCTCATATCTGCCCTTACCTCTATATGCAAGCAGAAGCATCTTGTTCTATGCAGCCCTGCAGGGTGTGCACTGGAGAAAATTCCTGACCTTGGATGTCATAATGGCCCTTTCTAGTTAAGGGCAGCTCTTACTTGAGAAGCACACTACCCTACAGAAAACTATCTGGATGAAACACAGTCCAGGACTGATGAAGGTCAGAGATGGAAAATCATCCTGTTCTCCTATAACCTTTCTTCTGCCGTAGCCCTTCAGTTTTCTTATTTCTTCCCCTTGAAGATATATTGAAATCACGATCCGTTTTTTCTTTTGCCCTATATAGGCTGGGCTGATGGGAGTCCAGACATTTTATATCTCTGTTAAGTGTTGTCTTTTTTCATCCAATGATAATAATAATACATCCATTAGGATTAGTCACTAACACATCCGATCATAGAGCAGTGATATTGAGTGATTAGTGACACTTTTGTTTCCACAGTGCTTTTATTGCCTATAGTATTGCCTATTTTCCTTGCTGATCCATTCAGTTCACACTATTTAGATATTCTTGTTTGGGCAGAACATCTAAATATATCTTAAATATTGGCCTTTAAAGTATTCAGCTAATGTTGACCAGGAATTAGTAGTCAGAGTGATATTTAAGTACTAATTCAATATACATATGTATATTTGAATGCATGTGATTGAAATTAGCTCTGCCTTTGACACCATTGTGGCCCCAGAGATGGTGGCCCGGCTTTTCAGACATCAGGGTTAGTCTTCCAGAACTATGTCTGCAAGCAGAATAGCTCTCAGTTCTGGGCTGGACGCTCTTATAATTGACCCACTCATGTTGCTGCCAAGGGCTTCATAAGAAGATAATAGATAGCTGAGAAAAAAATGACTTCTTTTGTAACCCCAGGATGAATAAAAAGGTATCAGCTTAGGTAGAAATCTTATGAGGAGGAAAATTCAAACAGTAAGATCTTTTTATCATGGAGGTGAGGTGGTGTTAGTTCTTATTGACCCGTACAAGGTCATAGCTTTGATAATGTGTCGCTCATCTCATTTTGATGCAGATTCTTTGTCTGATGTGGGCTTCAAAATACTTCCAACTTTGAAGATTACTAGCTTTAGAGGCATAAGACTTTGTGTTTTTCAAGGGAGCGCAGGTACTGTTATCATTTTAGGAATAGTTTCTCCATATTAAAAGTACTTCCTACTCTATTGTCTCTTATAGTAGAAAATAAAAATTTAAATAACACCAACCAATGAACATGGATCAGTGATAAACATGACCATAACATTTGCATAAGCTTAAATTCATTTATCTGAAAATCAAGTTATGGGGAGGTCTCTTTCTTTCTTTCTTTCTTTCTTTCTTTCTTTCTTTCTTTCTTTCTTTCTTTCTTTCTCCCTTTTACTGGGAACAATTGATAACATTGCTTTGAGAGAAATTAATACAAAGAAGTAATTAGCAAAATTTAATATCTAATAAATGTAGCTTGGAGAAAAAATTTATAGATAGCTGATTATAACATTAAATGGAAGTAGAAAAGTAGAGAGACAAATAATGTTGGTGGGTCAGTTTTTTTTTCTCCTTTTATTCATACATTCATTCAAAGAGCAATCGAAGGAGAGCCATGAACTAGGAAGACTTAGGTCCTCATGAGAAACAAATCGGAGGCTTTAGGTAGCATCATAAAATAGCCATTTAGTACATTGACTTCGTGTATTTAAAGATTATGAGATTTTACAGTAGTTGGGTTATNGTCTCAAAGACTAAACCAACAAGTGTGGTATTGCTACAGGCAGCTAACTTAATCTTAGTCATGGTCATTTGTGCAAGCTTATGTGTTGATTGTTCTTGTTTAGTTTTGAGGAGTTTTATAAGTATTATTAGTCTAAAATAATAGTTACAGCAATGGTGCAAATTCTAGTCAGGAAAGGTATAGGTTATTATGCAAACAGAGGCGAGACAATTAAAAAAAGGGAAAGTATAAGACAATGATAAATATCACAATTCATTGTGAATTAGGTGTTTGACAGCAAGAAAATTCTGAAATACAGAGTGAGTCAGTCATAATGTGAAAAGTACAGCATGTGTATATTCCACTAGTAAGAGAAGGGGAAAATGTGATTGATGGAAAAATTTTGGAGTGTGTGGCTAGAAGATCAAAGTAAATACTAAGTGCACATTAGCTTAATGTAAATTCAGTGGAAGGTTAAGAATTTAAGAGCCTAAAAGCCAAGGTACCACTGATAAAACTTTCATCAAGCCCCCGATGGACTTACTCCAATCTGCACAACATCAAAGTGAGTGGTCAGTCTGTTGAAGATGGAACTCTAACTGCCAAGGAGCACTCCCTATTACCCTTGCTGTGATTATCATGAAGAGGGTTATTTGCTTCAATGAGTCTTCAGTGTAGATGAAATTCATCTATTTTAGAAAAAGATACCTGATAAGATGATGTAAATAAGGTTTTAAGCTATGATGGACAAACTCACTCACCTATTTGATGGAAAAGATATGAAACTGATTGAAACCCCTCATGCTTTTTATGCAGACTATCCAAGTTCCCTTCAGAATATTGCTGAACATTTAGCTGTTGTTTAAAAAGCTAAGCCAAGGGCCCAAGTTATACTCACTATTTTTGAAGATTGCTTTTTCCACACTATCATTCTTGAGATTAAAAACCATTGTAACCTAAATATGCTACCTATTTAAAAACTTCTTTATCTTAGTACTGCTCATGGACATTGACTCCCCCCCCCATTTTTCAATTAGTGATCATCATTCTAATGTCTCAGTTATTTACGGATGACTAAATTCTATCTTAATTCTATAACCAATGGGCTAGGGTTTCATTTACTTTTTTTTTTAAGTAGTGTTCATACCTAGCACAGAGCTCAATGCAGGACTTAAACTCATGACCATGAGAACAACACCTGAGCTGAGATCAAGAGTCAGACGCTCAACAGACTGAGCCACCCTTGTGTCCCAGAGTTTCATTTTCTTTTGATTTAAGAAAGATTACCTGAGAGTTGTGGTCAAAAATGATTAAGTGAAGGCACTTTTAAAACCCCTTTCCCTCAAAATCCACCAATAGAAATGATAAGAATGTTGCTAGAAAAAGAAACACTCCCTATAAAAAAAAGCAAAGTATCAGCTTCAACTGACCTCTGGCATAAATAAGCACACCTACCTAGTG
This sequence comes from Crocuta crocuta, assembly GCF_008692635.1. Classification (NCBI taxonomy): domain Eukaryota; kingdom Metazoa; phylum Chordata; class Mammalia; order Carnivora; family Hyaenidae; genus Crocuta; species Crocuta crocuta. The sequence continues at coordinate 13,668,078 of NW_027533089.1, forward strand.
TGGTCTGAATGGGAGATAGTGAGGAGACTGAGAATCCATGAATGCCATCTTGAACCTGGAACAGAATCTACATTTCCCTAAATGTAAATGTTTTTGATCTGAAAGGATCATATCTAAAGATCATTTTTCATTGGAGATGAAAAATAAAGATGTAGGTGGGCCAAGAAAGAAGAGGGAAGTAGCTCCATAGGAATTTAGTTTAATACCACAGAACTTCATGTTGGTACTGAATGTGAACGTCAACAAACCATCTTACTTTTTATTTCTAAATCATCTATCCTAAAAAGGTGGTGCTGTTGGTGAGGGAAAGGTGGTAGAAGTTATGGTAAAGGGGATGCTCTGTAGTTTAAGAAACGAGCACATTTTGAACATTGACATTTCAATTGTACCGTGAGACCAGCCCTAGCGTCTTTTTGTTATAGGCATCACTTCAACATAATCCTAAAAATATTGCTGAAAAGGTGCTATTTTTTTGCAAAGTGTATTCAAGTGTAGCAAGAATTCCCTTTGTTTCTCCCCAGCCATACCATTTTCCCTAGGTAATAACAGACTTGTTAAGAGGAGGGTTTGAGACACAAATCCCATGGAAGTTGCTGACTGCTTTGACTTAACTCTCTTTTCATGCCTTCACACATTCTTCTATAAATAGCCAGCTACTTTAAGACGAGCAATAATCACAGAAGAACCAGTATGGGACCTACAAACATAAACTATGGAATAAGAGAGAAAAATAACATAATCAGGGGACAAAAGAAAAATATACTGCAGGAATAATTAAATAGGAAAAAAGGCAAAAAAAAATCAGTCTTAAGAAAATGCAGGCCACTGATTTCTCTTTGAAAAGAGTGCAAAGAAAAATAAAAACTGGTAATGTGAAAAGAGAGCTTGGAGTGTTCAGGAAAGAAATGGGTGAGAAAATAAAAACACTGTGAGAATAAAAGCCACATAAAAAGAAAAAAATGAAAAAAACATGACTGAAAATACAATTCTAGTTATTGAAGTAAAGACTATAAAAATGAGACAGAAAAATATATATAAAATATACCTTAAGTATATAAGGTATATAATATGTAAAATATATATTTAAACATATATATAATACATAAAATAATATAATAGTGGGTAAATTCCATGAAATAAATACCTGAGTATATAGGTAAACAGGATTTATTCTGTCCTAGAGAACAACTGATATAAAACTATCCACATAAAGATATAAAAAACTTCAGGGGTAAGGAAAGAATTTTTCTATCAGGAGAGGAAAAATTAAAGCAAAAATGTACAGAAATATGATATTAAGCTAGCCTCAGTCTTTCCACAGCAACATTGAGTGCCAGAAGGGAGTGGACAACATCTATAAATTTCTGAAGGAAATAGGGACACCTGGGTGGCTCAGTGAGTTAAGTGTCCAAGTCAGGTCATGATCTGACAGTTTCTGAGTTTGAGACCCATGTCAAGCTCTGTGCTGATAGCTCGGAGCCTCAGGCCTGCTTTGGATTCTGTGTACCCCTCTCTGTCTACTCCTCTTCTGCTCACTTTCTATCTCTCTCTCTCTCTGTCTCTCTCTCTCAAAAAATAAACACTAAAAATATTTCTGAAGGAAATAAAATATAATCAAAGAATTTTATACCCAACCATCTTATCCTCCAAGATTAAAGTTAAAGCATTTGTCATATGCAAGAACTCAAGGAACAAAACACTCACGAGTGTTTCTTGGAAAAAAAAAAGTAATTACAGCCAACCACAACTTAAAATTAAAAACTCATGAATAAAGAAGCCATAATGAAAAAGACTGCTCTTAAGCATTGAAAATAAGAAAAATAACTGAAAAATTTGGAGGAATAATTGACTGGAGAACAAAATGTAAATATTATAAGCTATGAAATAGTAAAATGAATAATATAATTAATAAAATTTGGTGATATGGGGGGAGGAATTGGAAGAAGCGGGAATATACTAGTTTCTTCACTTTCATAGCAATGACAAGAGAGACTACCTAATCAAAAGCACAGCTTTGAAAACAACTGACTCCAACATTTCAATATTTTTCATAATCTCTTCAATGAATGGTGCTGGGAAAATTGGACAGCTACATGCAAAAGAATGAAACTGGACCACTTTCTTCTTATACCATACACAAAAATAAACTCACAATGAATTAAAAACCTAACTGTGAGTCCTGAAATCAAAAATCTTAGGAAAAAACATAGGCAGTAAATTTTTGACACTGGTTATAGAAATATTTTTCTAGATATATCTACTCAGGCAAAGGAAACAAAAGTAAAATTAACTATTGTGACTACACCAAAATAAAAAGCTAGTTTATAGCAAAGGAAACCATCAACAAAACAGAAGGGCAACCGACTGGATGGGAGAAGATATTGGCAAATTATATATCCATTAAGAAGTTAATATTCAAAATATTTAAACATTTTTAATGTTTTTTAAAATATATTTCTGAGAGAAAGAGAGACAGCATGAGCAGGGGAGGGTCAGAGAGAAGAGGGAGATACAAAATCTGAAACAGGCTCCAGGCTCTGAGTTAGTTGTCAGCACAGAGCCTGACACGGGGCTCAAGCCCATGAACTGTGAGATCATGACCTGAGCCGAAGTCGGATGCTCAACTGACTGAGCCACCCAGGTGCCCCATCAAAATATATAAAGAATTTATACAACTCCACACCAAAAATACCCTGTAAGTAATCCAATCAAAAAATGGGCAGAGGACCTGAATAGATATTTTTTCTGAAAAAGATATATACATGCCCAATGAACACGTGAAAAGAAGCTCAATATCACTAATCATCAGGGAAATGCAAATCAAAACCACAATGAGATATCCCCTCACGCCAGTCAGAATGGCTAAAATCAAGAAGACAAGAAACAACAAGTGTTGATGAGGATGTGGAGGAAAAGGAACCCATGTGCACTGTTGGTGGGAAGCTAACTAGCACAACCATTTCAGAAAACAGTATGGAGGTTTCTCAAAAAATTAAAATAGAAATGCCATATGGTTTAGTAATTCTAGCACTGGGTATTTACCCAAGGAAAATGAAAATACTAACTCAATAAGATAAATGCACTCCTATGTTTATTGGAACATTATTTACAATAGCCAAGATAAGGAAGCAACCCAAATGTTCATTGATACATGAATGGATAAAGGAGATGCGGTGTATATATATATACAATGGAATATTACTCAGCCATAGAAAGGAATGATATCTTGCCCTTTGCAACAACATGGAAGAACCTAGAAGTTATTATGCTAAGTGAAGACAGAGAAGAAGAATACCATGAGTTCACATATGTGTGGAATCTAAATAAGTAAAACAAATGAATAAACAAACAAAAAGCACTCAGAACTATAAATACAAAGAAAAAATTGATGGTTGGCAGAGAGGAGGGGAATGCTAGAATGGGAAAAATGGGTGAAAGAGAAAGGAGATATAGGCTCCCAGTGTTGGAATGAATAAGTCACAGGAATAAAAGGTACAACATAAAGAATATAGTCAATGATACTGTAATAGTGTTGCATGGGGGCAGATGGTAGCTTCACATGTGGTGAGCATAGTATAACAGAGAGAGTAGTTGAATCATTGCGTTGTATACCTGAAACTGATGTAACATCATGTATCAACTATACTCAAATTAAACAAAAAAGAAAAAAAAACAATTAGATGAATTTCTTTTTATTATTTAAAAAATATCTATCTAACTAAAATATCTATCTATCTATCTATCTATCTATCTATCTATCTATCTATCTATCTATCTATCTATCTATCTGACTAGAGCACAAGCTAGGGAGGGGCAGAGAGAGAGGGAGACAGAGAATCACAAGCAGGCTCCATGACTTCAGCACAGAGCCCAATGTGGGGCTCAAGCCCATGGGCTGTGAGATTATGACCTGAGTCAGAATCAAAAGTTGGTCGCTTAACCCACTGAACCACCTGGTACCCAGGTGGCCCAGATGAATTTCTTTTTCAAAATACATCTCTTACGGTAAAGAAATGCTTTGATTTTAATTTTTTGTTTCTGTTAAATTAATATAAAATTTAATAAAGTATTTTTATTCTAAAATAGGGTATATAGAATGATTCATTTTGGGGAAGTCCCACATTCATGTGCCACTTATATGTATTAATGTATTCACCTATATGTATTAATTTCCTATTGTTGCCATAACAAACTACCAAAACTTGAGTTCTGTAGGTCAGAAGTCTAACATGGATGGATTTTATGGGCTAAAATCAAGCTGTTGACATGACTCACTCTGTTCCCTTCTGTATTGCATTAGGGGAGAATGGTTTTGTTTTGTATTGTTTTTCTGTTCTTTTGAGCTATTGATAGAATTTAGATCCTTGAGCTTATAGGATTGATGTCCTTGTTTCCTTTCTAGCTACAGAGCAAAGGCCATTCTCAGCTTCTAGAGGCCACTCACACTCCTTGGCTTGTGTCCTCCTTCCTTCATCTTTAGAGCCAAAAAAGGCAGGTGGAGACATGGAGCTACATCTTTCTGATCCTTCTTCCACCCTTGTGTCACTCTTACTGCAACCTGGAAAGGGTCTCTGCTTTCAAGGACTGGTGATTAGATTGGGCTCATCCAGATAATCCAGGGTCATCTCCTAGATCCAGGTGCATGAACCTAGTCATATTTCCAGAATCCCTTTTGCCATGTAAAATAATGTGGCAAAATGAGGATTGGGGTGTGGACATCTTGGGGACATAATTATTCTATCACACTACATCAATCCATGTATTTTAACAAATATTAAGGATAATTATTACTGAGTCGTAGGTATCAAGTGAGTTTTAAATGAAAAAATCCCATATTTACAATAATGAGTTTGTGTTATTTTAACATCAACAATGCAGTTATTCTTTAAATATATTACCTGAAAAGATCTTTAAATCAAGTAACAAATGGGAATATTGGACTAATAGACGATTTTAGAAGAACTCTGATATCTGGAATGCCGAAAAGTATCTTGATGCTTCTTGTGTGAGATTACAGACACAAGTGTGAGTAGAGTCTCATATTTATAATCTCAGTTTATAAATGGCTGTGTCATAGTTGTGAAGATTTAGAAGATAAGACTGCTCTTAAGTTTTTTTTTTGAAATAGGCAAGAAAGTTGAAATTGATCTGTAAGAAAAAGACTTAACAGGATTAATTGGACCTATCTAGGAAGTAACAGAAGATTTCATGGAACTGAAATCATAGGGGCTTAAGGAACAGCAGGCTGAAAAATCTTAAAGATATTGGTGTTTGATCAGTGCTTACATTTCATTATTCGATATTGATTTCTTTGTGGCTTTTGGTTTTAATGCTATTTCCTTGGCTGATACTGACTTTCTAATTACATAGTATGTTGAAGTTGAAGACTATGTCTTTTGTTTTTTGACTAAATATTTGCTTTGTAAGTATTTGTGGCATGCAGAGCACAAAATGAAGTGCCGTATTTAAGCCAACAATTTGGTTGCTGAGACTCTCAGTCTTTCACAGCCTGGAAACCTATAAACTTCACAAGAAGAAAAGTTGTGCATACTGTTGTGCCGAAAGTTTCCTGTTCTTTGGGATTTTGGTCCCTCAAGTCATGACCAGTTTGGGAGCCTTGGATGTGCCTCTCCAGGACTGTGAGAATGCCAGAGCTCTGTGCTGCTTCTTCAAGTTCAGCCTTTATGCACTATGCTATGAATTGGAAAATGCATGGAGGGCAAAACTTGAAGGAGCAGGGCAGCTCCCCCGAGTGTTCTTCCCTTCTCTCTAGAACATTGGCTCCTCTAGTCCTAGGTGCCTTGGTTTCTGTCTGTTAACTTCAAACTGTGCTCTATATCTTATTTTGCTTCTATAGATATTCTCAGTAGGGACGATGGTCTGATACTATCTGCTTTGTCATGACAAGAACTGGAATTTGTCCATAAAATTTCTAAGTCAGACTGTGACATGATCACATTTTTGCTTTAAAACTGAACGAAAGTAGTAGGAAGGGTATACGGAAGAACAGAATGAGAGAATGGAGGTGATGAATATTTGTTTAGTAGAGAGCACAGGTCAGCAGATTATGGCCTGCTGACAAAATCCAACAACCTGGTTTTGTAAATGACATTTTGTTGTAACACCGTCATACTCATTTATTTACCTGTTGTCTGTGGCTGTTTCTGAGCAGCAACATCAGCATTGAATAGTTCCTATACAGCCTGCTAAGCCTAAATTATTTACCTTTCTAGAAAAAGTTTCTCAATACCTGGCATAGAGCATCAAGACTGATGATAGACACAAGTTTCTAAATGATCTGTTCACTTCAAAGAACTCATTCTAGGTGGCTACCAGATATTTAAAAAATAATAATTGCCCCAAATATACTTTCTTTTTGGTATCCCTTCTTTGGACTTTCCTCTATAGTCACACACAAAAAATTAGTTATGTTATTAAGAGTCATTTATTTTCTTTTTTGAAACCTGAAACATTGTTTTTAAATAAAAACCTTTAGCCTGATTGCCTTCCTTATTTATCCTCACACATATATCCAATTGAGTTTTAGTTGTTTTAAATCTACCTATATATCCAAAGGACAATGTTTTGTCAACTTTGAGAATATTTGAATGAAATTATTTTAGGCAAAATTTGGTTAATCTTTAAGGATATAAATAATTCTCCCATTTATGGGCCTTTTTTGAAAGATGAAGTTGAATTAATACTTTATTGTTTCTCCTTACTATTGTAAAGCCTGAATGTTGTGAAACTGATTTCCCCCCACAGTTATCATGCACCACGTAATTTCTCTGAAATAGTTTCATTGCCTGAATAGCAAACACTTACTGTTTTATCTAGTTTGTCCATCACTCAATCCCACTCACTGGATAGCATCTCTCTTCTTTCAAGAGTTTATTTTTTCCTCTGTTTTAACTAGAGTTTTGGTAAGAGCTGCCTTGTTTTTACATGACCCTGTGGCCCTGACAACAGTTAATTTGTCTTGGGGGTGAAGGAACGTGACACATAATGCAACTTGTTCCAGGATAGTATTTCCCGATCATAGCTAATTTGTCCAGAGTTGGGTACCTGGCCCAATTTGGGCCATTTAGAGTTCTTCCCTAATTTGTTTTTCTTAAGAGAGAGATTGCAAGTTGGGAGAAAGGGACAGAGGTAGAGAGAGAGAAATCTTAAGCAGGCTCTATGCTCAATGGAGAGCTTGACCCAGCACCTGGGATCACGACCTGAGGTAAAATCCAATCAAGAATCCGATGCTCAACCAACTGAGGCACCCAGGCACCCCCTAAAACTAAAAAAAAAAAATTAATGTTTATTTTTGAGAGAGAGAGAGAGCAGAGGAGAGCCAAAGAGAGAGAGAAACACAGACACTAGAGCAGGCTCCAGGCTCTGAGCTGTCAGCACAGAGCCTGATACAGATCTCGAACTCATGAACAGTGAGATCATGACCTGAGCTGAAGTCTGACGCTTAACTGACTGAGCCATCAGGTGCTCCCCGCCCTAAAATTTTTTAAACTTGATCTGAGGAGGTATGTATGAGATGGCAAAGTTGGGTGCTGTGAAGATTGATAGCTGCCTGCTACCACACTTGCCTCATGTTTGCGGTCAGGTGGAAGACTCTGGTCTTTGATGAGAGAGAGAAAATTGTCATGAGAGAAAAATCAGATGATGGTGGAGATAGGGAATCCTGGCAGTGCTGAAGTTCTTGGTTGCACATCTTTGAAGCCTACCTGTACTGTATCCCAACTCCTGCAATTTGGTCTTTTAACTATTCCTTAGAATCCTGGAGTCAATATTTTTTTTTTTTTTTGTCTTCCTGACTAGTTTGAATTTGGTTTCTGTTGCTTGCACTCAAGAGTTCAGAATGAATGAGAGGATATTGTCCTTTCATCACTTAAATTACTAAGACATTCTGCCTCTTTCAAAATGGCATGTGTCATTCTATCACTTTCATATTCATAATCTACTGAAAAAGGGAAGTCACAGTGATGTTGCAAGTTTCCCAATTAGAAGTGATTTCTGAGTCAAAGAAAAAGAAAACTGAGAGCAGACACTGAAGAGCTATGGAGGCTGGATGGTATACAGGGTGACTAAAGGGAGGGGGGATACAGAGATAGGTTACCTTCCCAGAGAGTGAGTTCTGCTTTCAGATATACCTCTCTCTCTTTGGAAGGTAACACTGTATTCACTTAAATTTTTTTTTGTTAAATGTATCAAATCTATACATGTGGATATAAATAATAAAAATATGTCAGTCTTCCATCAATTCTCTCTTTTCTCAGTAAGTCCCAAAGCCAAGAGTCAATCTCTTTCAACTGCTTACCTTTTCTTTTGGTGCGTCCTTTCAAAACACTAGATAATGTTTCTCTGTTTTTGTTTCAGGAGTCATACATTTCTGGCATTATATATATGAGCTCTTTGAAACAAAAGATGAGGATCTGGTTCATTTGCACCAGGTCTCCTTCCCCAAATGGATGACATTTCTATAACATTTAGTTCTTGTATTATCTTTGTTACTTTAAGTAATATCCTTACATATTATTTCTTGCTTTACCAATTTCCTCTGTGATCTCTTGGCTCCCAAATTTTAAGAAGATATTATTATTCCTATCCATTCTTTCTCCTCTCTTTCCATGTTCACATACCATTTTCTGATTTTCTGTCAACTTCACTTTTATTTTTACATTAAGACTGTTAACATATTCTGACAATCATAGTCAATTACTTAATTCTTTGTAAAATAAACAGAAAAGTTGAAAAGCAATAAAGAATATTTGTGTGATTACAACAACTATTGTTTAATGTTGGTCCAACCTGGGTGTTAAATTTCCTTCTCTAAAGTATCAAGTAGGTATAAGAAGGAGTACCTGGGCCACAAGAAGAAAACACTTTCTAGCAATAATTAGAAGTGAAATATTTTTTTCTTGAATGCCATCAACTGCTTTAATTTTTGCCTAGCTTTGTTTCATATTTGGAATATTACCAGTTGGCACATATTCTGAATTTTTAAATTTCTTTTTATTTATAATTTATTTGATTTGCCTTTCCCCTCTCTCCATTTAAGTTATACTTTCTCTACTATTAAGCTCTTTTTTTTCCTTAGGATATTTTGTAGAATCTTCTATCCTATTATAAGCTGGACGTATTCATGTGAAGCCATCTTCCTAAGGCTTCTTTGGATTGCTCTTCTTGGTTCAACCTGTGGTTTCTAGATCTGTTTTCTTTATATAGTCCTTCATTTTCCCCCCTGAGACATATCCTTAAGTAACTTTTTGAAGAAGACCATATGTAAGAGATACAATTTCTTGATGCTTATATATCAGGAAGTGTCTTTATTTTTCTTTCAAGCTTGAAGATAGCCTAGTTGAGTATAGAATTCAAAGTTGAAAAGACTTTCCCTCAAAATTTGTTTTCTTGTACTCATTCAGTGGGCCCTTTTAATCTAAAGATTTTTTTTTCTTCAATGCTAGAAAATTCTCTTGTATCTTTGATAATTGTGTTTGCCCCTCATTTTTCTCCATTGTTTCTTTCTGGAATTATATTAGTTAAATACTTTAATCAAAAATTTGTTTTCTATCCATCTTACCATTTGTCCAATATTCTTTTTTCTTTTTGTATTTGTAGTCTACTTTCTCAGAGACTATTTTCAGTCTAGGAAATTTGAAGCCCTTTGGTGTTTTGGCTAGAGTTCAGTGTTGGGGGCTGGGGACGAGAATTGCAATGACTACAGATGTCCCTCGTGTAGATGTTCAACTAATACCCCAATTTCAGCCCCCTTCTTACTCTCTGCTCTTCCATGCCTTCTTACTCTGAGTCCGGAGGGTGGTAACTATTCTGTTAGAAAAGTTGGCATTTACCTTTACAGAAACTTCCTTTTATAACTTTTAAGACTGAGACTTTCTCTGCTTGCTTCATTCTTCTTCTCCTTTATTCCAGAAGTTAGTGAAAGTATGTCACTTACAGGTATCCATTCATCCCCAAGTCTGTAGTCTATTATGTATTTAGTGCTTTAAGAGTGGAATCTTGGGAGGGATGGGAAGCCAGTTCAATTGCCTAATCTGCCATCTTGAACCCAAATTTAACAATTGTATTGTTACATAAGCGGTTATAAACTAGAAGAAGCTGTACAAGTGACTTAAAGAAGTTCATAATAATTTTTGTTAATAACAGAGTCAGCCCTTTGTACTTAAGTTCATTTAGCAAAACACTTTCAGTTTATGGCTTTAACAAGAATGTCTAGTTAATTTTTATTTAAACAAACATTTTAACTTATACTTCATAAAAACATGAGAATGCTATTAGAATTTCATATCAATTAGATAAAAAGAGCAGATACACTTTAAGATATTAATTTCTTAGGCATTGTTCTAAACTCAGGGTATAAAACGAAGTATATGGCATTTGATCCTCAAGTTACTTATTGACCTACTTGTGAACACACATGTGATGAAAAAGATATACTTACTTAATACATGTTTGTGGCACATATAAGAAATGTATACATATTTCCTTATTATTAAAGATTTCAGATCAGCAGAGAGGAGAGGCTCAACATAGTATTTGTAACATATAATATTTGTGTAACTGTTATGCAAATTGCTATTGAAGTGAAGCTAGTATTGTAAGGGCAATAGAGTGAGCAAAAGCATAGTCATAGGAAAGCACAAATTGTTCTAGGCCCGTTTGGCTAGGGTGAGCACTGGCTTAGGTAAAAACTGGGCTGGAAAGTTATCCTCACTTGCTTGATGGTCCAAATGAGAAGATAGTTGCCAGAGGCCATGGTGGAGATGCTGGGGATAATTAAAATACCTCTCTAGCATTTTCCCAAAACATCAGTTCTTTCTTAAGGAACAGAAATGTCAGTTGTCAAATTATCCTAAAAAATGTTTGCTGGATTTTGAACTGGGTTAGTATCTTTGATGCCAAAGACATCAGTTTTTTAAATTTAACTCTAGAAAGGGAAGAAGCCAATTAAGTTATCCTGTAAACGGATGGGAGTTTCTTTCTGAGGATTTATGGTAATTCTAGTTGGTTGTTGTCTTAGTCACTTTGGGCTGCTATAACAAAAATATCATATATTGGGTGACTTAAACAACAAACATTTATTTCTCACAGTTCTGGAGACTGGGAAGTCCAAGGTCAATGGTCTGGCAGATTCAGTGTCTGCTGAGAGCTCACTTCTTGGTTCACAGTCATCTTGCTGTGTCCTCACCTGATGGAAGAAGTGATGGAACTCTCTGGGGTCTCTTTTGTAAGGGAACTAATCCCAATTATGTTGGCTCTGCCCTTATAGTCTAATCATCTCCCAAAGGCCCTACCTCCAAACATTATCACAATGGGGAGTAGGTTTCAACATGTGAATTTTGGAAGGACTCAAACATTAATCTATAGTTGCTGTTTATTGGGTAAGTAACTTAAACTTGGTTTTGGTTTTCTCTTCTATGAAATTGGCTAGCATTACCGATCTGCCTCACAAAGACATTCTAATATTTGTATAGTTCGATGAAGGAAAATATCCAGGTGACTAGATTAGGTATCTAAATCAAAATGCAAGGGATCCTGACTACTATCCCTGAGGGTTTACAAGATATTTTTTCCCTTTCATTTTTTGTGCATAAAGTATTTGCTGATTCATAACATAATAACACTAGAAAAAGGAATATAATCTTTATGTTTTCATGTAGGTAGAATTAGGAAATCTAAGCGTTAAACTTTCTTCAGCAGCACAAAGATAATAAGTTTACTTAAATAAATATCAGACAATGGTACCACCCACTTGGAGTGCACATTAATTTTGTATCTTCCCTCTGCCTACAAATGCTGGCCATGTAGTATGCATTGAAATGTTAATGCTCTCTTAATGTTCCAACTAGTTGAGTTAAGATTTCCCTGAGGACTGATCCTTTGAAAACAGAGCATCTATTGCTCTTTTTTGGGAATGGGTAGGAAAGATTTCATAGTTCCATATTCATTCCATTTATTAAGCAACAAAGAGAAGTTCACCTCAATTTAATCTAACTAATTAAATTTAATTCCTTAAATTCCTCAGTCTCCAAAACTTCTCTGCATTTTGCAAACTATTCACTAACTCTTCCTTCTTATCGTTGTCATGGAAATGAGGAATCTCAAAAGGGTAAATTTAGATGATTTGGAGAAGGCTTGACATTTTTGGATTTGCATACTGTTTTCCTTTCCATTTGACTCCAGAAGTAGGCTTTATTATAGGCATGGAGTGGTATTTTGATGGTTAAATTCCTAATCTGCTCCAATGGCATGTGGGCCATGACATGATGGTAATATCCAAAAGGGAAGTGAAATACAATTTTATTAATAGCTATCATGTGCTCATAACATTCAAGTGTAAGACTTCTCTGCTAAATGAAGCTGTAGCAGAAGTCTTTGACTTAGAAACCTAAACAGATATTCCCACTCTAGAATCTAGAGCACTAAGAATGGAGATCAGAATCCTACTACCGCAGGTTGGGTTCCCCAAGGAAGCAGACTTTACACTGAAGTTTGGTGTACAGGTTGTTTATTAATGAGTGCTCATGGATCTATGCTTGTTGAAGGGAAGGCAAGGAAGCAGGTGTGGACAGAGGAAGAAGTTGAGCTATCATACAGGCTCAGTGACAGCCTAGATTGACTCCTTGGGAGTTCTAGAGATAGAATTGACCTTCAGAGTCTTCCTGAGGTGGGCCAAGATGACCACTCCTGTATTAATCAGTGTTTGGGTATGGGTTGCCCTTGGAAGATGAGTGACCTTGGGAAGGATGGGAATGACTCTCTATGACTAAGACTATTCCCAGAAAAGTTGACAGTGATTGCAGCAATTAGTGCAACAAGTCCTTCCTTGAAGGAGGATCTGGGTTGTACATCACAGTGTCTACCACACCAACAGTCCACATGGACAAAGCTACTGTCTACCTCTCAAAGGCTGTTGTGCTTACAACCTGGAAGTCACATGCAGAGACATCCCATTGCCTGAGCACAGGAAGAAGAAAAAAGAAGGGGTGGAGCCTGGCTCTATCTTTAGATCACCACAACTTTGACCTCTAGTAAAATGCAGCCAATCTATGCACCCTGGGTAAAAGATTTTAGGGAGTAAACAGAAGTGGTTAGCCTCTTGTGACTTTTCCTAAGAATTGGGGCAATATAATGACTAGAGAGAAGAAAGCACCCTATCTAACAATCTTGTCTACCCAATCCCTATTAGATTATGACTTTGTATACTTCTTATTTGCATGGCCTTATTAAAACTAAACATCAATTATTTTGGAACTTAAAATGTCGTTCATACACAGTTTATAAGCTTTCCTAAGTATGACATTTCAGGGGATGAATATCTTAATGGATGGCATCCAACTTTAGTAAATTCAAGAGGAGATTATTATGGACTTCTTGGCTAAGTCTTACTATAGGATTTTTTGTGATTTTTTCTTTCTTTTTCTTTCTCTTTTTTTGTTGTTCCTTTCTTTTATTTGTTTTATTTGTTTAACTTTTATACTTGCTAGTTACTGAATACCCCAACTTTTGTATTATAAAAAATATGACATCTCAGTTTTCGGGTAATGAATGTAAGCAGCAAAAATAGAGGCCAAGACCTTCTTTTTGAAGTTAGCAGTTGTCCTCTGTAGCAGGGATTATTAAGTTTCCATTTAAGTAGACTGCAATAATGGAAAAAGATATTGAAAGAATTTTAAAGCTGTCTTTATATGCATCCGGCCAAATATAGCCTTCAAATAGTACCCCCTGGGACGTGGGCTTCACTGTCTTCAGGCAGAATCTGGCCTATTGAGTGTCCTTAAGAGTTATTGTGCAAAAAAGCAGAGGTTTTTTTTTTTTTAATGTGCTAGAGCTCTGATATTTGTCTGCATTGGTATTAGTAATCATGAAGTACTTAAAAGCTTTTATTCTTAGCAACTATTAATGATACAATATCATTATAACATATATACATATGCACACATTATATATACATTTAATCTATAAATGCCTGTATGTATCATTTTTATAATTGTTTAAAAGCTATGACTTGGTCAGGTTGTCCTTTTCTGTCATAATTCAGATGTTGACTCTTGAACAACAAGTTTGAGAATAACAAACCGAGCTTGTCATTAGTAGATTAGTTGTCGCTACAAAGCCTTGTGTTCAGGATGAGTTCTTTTTTACTTGCCTGAAAAGTGTTTCTCTTGGAGAGCAATTACATCTGATTGACATGTTTTCATGTGCCTGCAGCCCTGGTGCAGTTTTCTCTTTGGAACGCTAAACAGGTCTAGATCAAGGACTGTTATTATATTTTTGGTCTTGTTGTTTTCTGCTATTAACTAAAATCAGGATACCAGAGAAAAACTTAGACACCTTGTAGAGTACATCTTAAAACAAATTATAAAATATGTATAAAGAGATGTGCATTTTGTTGTGGGGGTCACTAGACTGTGGCTGAGATAGAATTGCTAAAAGTCAATTGAAAGACGAGAACATACATAGTTGGGCATGTTAATGTTAAAAGCAATTTGTATTTTTTGTATAAACGTGGGTAGTACCTTATTCCTCCTAAAGTTATCTCAGTGTAAGTAGAAAAATGAAGGAGCTGAAACCTTATGTTCTTGTCTCAGAATTGTTGCTCTATCATATATGATTTGAACATGGCACTTAACTTTTAGGCATTTCTTTTTGAATACGTAAAAAAAAAAAAAGAGGAACCAGATGATTTCTATGGATTCTTCAAACGCTAACACTATGACTATATGAAGTGTTAGTCATTTCTCTGACATGACCTTCTAACACAGACTAGTAGAGAAACAAATGTGGATGGAACCTTGTCAATACCTCCAAGTCAATGACTGAAATACAACTCTGGCAAACAGAAGGACTGCTCCTCCAACTATGTTTATCTTTTTTCTTCCTATAGGCTATAAGGTTCTTAGGGACAGGGACAATGTCTTATGTATGTTCTTACTGATGACTCTTCATTTTCCTACAATATTGACCCTCAAAAACATTGTATAGATGAATGATTGAATGATATCTATTATGAATGATTATTGCTCCCAACAATCCTATCTTTGAAATGATTGTATTTAAGGATTATTTATTGCATTCAGTCAATATCTCAGAATAAATAACTTGGGGTTTTTTTTGTGGCTTTGGATGATTCTAGTGTTCAGTATGAGATACCTTAGGCATATCAGCTTTAATATCTTAATTGTGGCCCATAAATAAAAAGACCCTAGCCTGAAAGAGGAGTCTATTTACTGGCCTCTTAACTGTTCGATTAGGTCCTCTGACTTCTCTCATCTGATCATCTTCTATATTTCATGTTGAGAATTATAAATAGGATGCAGATGATTTAAATGTCAAACCTTGAAAACATTGTAATGTTGTCATAGTTTACTCTCAAATGCAAAGTGTTCATATTTCATGTCATGTGATAAAATATAATATATATTCCAATAATGAAAAAACCTTCACTGTATACCTACTCAGTGCAATTCATTATTCAAAGCCCTACAATGTACATGTGCTGTGTCTTTTCACTTTCAGAGAACTTTCAGTCCACAAGGAAGATAAACATAGAGAGAGCTTGGTAAGTCACACAATACGCCCTACAAAGCATTCTGGGAGCTCAGAGTCAGAGCAGCATTGAATGTAGTGTTAGATTCTGTACTGTCACTTCCTATCTTGACAATGAATACTTTTTTTTTTTTCTGGACTGAAACTGTAGATCTTAACCATTGTGACCCAAGACAATCCTGTTATAGAAATCTTTTGTGGCCTCAGAAGAAATGATTTTGCAGTTGCTGTAAGAGGACATAACCAATATACTTGTGTTTTGGCCATAGTTACTGCATAGAACTCCAGATGTCAAAATGAATGTCTTGTGCCTCTATGCTAATATGTCTCTGCAGGGTTAATTTAAGAATACTGACTCCTTTCTCTGTTACTCAAATTAACTGTGAGAGTGATTAGCAGATATCTGGATTGATTAATGTTTCAGTGTTTTTGTCACTGTTTTAGGGAAACCAGAATGTAGCAATGTAGAAGAGTACTGGGAAATTGTGATGAATAGTTTTGACTTCTAA
Source organism: Crocuta crocuta (assembly GCF_008692635.1). Taxonomy (NCBI): domain Eukaryota; kingdom Metazoa; phylum Chordata; class Mammalia; order Carnivora; family Hyaenidae; genus Crocuta; species Crocuta crocuta. Next base: position 13,684,154 of record NW_027533089.1, read on the forward strand.
ATTATTTTAAAAAGTTTACCCTATTTTGAGTTTCTTTTCCACAGAAAGTTTAAGATTTTGGTGTCATGGTAGTCTTTTAGAATAGTATAGCTGCTTTATATATTGAATATATTGCATATATTCAATGTGTACTATATCCACAAACTATTTACAAATCCTGAAAGAGTAGGAATACAAGATATGAATTACTGGAGGAGCTGGTTTTATGGGGAGACACAGTCTTTCTCTCAGAGAGCTCACAGTCTGGAGGGGGAGGTAACCAATTTCCAGGAATTGTAATGTTCATAAAAATGAACACTCTAAGGGCTGTAACACAGGAGCGACGTGCTGTGGGAAAGCAAAGTGTAAGTCCCATGAAGGCAGCAGTTTTATCTTGTTCACTGCTGCAAGCAGCCACTCTCTGGCACAACACATATACTCAATAGATGAGGTGATTTTATAGCTAATTCTGCCTTGGGTTTTATATTGAAGTAACATTTGAATTAAGCTTCAAAGAGTAAATAAGATTTTCTTTATGAAGAATAGACAATGTTTCAGGAAAAAATGCAGCAAGAACTAAAAAATGTGTTTTGGATAACTGCCTGTAATTCAGGGTAGCTAGTGCAGGGATGTTTATGGCAGAGCATGGGACAGTCTCCATGGTGAGATGCTAAGCTTGTCATGGGTATTAGAAAGTGAGTCTTAGAAAGGGATAGCACCTAGGTCTTACTTTTACTGCTTCTTGCTTGTTGGAAATTTCTTACATCATGAAGAGTCTTGTGTATAGACAAGAGCCATATGACTAACTCACAAACAAGATGAGTAGTTGATCCTTAACACAATTTTAATTTTTTACTATTATTAGTAAATTTACTATTATTAGTATCAAATACTAATAATACAATATTAGTATTTTTTCCTAATAATATTTCCTCTTTAACTAATTGTCCATTCATGCCAGTTAGGACTGTAAACTGGTGGTTTTTATGGTATCGTACTTGCTTTGTTTTGTCAGCACGTTATTGAACAAATTGGTTAGCATTAAAAAAAGATGTGAACTTTTAGTTTTCCTGAAAAGCACAGAAGATCCCACAATACTGGGCCCACATTTCAGCATGAGAGAACTCTCCTAGAATGTTCCCTGCTCCCCAAAGTCTGGGCTGCCATCTCCCATTGGCTGTAGATGTGGTCTTTATGCATGCTTGTGCCCATTACCTGTCTCCATCACTCACCTGGGCCCTATCCACTTTTGAGTTTAATCTCACCGACATGGCTCCTATCTATCATAGGGGATATGTTTCAATCTCTACGAACTCTATAAAATATAAACACATCATCTCTTTGCTTTTGTGTTTGTTTTTGTTTTTGGGCACTGTTGACACACAATGTTACATCGGTTTCAGGTGTACAACCTAGTGATTTGACAAGTTTATACATTCTGCTATGTTCACCACAAGTATAACCACCATCTGTCTCATGGCATTGCTGTTATATTACCATTGAATATATTCCTTATGCTCTGCTTTTTATTCCTGTGACTTACTCATTCCAAAACTGGAGGACTGTGTCTCCCCCCCTTTTTTACCCATTTTCCCACCCCCACCTCCCCATTCCTCTCCCCTATGGCACCCATGAGTTTGTTCTCTGTATTTATAGTTCTGCTTTTTATTTGTTTATTCATTTCTTAAAGATTCCATTTAGTGGAACATGGTATTTGTTTTTCTCATTTTGACTTATTTCACTTAGCATAGTACCTTCTAGGTCCATCCATGTTATCTCAAATGGCATGATCTCATCCCTCTTTGTGGCTGTGTAATATTCCATTGTGTTTATATATATATATATACCATATTTTCCTTATCCATTCTCTATTGATGGACACTTAGGTTGCTTGCATGTTGTGACTATTGTAAATAAAGCTGCAATAAACATGGGGGTGCATATATCTTTTTTTGAGTTAGTGTTTTCATTATCCATAGATAAATACCCAATAGTGGAACTATTGAATCATATGGTATTTCTCGTTATAATTTTTTGAAGACCCTCCATACTGTTTTCCACCATGGCTGTACCAATTTACATTTGCACCAACACTGCACGAGCGTTCCTTTTTCTCTACATCCTGGCCACTTGTTGTTTCTTGTCTTCTTGATTTCAGCCATTCTGACAGGGGAGAGAGGATATCTCATTGTGGTTTTGATTTGTACTTCCCTGATAATTAGTGATGTTGGACATCTTTTCATGTGTCTGTTGGACATCTGTATGTTTTCTTTGGAAGCATGTCTATTCACATCCTCTGTCCATTTTTTAATTGGATTGTTTTGTGGGTTTTGTTTTGTTTTTTGGTGTTGAGTTGTACGAGGTTTTTTTTTTTTTACATATTTTAGATATTAACTCCTTATCAGATATATCATTTGCAAATATTCTCTTCCATTCAGTAGGTTGTCTTTTTGTTACATTGATGGTTTTCTTTGCTGTGCAAAAGTTTTAATTTTGATATGGTTTTCCTTGCTCTAGAAGATGTATCTAGAAAACTGTTGATATAATGAGACATCGTAATGAATGGCTAATGTCAGAGAATTTACTACTTGTGTTCTCTTCTGGGATTTTTATGGTTTCTGGATTCACACTTAGGTCTTTAATTGATTTTGAATTTTTTTGTGTGTATGGTGGTAGAGAGTAGTCCAGTTTTATTCTTATACATGTAACATCTTTTACTGAAAAAACTGTCATATATTCTTGCCTCCTTTGTCATAGATTAATTGACAGAAGTGTGAACTTATTTCTGGAGCCTCTACCCTTTTCTATTGATCTCTGTGTCTATTTTTGTGCTAGTTGTATGGAACAGTTTTGGTCACTAGAGCTTTGTAATATACCTGAAATTTGGAATTGCAATACCTCCAACTTTGTTCTTCTTTTTCAGGATTGCTTTGGCTATTTGGGGTCTTTTGTTCTTCCATACAAATTTTAGTATTATTTGTTCTAGTTTTATGAAAAATGCTATTGGTATGTTGATAAGGATTGCACTGAATCAGTAGATTGCTTTGAGTAATGTGAACATTTTTATTAATTATTTTAATCCATGAACATAGAATATTTTTCCACTTTGTGTCATCTTTAATTTCTTTCATCAATGTTTCATAGTTCTCAAAGTACAGGTCTTTCACCTCTTTGGTTAAGTTTATTCCTAGGTATTTAATTTTTTTGGTGCAATTTTAAATGATGTTATTTTAAAAAAATTTTCTTTCTGTGACTTTTTTGGTAGTGTATAAAAATGCTGCCAATTTTGGGGTATTAATTTTGTATGCTGTCACTTTACTGAAGTAGTTTATTACTTTTAGTAGTTTTTTGGTGGAATTTTCAAGATTTTCTATATGTAGTATCATGTTGTCTGTGAATAGTGACAGTTTAATTTCTTCTTTACCAATATGGATGCCTCATTTCTTTTACTTGTCTGACTACTGTGGCTAGGACTTCTAGTACTATGTTGAATAAAAGTGCCAAGAGTGGGCATTCTTGTCTTATTCCTGACCTTAGAGGGCAAGTTCTCAGTTTTTCTTCATTGCGGATGGTTTATCTGTAGGTTTTTTATATATGGCATTTATTATGCTGAGGTATATTCCCTCTAACCCCATTTTTTGAGAGTTTTTATCATGAATGCACATTGCATTTTGTCAAATATTTTTTCTGCATTTATTGAGATAATTATATGATTTTATCCTTCATTTTGTTGTTGTGGTATATGACTTTGATTGATTTGTGAATATTGCACCATCCTTGCATCCCAGGAATAAATTCCACCATATTGTGGTGAATGATGTTTTTAATGTATTGTTTTATGTGGTTTGCTAATATTTTGTTGAGGATTTTTACATCTATGTTCATCAGGAATATTGGCCTATAGTTCTCTCTCTCTCTCTCTCTCTCTCGGTGATATCTTTTTCTGGTTTTGGTATCAGGGTAATGTTGCCTTTGTAGAATGTATTTGGAAGCTTTGTTTCCTCTTCTACTTTTGGAATAGTTTGAGGAGAATAGGGATTAACTCTTCTTTAAATGTCTGGTAGAATTCATTTATGAATCCTTCTGGTCTGGAACTTTAATTTTTTGGTAGTTTTTTGATTACCAATTCACTTTTGTTACTTGTAATCAGTCTCTTCAGATTTTCTATTTCTTCCTGGTTCGGTTTTGAAGGATTGTATGTTTCTAGGAATTTATCCATTTCTTCTTCGTTGCCCAGTTTGTTGGCATATAGTTTTCATAGTATTCTCTTAAATTTTTTTGTATTTTTGTGGTATCAATTGTTACTTCTCTTTCATTTCTAATTTTATTTGTGTCCTCTCTCTTATTTTTCTTGATGAGACTGGCTAAGGCTTTGTCAATTTTGTTAATCTTTCCAAAGAACTAGTTCTTTGTTTCACTGATTTTTTTTCCCTATTTTCTTTTTAGTCTCTATGTCATTTATTTCTGCTCTGATTTATTTATTTCCTTTCTCTAGTCACCTCGGGTTTTGTTTATTCTTATTCTTCTTCTTTTAAGAGTAAGGTTAGATTGTCTACTTAGTTTTTTTCTTACTTCTTGTGGTAGACCTGTATTGCTATACACTTCCCTTTTAGAACTGCTTTTACTATGTCCCAGAGATTTGGATCATTGTGCTTTCATTTTCATTTGTCTCCATATATTTTTTTATTTCCTCTTTGATTCATTGACCCACTGATTGTTTAATACCATGTTCTTTAGTCCCCACTTGTATGTGTTTTTTTTTTTTCCAGTTTTTTTTGGTGTGTGTGTGTGTGTGTGTGTGTGCTTTATTTCTAGTTTTATACTGTTGTGGTGGAAAAGACACATGGTATGATTTCAGTCTTCTTAAATTTTTTGAGGCTTGTTTTATGGCCTAATTTGTGATCTATCCTGGAGAATGTTCCATGTGCACTTGAAAACTATTGACTGTCTGTTGTTTTGGATGGAATGCTCTATATATATCTGTTATGTCCACCTGGTCCATTATGTCATTCAAAGAAATTGTTTCCTTATTGATTTTCTATCTGGATGATCTATCCATTTATGTAAGTATAGTGTTAAAGTCCTCTATTATTATTGTATTACCACTATTTTTTTCTATGTTTGTTATTATTTGCTTTATGTATTTGGGTGCTCCAATGTTGGGTGTGTAGATATTTACAACTGTTATACCACTTGTTGTATTAATCCCCTATCATTATGTAATGCCCTTCTTTGTCTCCTGTTACAGTCTTTGTTTTAAAGTCTATTTTAAAGTCTGATATGAATATTGCTACCCTGGATTTTTTTTTCTTTTTCATTTCAATTTCCATGGTGAATGTTTTTCCATCCCTTCACTCTTAGTCTGTATGTGTCTTTAGGCCTGAGGTGAGTAGCATATAGATGGGTCTTTTTTTTTTTTTAAATCCATTCCACCACTCTATGTCTTTTGATTGGAGGGTTTAGACCATTTATGTTTAAATTATTTATTGACAGGTATGAACTTATTTCCCATTTTTAAAATTTGTTTTCTGGTTTTGTAGTCCTTGTTTGTTCCTTTCTTCTTCTCTTATTGTCTTTCTTTGTGATTGATGAGTATCTATAGTTGATTTCTTTTCTTTTCGTTTTTTTCCTTTTCTTTTTTCTGTATCTGTCATAGATTTTGGATTTGTGGTTACCATGTGGTTCATATATGACATTTTGAGTAAATAGCAGTCCATATAAATTTGATGGTCATTTAAGTTCAAACACATTCTAGAGACAAAAACAAAAACAAAAACAGAAAAAGAAAAGAAAGACTTTTTCCTCTTCTCTTCCCTTTTTACTTCTCCACATTGTATGTATATGTTCTCCTATCGTATCTTTTTAGTCATATTTTTCTTGTGTCTAATTATGGCCATTTCTTTTCAATAGAAATAAATTCTTTTATCATTTCTTGTAAGGCTGTTTTAGTGGTGATAAATTCTTTTATCTTTTGTTTCTCTGGGAAGCTCTTTATCTCTCCTTCAAATCTGAATGGCAACCTTGCCAGTAAAGTATTCTTTGTGAAGCTTTTCTCTTGCAGCACTTTGAATATAACATGTCACTCCCTTCTGGCCTGCAAAGTTTCTGTGAAAAATCAGCTCATAGTCTTAAAGGTTCTCCATTGCAGGTAACTTTTTGTTTCTCTCTTACTGCTTTTAGGATCCTTTTTTTTTTTTTAATCTTTAACCTTTTAATTAGCATGTACCATGGTGTGGATCTCTTTGGGTTCATGTTGTTTGGAACTCTTTGTGCTTCTTGGATTTGGATGTCTATTTCCCTCCCTAAGTTAGAGAGGTTTTGGTTATTATTTTTTCAAATAAGTTTTCTATATCTTTCTGTGTATTCTTCTGGGACCCCTATAATGCAAATGTTTGTTTCCTTTATGTTGTCCAAGACACCTCCTGATCTATCCTCATTTTTAAAAATTATTTTCTCTTTTTGCTGTTCAGCTTGTGTGTTTTCCATTACTAAATCTCAAGATTGCTGATACATTTTTCTGCATTCTCTGAACCACTGTGGATTCCTTCTAGTGTGTGTAAATTTCAGTTATTGTATTATTTAGCCCTGGTTTTTTAAAAATAATTTCTATCTCTTTATTAAAGGCCTCATTAAATTCTTCCATTCTTTTCTCCAACTCTGTATCTTTATGATCATGACTTTAAATTCTTCATCAAGCATATTGGTTATCTCTCTCATTCTTTTTCTGTGTTTTTTTCTTGCTCTTTCTTTTGGAACACATTCTTATGTCTCCTCATTTTGCTTGACTTTCTGTGTTTGTTTCTATAGATTTGGCAAAATAGCTACTTCTGAAGTTGAAGGAGTGGTCCTGTGTATAGTTACCCCTATGTAGACTGTGTGTGCTTGGTGAGTTTTGACTGGAGCAGTGGCTGTATATGCTAGTCTTTGAAGCCATGGTGTTTTACAGAGAGAATTTTTTTAAAGCCAATAATAATAAAAGAAAAAAGCAAAAAAAAAAAAGAAAGAAAAAGAGAAAGAAAAATGAAAAAAGAGAAAAAAAATGAAAAAAGGAAAAGGAAAGAAAAAAGAAGAAAAGAAAAAAAGACAAGGAAGAAAAGAAAACCAAAAAGAAAAGAAAAATATAAAAATAGAACAAGATAAGACAAATTTTAAAAAGTAAAATAAAATAAAATAAAAATTAAACTGTAAAAATTAAAAAAAAACCCCACAAAACCATGACTTGTTTTCTGTGCTCCAGTACCACAGGGTGGCTGGTGTGGGCTTGTGGACCCTGAGCTTGCTGAGATTGCAGGCCCTCTGTGACAATGTGACCTGCCTGCCATAGAGTCCGATGCTGTTCCAGTCTGTGCTTCTGTGGTTGGGTGGGAATATAAACTGTCGTCCTCCAATCCTGACCGGGAGAACCTTCTTGCAGCTCCTCTGTCAGTTGTCAGTGTTCTAGTGTTTCTTGTATATGCTCATTGCTCTTTTAAACTACAGCTTTCTTCTGTGCCCAGGGACAGAGGGAACTGTCCCCTCTCCACTGACATTCTTGGGGGTGGGACTTCCCTTGTCTCTCTCTCTCTTGCTGTTCTCTTGCCATCCTCTGTCTTTGGTTGTTTAGTAGCTGTTCAGTCAGCCCTCAATTCTTCTTCAGGAGCAATTATTCTATTAATAGTGGTGATTTAGTGTCTTCCATGGAGAGGAGTTCAGAGTCTTCCTACATCACCATCTTGAACTGGAACCTCCAAAACATCATCTCTTTGTGCATTCTCCACAAGTATTTTCCCTCACTTATTATCTTTTAAACCATGCTCTTTATTTTTCTGGTACAGTTTTTATGTAGTCTATTCTTTTACTTTGTTCTAGTTCCAATTTTCTTTCTTTTTCTTTTCTTCTTTTTATGTTGAGAGAGAAAGAGAGGAAGAGTGTGTGTGAGAACAAGCATGAGTAGGGGAAGAGCAGAGGGAAAGGGAGAGAGAATCTTAAGCAGGCTTCACGCCCAGGCTGGATCTCATGACCCCCATTAAAGCATTAACAAATTTTTTTTCAAACAATTATTTTAATTTATAAAAGTCTTCCACTGCCTTTTCCTTCCCTTCCCTCTCCTTTTCTGTCTTCCAATTCACTTTCAGTTTATGAATTCCTTCTCTCATTATAAGCTTAAAATAAATTAAATTTTATATTCCTCTTGTAGGTAAGATATGATTATTTTTGTTAAAAGCTTACCTTTCCTCTGCTATGTCATACAGGTCTACTCAAATACTGAATGTGTATGTATAATTAGGTGTATTTTTAGTGGCCTATTCTTTCCTACTGATCTGCATTTTCTTATATATATCAATACGTCCTAATTTCCTTAGTTTTATGTGTTTTAATATTTTGTCAAAATTAATCTTTGTCCTCAAGAAAAGATGCACAACATCACTCAGCATCAGAGAAATACACGTCAAGACCACAATGAGATACCACATTACATTTGTCATGGCTAAAATTAACAACACAGGAAACAACAGATAATTGATGAGGATGTGGAAAAAGGGGAACCCTCTTATACTGTTGGTGGGAATGCAAACTGGTGCAGCCACTCTGGAAAACAGCATAGAGGTTCCCCAAAATGTAAAAAAAATAGAACTACTCTATGGTTCAGCAATTATACCACTAGGTATTTACCCAAAGAATACAAAAGTAGTCACTCAAAGGGGCACATGCACCCTAATGTTTATAGGAGCATTTTAATAATAACCAAATTATGGAAGGATCCCAAATGTCCATTGATTGATGAATGGATAAAGAAGATGTGTTATATATATACATGAATGAATATTACTCAGCCATCAAAACAAATGATATCTTGCCATTTGTAATGATGTCAAGGAAGCTAGAGTGTGTGATGCTACATGAAATAAATCAGTCAGAGAATACCATATACCAATACCATATGATTTCACTCATGTGTGAAATTTAAACAAAACAGGTGAACATAAAGGAAGGGAGAAAAAGAGAGAGAGAGAAAGGGAAGCAAACCATAAGAGACTCTTGACTATAGAGAAGAAACAGGGTTGATGGAGAGAGGTTGGTGGGGAAACGGGCCAAATGGATGATGGGCATTAAGGAGGGCACTTATTGTGATGAGCACTGGGTGTTATATGTTAGTAGTGAGTCACTAAATTCTACACCTGAAACCAATTTTACCATAAACATAAACTAAATAGAATTTAAATAAAAACTTGAAATCAAATAAAATAAGTAAACAAATTTGGTTTCTGTCTTTACAACAATTATTACTCTTCTATTCATACTTTGAAATTGATTTTAGTATCAATTGGTTAAATTCCAGTGGAAAAAAAACTCCGTTAAGATTGGAAATAAAGTTTTAATAAATGCACTAAACATTTTGAGCAAAATTTTTATTTCATAAAAATTAAGGTTTCCCACTTAGGAATATGTTAGGCCTTTCTTTTATTCTGTTTTTTCCCCTTTTATATCTCTCAGTGAAGTGTTGCATTTATTGTCATATCAGACATTAACTTTTTCTTAATTTAAATTTTGTTTTGTGATTGTAAATAGGCTCTCTTTTTGATTTACATCTTTTCCTATTACATTGTTATTTGGTATTTGAAAATATTTATCTCTTGTCTGGCTGTTATACCAAACTTTAATGAATTCCAATAGCTTTTCATTTTATTTTTTCTATTTTTATGCTCTAAAAGCAAATCAACTGTATATAATCACATTTTGTCTCTATCTAACGTTTGTAATTTTGTATTTTGTGTCGTAAGAACTTTTGAAATAATGTTAAATAAATAACGTGTATCTTTTAGCCAGTTGCTGGCATAGTATAAGAACTCAGTAAATGTCAGGTAATGTTATCATTAGTTTTATTGATATTAAATAATAACAAATCCATATATCTGTATTTTAATCATATCCTATTGAGAATTATTCTATTAATTTTACTGTCAAATAAAATGTTGGCTGATGGTTTGAATTAGCTACCTTTTTTATTTTTTAAATTATTTTTTTAAATGTTTTATTTATTTCTGAGACAGAGAGAGACAGCGTGAGCAAGGGAGGGTCAGAGAGAGAGGGAGACACAGAATCCAAAGCAGGCTCCAGGCTCTGAACTAGCTGTCAGCACAAAGCCCGACTGGGAGCTTGAACCCACAAACCATGAGATCGTGACCTGAGTGGAAGTCAGAGGCTCAACCGACTGAGCCACCCAGGCACCCCTGAATTAGCTATCTTAAAGATATGTTAAAGACTATACTACTAACATGATTATCTTTTAAAATTTATTTGGCTTGAATTTAAATCTATTAATGTTATATATTGATAGATTTTCTATTTTAGACTATTAATAGATTTCTATAATAAACTCTGTAACTATATATTAAGTTCTATTTGCTGGCATTTTATTTGGGTCTTTTAATATCTTTATTAAGTGATATTGAGGTGCATTTTTTTCCTGCAATTTATTAGAAATGCAAAAATTAGGATTTGTTTCTTCTTAGAATTATCTGAATTTTAATCTTTTTCTATTCTCTGAAACAGGTAATATAACATAGCAAAGATCTGTTCCCTGAAAGTTTGAAAGAATTTACTACTAAAACTATTGTGATCCCAAATTCCTTTTCTCGAGGCTCAGATGTAGCTAATGGATAACTTTCTCAACTCATTTTAACTTTTAACCTGTTGTGTTAATTTTGATATATTTTAGTTCACATAATGGATTAAACTTCTTGATATTTTGAAATTTATTAATATACAACCACATTAGACTCTAAATCTTGTTATATTTCACTTTTCATTTAAAAATTTTGTGAAATTTTTATCCTTTTCTCTGGATTAGCTTTTCAGTGGCATACAGTGGCATACATTCTCTGAACATTTTCACATTGCTTTTTTGTGTATAATTGTTTTCATAAAATATTTTTTAATAATCTTTTTTACAATGATTTCCTATATCTGTATTGAAATGACTCAAAACAATGCATAAAGATTTTTCTCCCCATTTATTAACCTCGTGTTCACAAGTTTCAGAATCCTGCCAAATAATCTATATATACTTGTTGTTTCGGAATAAAATTAACTTATTCCTGGTAGTGCCACCTTGATAGTCCTGAACTGGCAATTTCAGCACATGCTCACAAATGTAACCCAATCAGATCTTTATGACATCATTAGCCTATAATCCTCTAGTTCTAATGACTAATGTGTAGGCCCAGACCTCATAAAACTCTGTATTTTAATTCATCTTTAGATATCTTCCCTAACAAGCTTTTGGTATGCCTTAAGATATCTTTCCTAATAAGCATGTGCATTTAGATGCTATTCTCATTCTTTAAGAAGCAATGAGTGCAGCAGTTAATTAACTTATTATAATGTCATAAATCCCAGCTCTAGCCGTGACCACTGACTCCTCCCCCACCTTTACCAAGAACGTTTTCATTTATGATGAATTATCCCCTGGGTACTCAATGCAGTGGTGGTTGACCATGCAGAACTCAGGGTCAGACACAATAACACAATCTATACTACTGGGTAATGACAAGCCCTCTACTCCTACCACCTACCGTTCTGTGCTTGGGTGCCTTTGTACTTCACTGAAATCAACACAGGCTGATGACAGAGTGAGGGGCTTCTCTCCTCCAGATTTCAATTCTCTGGAAAGTAATCTTCAGGATGATTTGCATGTGGGTAGATGTATGGGGTTAGAGTCCTGTCTTACATGGTAATTAAACTGTTCATCTGAATACAACAGTAAGGGCTAGTAACTCTACAGGCTTTATTTTTTTTTTTTAGGTACTTTTTACATAGAATTAATACAATTAGGAGCTGTTCTAACTTGGCCTCTATTCGATTTTAAATACTTTCGCTGGATGATGGCTACTGACAGAAGTTTGGACTGCTATAGATTTTCCTCTTGTGACTCTACCTATAAAGTTGCCCATATAATAACATGTGGTTCCTCTGATTAATTTTCAATAACCTGAAGTTTTGAGGATACCCATTTGTTATGGGTTGAATTGTGTCCACTCAGAAAGTCATATTAAAGTTCTAACCCCTGGTCCCTCAGAATGTGATCTTATTTAGAAATAGGGCTGTTTCAGATGTAATTCACTAAGATGTGGTCAGACTGATATAGGTGTACTTAATCCAATATGACTTGTATCTTTATGAGAAGATGATAAAGACATGGGAGAAATGCCATGTGAAAATAGAGGCAGAGGTTGGAGTAATGCATCTACAAGGCAAGGGATACCACAGATTGCCAGAAACTACCAGAAAGTAGGAGAGAAGTTTGGAACAGATTCTGCCTCAGAGCCTTTAGAAGGAACCAACCCTGCTGACCCCTGATTTTAGATTTCTAGCCTCCAGAACTATGAAAGAATAAATATCTGTTTTAAGCAACTCTGTGGTAATTTGTCACAGCAGTACATGCCAAAGGAATGCATTTTAATACTGAATTAATCACTTTGCCAGTTACAGGTTGTACAGTCCTCTCTAAACATCAGTTCTTCATCCCTAAAATTAGGATACTGTTTATGTTTTGGAGTAAAGAGGTAATGATTGCAATGCTCTTAATGGAAGACAACCATTTGGTTTTTTCCACCACTCACTTTTCAAGGCCTTTGTTGAACCTAATATAATGGAAGAAAAGTTGCCCCCCAAGTCCTCTTCTCTGCCAAAAGATCTCTTATTTAGAATTTTAACAAGTTACAGTATAAATGTGTGTGATCTAGTTTTAATATCAGAATACCCACATGGTTAGGGCAGATATTATCACTCTCATTTTAAAGATGAGGCTTTCAGTATTAAGACGTTAAATAATTTACTCATTCAAAGTCACAGAGTTAAGTGGTGATCCAGGATTCAAACACTTGATTTTCAGTCCGAGACTTGCAATTCCATTTTATCCATCATTATAGAATGCTTAAAGTGACCTTTGAGATCACTATCTTTCAGTAACAAATAAGGGACTTTTCAATTATTCATACATGTCTTTATTATCAAGAATTTAATATATCTCACCAGAATAATTATTTTTGAGTTTTCAGATTTATTATTATTATTACTATTTTAAATATTTGTTTCTTTGTTTATTTTTAAAAATTCTTTTAGCATTTATTTATTTTTGTGGGAGGAGAGAGAAGCAGAGAGACAGAAACACAGAATACGAAGCAGGCTCCAGGCTCTGAGCTGTCAGCACAGAGCCCCACGCAGGGCTCGAACCCACGAACTGTGAGATCATGACCTGTGCCAAAGTCTGACGCTTAACTGACTGAGCCACCCAGGCACCCCTTGAATGTTTATTTATTTTTGAGAGAAAGAAAGAAAGAGAAAGCATGAGTGGGGGAGGGGCAGAGAGAGATGGAGACAACCGAATATGAAGCAGGCTACAGGCTCCAAGCTGTCAGCACAGAGCACAGCACAGAGCCTAACATAGCTGGGACACTCAACTGACTGAGGCACCCAGGTTCCCTGAGTTCTCAGATTTATTATTTGTCTAAATCAATCACATATTTTTCCTTCTAAAATTCATTAATGGAAAATTCACAATATAAACATCTACTGAGCAACTACTATGTTCCCAACATTATTCTAGTCACTAAGGATATAGTTGTGAACTACAAGTGCCTTTTTATTAAATAAATATTGTTAATCATTATAAAGTAGGTGTTATATACACCATCTCATTTAAAAATAATTAAAGTGTGGGTAAGGAATTCCCTAAACATCTTGCTTTCTTTTCTGGTTCTTTCTGAGAAATACATTCACTCATTTTCCCAGCTTATCATTTATATTTTTTAAATTTGAGAAATACATATTTTCATGACCTCTTACCCTGCTTTATGTATTTCACTTATGCCATCAGAACTTTCTGTTCTTTTGTATGTGAGCTCTAGGAGAGCCAGGACTAGACTCAGTATATGGCTTGAATTTAGTTTTGTCTTGGTAGAGATTCTAATGGGTCCCTGAAGAGTAGATGTTTAATGCTCTCTGATAGATCTGATCTCCTCATTTTCTGACTGCAGTCTACAATTATTGCAGTTTTATACAACCACTGTTAAAATGTGAAGGTCTCTTTCCCACCATGATCACTGAACTCAATTATGCCCTCATTTGGACTGTCTTTTGCCTTCCTTCCTGTGTCTTTACAATGTCTTACAGACTTTAGTGACTACTTTTCTTCACTCAATACTCTTACCAGGTTTCAGTTGGGCCTGTAATTTCATAATGTGATTATTATTCTGAAAGTTGAATACTCTTTTCTTGCCAAACTTCTTACAACACTATTCGGGCACTTAGGAACAATTAAGAAAATTGTCCTCAAGTGTTCCCAGCCAGGGTGAAGATGACCATGAAAGATAGATTTAGATATTTATGACCTAACAGAGAAAATAAGAGACACAGAAACAAATAGAAAAATGAAGTAAATCTCATATGGTAAATAAAATTACCAATAAGAACTTCTTTAAAACTGTATCATTTTTTCTGATTATAAAAATAATACATGCACATTATAAAAAATAGACAATATAGATGTATGTATTTAACATATATTTATGTGTATATATATATGTGGAGTTTATATATATATACATATATACATTGTATATATATATACATTATACATATATATATATATATATATATATATAAACTCTACATAAATAAACCAAGGCAATAAAAATATATTATCACCCCACCCAGAAATAACCATCGGTAACATTTTGGTATATATCCTTCCAGAATCTTTTCTATGCATTTATCACCTAACACAAAATAGAATAAAACAAAAATGAGATCATGCTCTGCATATTTTGTAGCCTCCTTTACCCCCTTAATATAGTGTGGATATTTTTCCATATCAATAAATAAAGATCATCATCATCATTTTTAGTGGTTACATTTTATGGGCGGGCTATCATTCCTTTAATTTTCAACCCCCTTTAATGGTCATTTATGTTACTTAGAATTTCAAATATTGTAATAAATTTTGTGATAAACCTTCCTGAACAAATGTCTTTACACACTTGTCTATTTAATCTTAAGGAGAAATGTTTAAAAGTATAATAGCTGTGTCTGAGGGACCCTCCTCCTTTTCCCACTGTCATTTCTTGTAAGACTAAGTCCTAATTTCTTAGCATGTTTACAAGATTTTGCAAAACCTAATCTTAGGCTATTACTCTTCTAGAATTATATCATTACCCCAAAATGTCCACTATTCTGACTCACCGTTTTGTCAAAAGCCAGTGCCCTTCCATATCTTTATTCTTAGTTCTACTGTTCTATTGAAAATGTTTGTCTCCTGTTTTATTTTCCTGTTATTAATTAATTTCTAATTATCCTTTACAGTATAGCTCAAATGTTAGTTCTTCTCTGTATTTTCTAATTCCTCATAAGTAAAGTTACTTTTCCTTCATCTGTATTCTCATAAATTTAAAATTTATTGGGTTATATGGTTTCTTGAAAGTCTTTCCCTCTACCAATTAACAAATACTTAGTAAGCATCTACTAAATGCCAGGCTTTGTATTAGATGAGAACAACAGGCTCATCTAACTTATCTTTTGCAGAGTACATTCTTGTATATTTTAGTAATAGTTTCATGGCAAAGTTGCCTCTAATGTAAAGTAAACTCAAAGCAACCATGTGTAACAAAGAATTTATTAGCCTAAATGATGATTCATTGCCATAACAATGTAATTTTCTGTCTGTACCACTAGGTGGCATGAACAATGGAAGTTGGCACGACCCTGGTTTGGGACTGGGTCAAAAATCACCAACAGGGCACCTGGGTGGGTCAGTTGGTTGCGCATCCAACTTTTTATTTCAGCTCAAATCATAATCTCATGGTTTATGGGATTGAGCCCCACATAGGGCTTACTGATAGCCCAGAGTCTGCTTGGGATTCTGTCTCCCTCTTTCACTTTGCCCCTCCCCTGCTCATGCTCTCTTTCTATCTCAAAATAAATAAATAAACACTTAAAAAAAAACCCCACAAACAAGTAGCTTTCATCACATTTGTCAATAATAATCAATCATTAGTTGCTATTTGGAACGTGTTTTGAGAATGATTATGAGGTGGATTCTGCTTAGTGGCCTATTATGGGTCTGGGAGCAAAGCTATTTGCCATATTCAGGCTTGAGGAGTGTGCCTGTTGCAATCACTTGGGTTTTGGGGACCCAAGAGGGAATGAAGAATTCAGGTGGGGAGAGATGATGGGGATAGGTGAAGGGCTAGGTGGGAGGAACCTCAGGGCCTTGAATATTGTGCAAAGCATCCTGAATTCTTCCTCATTAGGGGTAAAGATAATAGGTCAGGCCTGTCTTAAATATTCTTATTTTTTTCCCCATGGGCCATTGTTTCTCAGCATCTTCCTAAATATCCTCCATTAGGCTCCTCTGTTGTCAGTTTTCTTCTACCATATTGCCCTAGTTGATGGTATCTTGCCCCACATTCTAATTTTTTTAATGTTTATTTTTGAGAGAGAGAGAGAGAGAAAGAGAGAGAGAGGAGAACAGAAACAGGGGAGGGGCAGAGAAAGAGAGAGAGAGGAGAACACAAACAGGGGAGGGGCAGAGAAAGAGGGAGACACAGAATCCAAAGCAGGCTCCAGGCTCTGAAATCATGACCCGAACTGAGGTCAGATGTTTAACTGGCTGAGCCACCCAGGCATCCTTCCTGTCCCACATTCTCTACTCTCCTTTCCTGGTTGAAGATTGCTGGCCTTTCATTTTCTCTGATAATAATCTAAGTTATGTGGGCATGGGAAAATATTAGTTGGCCTCTAGAAGAGATATTATGAGCAATGTTAAGAATATTCCTGACCCCACAAATTTTTATGTTTATTTCTTTAAACCTAAAAAGATGCCTGTAGATAGGACTATACTTCCTGTTTGCTGGGGACAGTCCTGGGATAAGCCTGTTGCCCTGGAACACTGATTAATAGTACACTCTGTCATCCTGCCATAGAAATTTCATTTGCC
This sequence comes from Crocuta crocuta, assembly GCF_008692635.1. Classification (NCBI taxonomy): domain Eukaryota; kingdom Metazoa; phylum Chordata; class Mammalia; order Carnivora; family Hyaenidae; genus Crocuta; species Crocuta crocuta. Next base: position 13,701,108 of record NW_027533089.1, read on the forward strand.
CACAGTGTAAATTTTTGATGGTAAGAACTGGAGGTATTTGTGAGTATGGCTCAAATTACACAATAGAACAAAACCTCTGCAATACAGTCTTTAAGTCAAAAGAAATAGTAAAATAATTGGCATGGGCTGGGAATTCGGCTTTTATTCCAGAGTAGGGAAGGGGATCTGTGGAACAAGAGGGGTATAAAGTATTCTTAATATGGAAATACATCTTACTAAAACAGTATATTTAATCATTTGAATTAAATCATACTGCACTATAAAGGCACATAACTACTTCGTCCTTTGGAGAAATACTCAGTATTGATTCAAGATTATTAAAAAAAAGACTAGGAAGCTCGTGAACGTTTTTAACATTCCTTGTCATATATTAGCATAAAATAATAATTACCAAATTATGGGATGTTCCCAGGAACAACTCTTAAGAGCCTTGGAATCAAAATACCTCCATCAGTATCAATAGATTCAATGTGTGGCTTAGCTTTAATTGCACTTAGGAGAACCTATTTGTTTTTAGCATTTGAAAGCAAGTCTAAATTGTGTCCAGTGGGGGCACTTAGATTAGCAGGCTTTGGCACCTGCCTCAGGTAAGGAAAGTTTTTGTTTATTTCATTAGTGCTTGATGTTTTGACAGACTATGGCTTTCCAGTTACTGCAAGAAGAGCTGCCAGCCATCCCTGCTGGGAGAAGCTAGTATGGGACTGACAATGAACTTTTGAAAGAAGTTATTATGCCTTATATGGTTGATCTCCCATGCAAATAAAAGAAGCATTTCATACTAAAGCTAAATGGAGTTGGTACTTCATCCAATGTAAATGTATGCCAGCATGCTTTCTGGCTTTTATCAAATACTGCATCTCTCTCCAAAGTAGATTCCAAGTTCATCCCTCTATAGGGCAGCTGCAAGGCAGGGCTAGAGTAATGCAGATGTATGGATCTGTGGATCTGTAGAGAAATAGAAAGCAGTCAGACCCGCATGTGTTTACTGGTAACACCTGAATGCAGATTCCAGGGATCCAATGTTGAAGATTCTGTAGATCTGAGATGGGAGCTGCTTTTTTTGTTTTTTGTTTTTTTGTTTTGTTTTTGTTTTTGTTTTTTTTTGACAAGTGGTATCATTCTGATGCAGAGAGTCAGCAATTCTACTTTCCACCCAGTATTGAACCAAGTCTCATGGTTGATGCAAAGAAATAATAGATATGGTCTCTACTCTTAAAGAAGTTTAGGAATGCAAATATATCCCAAATACTAACAGCTAATATTTATTGTGCTATTTCTAGAGCACATCAGGCATGCTCTGCATCAGAAATTTTGCACTGGCTATTTCCTCTGCACAAACCAATCTTCCCTCAGATATCTCTTAGGCCCACTCCTTTATCTCCTTTAAGTTTGCACTCAGATGTCACCTTCTTAATGAGTCCTACTCTTTCTGTGTGTAAGATTATAACTTCAGTGCTCCTTATTATATTCCTACTGCCTTAATTTTTTCTATAGCACTAAACCATTTGATAGAATATCATTTTAATACTATATATTTTACTTATTTGTCTAATAAGTCAATGGGCCCCCAAAAGGCAGAAATTTTAGTCAGTTTTGCTCACTGCACTGTTAAATCTCCAGTCCTATATAATGTCCAAAACATAGTGGGCACCCAATAAGTATATGTCCGTTGGATGAATAATAACTAACACTTACTGAGCACTCCTTACTTATTGTTCTAAGGGCTTCCTTCACATGCAATAATTCTGTTAATTTCCACAAGAAGTCTAGAAGATAGGAAGTATGATTGTGTCCATTACAGATAAGGGAACTGAAGCAAAATATTGCAAAAAGTCATCCAAGTGATACATGATGGAGCCAGAATTTGAATCTGGCTGGTATGATTATAGATCTGATCCTCTTAATCATATACTCTACTAGCAGAGATAATATATTTAATATTCTCTTTGTGGAAAATTCAGAGGCAGAGCTCTTATGTTTGTTTCTTGTTGTGAAATTTGATAAAAGCTGAAGGCAAAGCTTAATGAAGCAAATTCTATGGAATCTTCCTCCCTTGCTTTCTGGCCTGGGGTGAGCTTTCCAACAGGATGTTGCTTTTGTTTTTTAAGGTTATTTATTTTTTTTTATTTATTTTGAGAGAGAGAGACCATGCATGCATGCACACAGACACACGTCAGGGAGGGGCAGACAGAGAGGGAGAGAGAGAGAGAATCCCAAGCAGGCTCCACACTGTCAGGGAAGAGCTCGATGTGGGGCTTGAACTTAGGAACTGTGAGATCATGACCTTAGCCAAAATCAAGAGTCAGCCACTTAACCAACTGAGCCACCTAGGTACCCCATTGGCTGGTGTCGCTTTTAAAAAGCCTAATTTTTTAGAATAGAGCCAATCTGACATTTGTAGCTACAGGGTTGGCCAGGTTCTTGATGGACATGGGAGCATTATGGGTGGTTGTGGTAGGGGAGCTCTCCATCACGCATTCTCAATTCAGACTGACTTGGAATCTCTCTCTCTCTCTCCTTTTTTTTTTGAGAAAGAGAGAGAAAGGCCCAAGTATTGGAGGGAGGAAGAGAGGGAGAGAATCTTTAAAAAAAATTTTTTAAATTATTTTTTAAATGCTTATTTTTTTTTCTGAGAGATAGAGAGCACAAGCAGGGGAGAGGCAAAGAGAGAGGGAGACAGAGAATTCAAAGCAGGCTCCACACTGTCAGCACAGAGCCTGACATGGGGCTCAAACCCACAAACCATGAGATCAAAACCTGAGCTGAAGTCAGACACTCAGCTGACTACCCACCATGGCATTCCGAGAGAGAATCTTATGCAGGCTCCACTTACAGCACCAAGTCCTATGTGGGGCTCCATCTCACACCCGTGAAATCATGATCTGAGCCAAAATCAAGAGCTGGACACCTAACCAGCTGAGCCACCCAGGTGCCCCCAGACTGACCTGAAGTCTTAGGGATAATAGGATGAATCCATCCATTTGGGCCCTCAAGACAAGATTGGATAACTGACTTGGATAAGTATATTGGTTGGTTTAGCTAATATGGTTCTCTAGCTAAATGTCAGCCTAATCTTTTACCACTTCCTGTGTGTCCTTCCTAAAGCAGAGTGTTTAATCAATAACAACTGCTCAACTCTTGTAAATATTTAAAATTTATCTGAATTCTGGCCCCTATCATTTTGATGATCTTAAAGATCCTAGAAAAATCACATACTTATTGGAATTATGTATGTTGGGAGAAATTTACTGAGTTTGGTGATCATTCTTCCAAGTCTCTACCATAAGTGAACAATAACACACTAACTTACTTCTTCTGTAAGAATATATGCTATTGGTCAAATTGTTGATTGATATATACATAAGGCCCTTGATCTGAATTGTTTTAAATCATTAAGGAAGGCATAGTTGGTCATTAAATGATGAAATCCCTTCTAGTTTTCAAATTTATTACTCTGCTTAAATTCATTCAGAGATCATAAGGCTGTTGTGATTTCACCTTGACTGGAAGCTAGTTGGTATGATTAACCTATTCTAAAATATCCTCCATGAAAGGAAGAACATGGATCTCGAGAATTTAGGTGACTAACCCAGAGACAAAGATGTCAGCTTCAAATATCACCTAAAATTTCTAACAACCACCTAACACGTACTGATGAAGAAAGAAGCCTTTGGAAACCTCATCCTCCACTGAGCAATATTGCATTTGTAAAGATAATATTAATACAAAATTTTAATGCTCTGTGGATCATGATCGGGCAGCAGACCAACAGTAGAGCATTAAACATGAACAATTAAAAGAGGGTTCTAGTCTTTAAAGTTTCTAATTGTGGTTCATTAGAAAAAGCTACCAAAATCATCTTGGGCCGATTCATGTAGAATTAAATAGATTTGGTTTAGTAAAATCTTCAGGTCTCTGAATAAATTATGAATGCATTCTTACTGTGAGAAGGGTACATTGACATTAGGAAATGGTAATGAACAGATATTCAAGAGGTGGGGGGAGCCCCTCTGCTGATCATCCCATTTGAAACTGATTAAAAAGCTGATGAAATGAAAGTTTTTTTTATGGGTAGATGTGCAACAAGTCATGAGTTGTGGACTTTAATAATATATTTTCTTCACAAGCAATAACACAGCAATTAGGAGATGCTCATTGAGGTAGAAATAATGGTAACTGCTGTGCAGATTAGGTTTGCTGAAGGGAGCTCTCAGACATACACTAAAACAACATATTCCAGGTTCTTGTTGGTGTGTAATTTCTACTTTATTTACTTATCATCTCAGTTAAAGAGGACTCCTGGCAGTAATGAGGCTACATAGAAATGCTTAAGATGCTACAAATTATATCAAAGATAAATCTAATGATTACCTATTCTAATGACAGTGCAATCTTGCCTTTCCTCGTGGGGAAATTGTATGGTTGTGAGAAGCTCATAGCTGGGGAGAGTGCCATGGTACAAATGTATTCATTATTTTTCTGCCTGCTTTGCTTCTTCCTGGCCGTTCATGAAAGCTAGGTAATTCATTCGAGCGGGAACCACTTACCGAATGGTTCACAAACCTTTCGCTGGTGCTGCAGTGCCTGTAAGCAACCTGGCAAATACATAAAAATAATACGCTGGAAAACAGGATGGAAAATTTTTCATCAAGGAGCGAATGACCCACGATGGTGTTACCAAAATAAGGGAAAAGAGGGTCGGGTGAAAATAGCGTATTGCCACCTCATTTCTATTTACTATAATTGCCTTAAAAGTAAACACTCATGAAAGACACATAATGAAACTTCCGAGAAGACCATATTTCTGAGGATTTCTGAATTCATTGGGGGAGGAAACTGGAGAAAACATAGAAGATGAGCAAGAGTTCTGAAATACGTGGTTTGTTTGAGCAATAACTCCAAATTGCAGAAGACATAAAGATAATTTGTTTTCCTTTTTCTTAATTGTATTGTTCCAGATCAAATGGATTTTTTTTCATGAGACTCTCCCTTCCAAGACTCTGCCAACTAAATACAGAAAAGCTTGGGAAAGTAAATAAGCCTCTTCCCCCCCTACCCGCCCCCCCACTCACATCATCATCCCTCCTTTTTTTATGAGGGAAGATGATTGAGAGAAGTCTCTGTCCATGTGGCAAATAAGTGACTTGGGTGAACCATGTGGCCTGAAATGTACGTTGCTATTTTCCATGAAAGAAAGATGTAGCCAAACCTCCAGTATGAGGCCTAGTGTATCTTAAATGGTGAAAAATCAATTTATGTGGTCTTTTTCAATTTTTATTCTTTACTTCTCTGAGCTAAACAGCTCCCATTCCCTCCTCCTGCCCCCATTCCATATCATTTAGAATTGGGGTTTAGCATATACTTCTTCTTGTGTTAATTAGTAACAGCCTATTTGATTGTGTGGCTCAGATTGAAATCTGTCCCTTTCATATCCTTAGAGGTAACAAAGGCTTTCTGATCATTCAGGTGTCTCTCAGAGGTGTGCATGGCAACATCCCTGATTGTCTCATCTCTTTGCACTCCAGAGTCCATGGTAGGCATTGCTGATTAGCGTGCCACTGCTTCTTTGGGGCCTTGAGGTGGCCTCAAAATCTTTGTAAGTGAGCTGTGGTCCACCATCAGAATAGGCAAGAGATGAAACAAACCCCCGGCCACTTCTGCTCTCAGGCAACTCTGTGCGGGAGTCAGGGTGATGTCAACCTGAGCTCTGGACCTTGTACTTGGCTGCTTCTTCCTTTTTATTTCTGACCACCTTGACAGTTCAAGAAGGGAAGCAGTGTGGATTTAGAGCAAAACAAACCAAGTTCTATTCTCTTAGCCATGGTAAATAACATGCTGTGGAAACTTCTAAACCCTGAGTGGCTTAATACAGTTAAGTTCTGTTTCTCACACAGGTCTTAGAACAATGCTGTGTTGCAGTGTGGGTCCGTTCTATGCCACTCTGTTCTCTCTCTCATCTAGGGACTGTGTCTTTCCCTAAACCCTTGGAATCCTCCGTGAGATCCTTTGCATTCAACTCCAGGAGAAGGAAGGGAGAGTTCCCGAATTGCCACAGAAGTTTTAGGGAAATGTAGTTTAGTTGTATGCCCAGGACATGGATTAGCACATTCTTTCTGTGGAAGAGCCAGATAGTAAATATGTTAGGCTTTGTGGACCATATAGTCTCTGTTTTAATGCTCAATTCTGCCAGTGTAGGATAATAGCAATTCCTAACACTATGTAAAGGAATAGGTGTGACTGTCGTCCAACAAAATCTCTTTCCCAAAACAGTGAGCCGTGGTTTGCCAACATTATGAAAAGAAAAGTGGTTTGGTCAGCACATAGCTGAGTCTCTTCTACAGTGTTCCTAGGAGCTGTGTGGCCTTGGGGAAGTAATTTGCTTTCCGTGAGTTTTAGTTTTTTTTTTATCAGTACAAAAAATCAGATACATCATCTGCCCTGATTTATCTTTGTATCGTTGTGACTAAAACAAGCAAGAATGGATTATTAGTACTTTGTAGACCATAAGACAACATACGTATGTATCCTTTGAACTGTGTACAGAAATGCCCATTAAAGATAGCTGTGACCTCCTGCTTCTCAGAGATATGGGAACCTTCATATATGGTAACAAAATGAGGAGAAAACACTATTATTTCTTTTTAAGACACTTGAATATCAGTTAAAATTATTCCTGAAAATCCAATGGGCTTAAATGAATCCAATTCTTGGTTTATTCTTTCTCTGAAAATCCTAGCTTAGATATAATTTGAGGATTTAGTGAGGTCATAAAAATAAATTAATGGTTGATTACATCAGCCAACCTGGAACAAACTTTTGTTTGGAGGACTTGTGGATGTCACTGGAATTCCTTTGGGAAGGATTTTTGTTGTAATAATAAAGGAATTTTAACGCTATATAAGAACCACACTAATTTTGCTAGGGCTACCGTAACAAATAACCTTAGACTCAGATAACAGAAACTTACTTCCTCATGGTCCTAGAGGCTAGAAATCCAAAATCAAGGCATCAGCAAGGTTGGTTGCCCTGCGAGCCTCTCTCCTTGGCTTGTAGATTGCTGTCTTCTCTCTCTCATGGTCTTTCCTCTATGCCTGTGTCCTAATCTCCTCTTCCTAAAAGGACACCAGTCATATTGGATTAGGGCCCACCCATATGATCTCATTTTACCTAATTACCCCTTTAAAGGTTCTATCTCCAAATGTAGTCACATTCTGAAGTACTAGGGGCCTTCAACGTATGAATTTCATATGTTCATGTGAATGTATGAAATACTAAGACTTCAGGATATGAATTTTGGGGAACACAATTCAGTCCATAACACCAAGTTTCTTTTTTTTTTTTAATGTTTATTTTTGAGAGAGAGAGAGAGAAACAGACAGAGCATGAGTGGGGGAGGGGCAGAGAGAGGGAAACAGACTCGGAAGCTGTCAGCACAGAGCCCGACTCAGGCCTGGAACTCATGAACTGAGAGATCATGAGGTGAGCCAAAGTCAGACACTTAACCAACTGAGTCACCCAGGTGCCCCCATAACGCAGTTTCTGCTCTCACTTTTAAAAGATGGGGATATCTCTAAGAAACCTAAACCAGTTTAACTGCCTTTTTCTCTTGTAAGTATGCCTTTCAAGTTGTTCCTTTCCTCTTAACTACTGATCTTTATTACATTTTCTCCATTTTATTAAAAAGTCTTTCCTAAATCCATGTGTCTTCCAAAAGTAGAGTTTGGATAAAGAGAACATTTAATTTTCTGCTCTATTTTCACTTTTCTCTACAACTTCTCTTGTTGACCTCGGTAGTTTTAGTCTAGATGGAACAGCTCTTAGGAAATGAAAAGATTAAAAATAGATATTAACTGGTGATAAAATCAAATGTATTTGTATCCTACTACTTACAGAGAAGAAGGCACTATTCTATGTGTCTGTTTGCTGAACCTTAGCAAGTTTATGCCAGTATGAATAGGGATACAATAAAAGATCTAAAAAAGTCTCATTATGAGTATTAATTAATGATTGAAAAGCACTCTGAAAGTGAAAAAGCATTCTGTGATCAAGAACAAGGCAATATTACTACTGTCATGCTAGCAAAACTAAACCAAACCAAAGGAAAAAAAAAACTCCATTATGGCATGCTGGTCCTTATCAATTCTACCTGAAGTTCCAGTCTTCATGTATTATTATAATGCTCACATTTCCCTGTTTATAATTCTACAGTATCACAAGGTTATTTCTAGAAACATTTAAAGTCAAACAGAGCACACTAGGAAATTCAATCTATGTATGGCCTATTAAGCTTAGTTCCTTTGCTGTAACTTTCAGATAAATATAGTCTCAGGCTATGATTAGCACTTGACAATACCTTTTAGTTTGTTATTTTAAACCTTCCACAGACTCCTCACATCTCCAAGCCTTCCTCCTATTCATTCAACACATATTTGTTGCCTGCCCTTGCACTTGGTCCTGGAGACATAACTGTTGGCAAGAACAAATGTGACAGAATGGGAGAAAATATTTGTGACCATATATCTGATCAGGGTCCATCATTCACAATATAAAAGGAACCCTTACAACTCAACAACAAAAAGATAAACAACCCAATTAAAAAATGGGCAAAAGACTTAAATAGACATTTCTCCAAAGAAAACAAAAAAAATGGCCAGCAAGCACATGAAAAGATATTCAACACCGTTAGTCATTACCGAAATATAAACCAAAGCCACAATGAGATAATACTTCATACCCACTAGGATGGCTATAATTTTTAAAAATGGATTTGGGCACCTGGGTGGCTCAGTCGGTTAAGCGTCCAACTCTTGGTTTCAGCTCAGGTCATAATCTCATGGTTTCATGAGTTCAAGCCCTCCATCAGGCTCTGTGCTGACAGTGTGGAGCCTTCTTGGAATTCTCTGACTCACTTTCTCTCTGTCCTTCCTCCACTCATGCTGTCTCTCTCTTTCTAAAATAAATAAATAAATGAAAATGGAAAATATCAAGTGCTGATGAAGATATAGAAAAATTAGAATGTTCATATATTGCTGGTAGGAATGTAAAAAAGTACAACAGTTGTGGAAAACAGTATTGTTCTTCCTCAAAAGGCTAAATACAGGATTACCATATTACCCATCAATTCACCTTCTAGAAATTGACCCAAAAGAATTAAAAGTGGGACCCATACAAATACCTGTACACCAATGTTAATATAAGGACTCTTCACAATATCTAAGAGGTAGAAACAACCCATATGCTCATCAACTGTTGAATGACTGGGGAAAATGTGGTATATTCATAAAGTGGAATAGTATTCAATAAGAAAAAGTAATGAAGTACTAATACATGCTTCAACATGGATGGACTTTCAAAACATTATGCTAAGTGAAAGAAGCCAGGTGTAAAAGGCCACATATTGTATAGTTCCATTTATGTGAAATATCCCAAAAAGACAAACCCATAGAGATAGAAAGTAGATTAATGGTTGCCAGAGGCTGGGGAGATGGGGGATAGGGAGCGGCTGGTTGATGGGTTTGGTGAGGAGACAGATATTAATACATTTTAATTAAATTATTCTATAAATGAATAATTTCATGTGTCAACCTGATTGGGCTATGGCATCCAGATATTTGGTCAAACATTTTTCTGTATGTTTTTGTGAAGGTGTTTCTTTAGAGGAGATTCACATTTAAGCTAGCAGATTCTGAGTAAAGCAAATTAACCTATATAACGTAGATTTCCCTCATTCAGTCAACTGAAGACCTTACTAGAACAAAGACTGATCTCCCCCGAGGGAGAAGCAATTCTGCCAGGGGAAGGCAAATCTTGCCTGAGTCCCCCCACTGTGGGCTTACCCCATCAGATTTTGGACTCTCCAAGCCTACACAATCATATGAGTCAATCCTTACAATGTGTCTCTCAGTCTCTCTCTTTGGTGTACATAAACATACATCTTGTTGGCTTTGTTTCTCTGGAGAACCCTGACTTACATGGGAAGATTATCTGACTCCCGAAATCTGGGTAAGGGCTCTTGCTATGTCCTCCCACAGCACCTTGTGCAATTTCTATCCAAATTCTCAGTTCCGTGTGTAATAAATACCTGTCTGTTTGCTGGTACTCCTCCTACATCATGAGCATCTTGAGTACAAGGGCCACCTCTGTCTTGCTTACCATTGTATCAGCTCCACAGTTCTGAAGGTTAAGGTATGTTATAGAAGCTTCTCTCTTCAGGAAAAGTTTGAGATAGTTTTACTGCATTTACCTATAATTTGGTTATATATCATTCTTTGAACATTAAATTCTAATCTGAGTTCCAGACATTTCCCTAGATGGTCTCAGTAACATGGGGATCAGCAGGAAGCCAACAGTCATAGAGATGTGGTATTGCCCAAGGAAACTTACCTTAATTCCATTTCCAAGCCTGTAAATATCCACACTCTGAGAAAAATATGGGGTCTGAGTGTTTCTAAGCATAATTTTTTGTTGTTGTTTCCTTTAGTAAGGAATTGTATATAATTTAGAGATCTTCCTGTACCTCTAAAAGCCACCATCCTTCTTCAAAGGAATCCACCTCCTCCCATAGCTTTAGCTTGTAGAATCCCACTGTGTATCACTGATCATTGCCTCTATGTCTGAAGAAAGACAATTTCTTCCTTTCCCAACTAATAACGTATACAACTGAATCAACACCAGCTCTCCTCCAAGACTGAGGCATGGAAAAGAGAAACTGCTCTCATGACAAGCCAGAAAACGACTTTAGAACTCTGTTGTAGCATTATGCTAGAGTAGAATTCAGTATAGGCTGGATTGGTTTTTTGAGAGGAGTCCTCCTTTCTGATCATTCCCAGGTTAGATAGCCTTCTGTTATCAGGAGATTCTCCTATGACATGCTCTCCTGACTCCTCTCTAGACAGCACCACACTTACTTTCTGAAAGGCTAATGAGAAATCTGACTGCCCGTAACTTTGTATGTAATTGGCCCCTTACCATAGAAATGTTGACTTCCTGTTATTCACAGTTTCTGTCTGTCTGAACTCAGGCAGTTAACCATTCAGAAAAGAAACATCAACATTCTTTTAGCTTCTTGCTGACTACCAATGATAGAAAGTAGTTTACAATGGAGAGAGGCTGCTGGTGTAGCTATGAGTCATTCCTGCCCAGATCTCCAGTGACTCATTTTCCTTCATTAAACTGAGCAGAGTCAATAGCCCTTCAGTTTTCTGAACAGTAGATCTAACTGCACTAATGACTGGCTGTTGAACAAGTTTAGCTATGTTCTAATTTATTTATTAAGCAACAGTAAAACAAGTATAAAGTACCCATCAATGGATAATGGGAGGACATTAGTGTTTTTGCTCATGAATTAGACCTAAAACATAGCTTCTTCCAGATGAAAATGGAGAAGGCTGGGCTAGCCCCTGTCAGCATAAGGAAAAAGTCAATTCTTGAGGCTCTCCTCCCTCTTGTTTAAAGGCCTTGTTCTCAACTAACAGCTACTTGAGAGGTCTCATTGCTGTGGGCCTCCCTTATTGACCCAGTGTGTGCATGACTTCTAATCCACACCACTCTTTTCCTGCCTCTGTCCTGCCTCTGCACCCACCCCACACCCCTTAGTTACTTTTTTCTTGCCACCTGAACACTCTAATAGTCTCCTTGTTCCTCATGCAACATTCCACTAAAATTTACTTTTTTATATCTTAAAACCTCAGGGCTCTAATGTGTTACATTTCAACATGACCGTCTTGTTTCTAATAACATTTTATTTTTATTTATTTTTTAAATAGTTTATTGTCAAGTTGGTTTTCATATAACACCCAGTGCTCATCCCCACAAGTACCCTCCTCCATGCCCATCACCCCTGTCCCCTCCCCCCCACCCCTATCAGCCCTCAGTTTGTTCTCAGCTTTCAAGAGTCTCTCATGGTTTGCCTCCCTCCCTCTCCCTGACTATTTTTCCCCTTCTTCTCTGCCATGGTCCTCTGTTAAGTTCCTCCTAATCCTCCTATACGTGCAAACATATGGTATCTGTTCTTCTCTGCCTGACTTATTTTGCTCAGCATAACACCCTCAAGTTCCATTCATGTTGCTACACATGGCCAGACAATTTTTAAAAATATTTTTTGGGGGGCACCTGGGTGGCTCAGTTGGTTAAGCATCTGACTCTTGATTTCAGCTCAGGTCATGATCTTGCAGTTCGTGGGATCGAGCCCTGTGCTGAGCTCCATGCTAACAGTGTGGAGCCTGCTTGGGGTCTCTCTCTCTCTCTGCTCCTCCCCCACCTCTCTCTCAAAAATAAATAAATAAAACAGAAAAAATAACTTTTAAAAAATTTTTAATAGTTTTTATTTATTTTTGAGAGAGAGAGAGTGAGCAAGTAAGCAAGGGGAGGGGCAGAGAGAGAGGGAGACACAGAGTCTGAAGCAGGCTCCAGGCTCTGGACTGTCAGCACAGAGCCCGATGTGGGGGTTGAACCCACAAACTGTGAGATCATGACTTGAGCCAAAGTCAGACGCTTTAACCGACTGAGCCATCCAGGCAACCCTGGAAAAATAACTTTTTGTACTGGCCCCATATTTGTCATCTAGCACAAAAAGTAATATTTTTAATGTTTATTTATTTATTTTGAGAGAGAGAATGAGTGGGAGAGGAGCAGAAAAAAAGAGGGAGAGAATCCCAAGCAGGCTCTCTGCTGTCAGCACAGAGCTCTTACACACGTGTTGTTTTCTTTAGTTCTGAAAACAACCCTGTGATTATTCCTGTTTAACATTATTTCTCATATGTAATGAGCTGAGTCTCAAAGATAGAGTGATCATATAGTTTCTTGCTTAAACTGGGTTGCTTTGGGAGTGATAGGCACTAAACTGGTATTGTCTCAGGCAAACCAGGATGCTTGTTCACCTTCATCAGGGAATTTGCAATTGCTCCAAAGTCACCTAGCTTGAAAAGTGACAGATTTTGGAAGGCGAATGTTCTAATGACTCCTCCATGTAAGACTCTACTATAGTAGAGTTTCTCAGGAATGGCATGATGTGGGAAATTAGCTCCTTCAGGCCTGTGTGATCATTACCATGAACAAGTCCAGATAAAGCTGTCATATCAAGTAGGTGCTAACCTATTCTGCTAATGTGCTGGGCCAGCCATAAGGACAAGAGATTGCAATAGTAAGATGAGACTTCCCACTCTTCCTAATGAATTGATTCATTTATTCATTTGTCTAACAGACCTATATTGAATACTCACAGAATCATGTATCTATTGCTGTGTAATAAAACACACCAAAAATCAATGTCTTTAAACAACAAGAGTTTTACTTACTCATGGGTCTGTGAGTCTGCAGTTTGACTGGGCTCAGCTGGGTGGTTTGTCTATTGGTCTCACTTGGGGCCACCCATATGGCTTCTTTTGTAAATGGCGGCCCGGGGGGAGCTGGATGGCCTCAGATAGCCTCTCTCACTTACCTAGCAATTGGTATTCACTGTCAAGTCGTTGGTGAAAGGAGCCACAGCTGGAATGGTTCATCATCATTGCTCCATGTGGCTTCTTAACCTCCAAGACGCTAGCCCATGCTTCTTCACAAGGTGGCAGCATCACTTCATGAGAATAAAGCAGATGCTCCATGGCCTCAGGAGTTCTTGGCTCTGAACTAGCTCATTGTAATTCTGCTTCATTCTATTGGTCAGGACAAGTTATAAGGTCAACTTAGATTAAAGGGGTGGGGAAAGCAATTCTACCTCTTGATTATGGGACCAGCAAAATACCCTTGCAAAGAGGTGGGTGGTTCATACACAGATTGAAGGAATTATAATTAGTTTTTTACAATCTACCTTAATCATTATTCCTCAAGTCCTATCCTAGGCAGTGAAGACATGAATTGATAATGAGCACTTATTTGCATGGGAGAGGTAAGCAAGGAGACAACAATTATAATGGAAGGTGCACCTTTGACAAAAAGGTGCATATGGCCTTGTGGAAGCATGGGAATAGAATGAACTAACTCAAGATGGCAAATTACTACCAGAAAAGTGGTCCTCTGGGCCTGAGAGTTTTTTTCATCATGCTTATCATCTTATCCAAGGCCCTGGGGTCAGATGTTAAGGCCCTGGGAGTGGTTTCTTTGTTTTGATCATTTTCTCCATCCACCACATAGAACTTTGAGGGTGAACTGGTAAAAGAATGAGAAGACATTATGGGATAAATGTTTGTGTCCTCCCCCACCCTCAATATTCACAGGTTGAAGCCATACCCAGCCTGTCAATGAGATGCTATTAGCAGCTGCAGTCTTGGGAAATAGTAAGGATTAGGTGAGGTGAAGAGGGTGGAGCTCTTATGAATGGGATTAGTGCCCTCACAATAGTCAGGAGAGCGCTTGCTTCCTTTCTTTGCTCTCCACAATGAGAGGATACAGCAAGCTGGCAGTCTGCAATTTGGAAGAGGGCCTCAGCAGACTTTGATCCTGCTGGCATTCTGATCTCAGACTTCCAGTCTTCACTACTGTGAGAAATAAATGTCTGTTGTTTTATAAACCCCCCCTCCCCCCCTCCCATGGTAGTTTGTTATAGCAGTCCAAACTGATGAAGAATGCAAGATGGAGGCCAGTGGAGGGGAGAGGGAGGGTTTTTAAATGCTTTTTACCCATTTATAAATGGGTATAGGAAATGTAAGCATTGAATAGGAATGAGCAGGAGGTGTTTTTTTACCTACCAGAGACTTCAACTCTAACTCTGCTTTAAAGGCTTGGGAATTCTGAATTCATTTCATTTACATGTGTGATACTGGAATAGTCAAAAGATACAAGAGACCTTTTATCCAAACTGTTATCTGGAAGTAACCAATGTGCAATTTGGCATTTGACCTGCAAACACTCAATTCAGTATCAAAAAATAAGGCCGAGTTAGGGATATTGGTGAGTGACTTCATCTCTAGCCANTATATGACATTAGGGAATTCCTTTAATCACATATTCTCAAGTGCCTTTGGGAACTTGGACGATAATAAAGTGTATGCTGAGAGGAATCAGTGACAGTATTCTCCTGAAGGAGAAAAAATGACACTGAGGCTCATCATTTCTGTGTTTCTTGAGGGGCTCAGATTCCTGAGTCAGGCAATCATTATGAACCATAACTTTATATCTCTGGGTGACTTTGTGGTTTGTGTCACTGGTCCTAGCTAACAGGGACCAGACTAAGGTCAGAAGGAATTCCAGATGGTTGGGTACAAACTACACCACGTAGTGGCCCATATGGCTCTTGTCATAAAATGAAGTGCTGGGCTATCAATCAGCAAGTGTATATTTAGCACCTATTATGTGCTTAACATCGTGAGGATACACGGGAAATATAAGACCAGTTTCTGGTATCATTTGAGTCTGCAGTCTAATTATGAGATAGAAGAAAGTGGAAAGAAAACAAAAGTCAACTTCTATTTCCATTTCTGTGGAGCTGTGTGACATGGGGGAAAATGATGCTTGTGTTTATAAAAGTATGCCTCAAAAATCTCTCCTTTGTCTGGTACATCAGACAATTACAGAGAAGCTATTAAAATATAATCAAATATGTTTTCCATTGATGAGAAGGTATAGCAGGGAGACATGTTAGCAAGCAGGATGAAATTACTACCACAAGGTTTCTGAGTCTCATTTGGTACCCTTGCTTCATTACCGACCGGCAATGATAATAGGCAACCTATGTTGAGTACTGTGTGCTGTGCATTCTTCTAAGTACTTCACGTTCATTATCTAATTTAATCCCATTAAAAACCCTCTGAGATGGTAGCTGTCACTATTGCCAGGGTCTGGGATCAAGTAGTGTGCTCAAGGTCACATAGCCAGGAAGCCTGACAGGATGCCAGACTTGGGATAATCAAGGGTTTGGGTGGCAGTCACATAGGCATCTGGCCCTGTTCTTGTACTAATCAGAGTTCTTGGTTGCAAACAAGGGAAACTGACTCCCGTTAACTGGAGCAGGAAAAGGAAGGCATTGGAAAGGATATCAGGGATTTCATAGAATAGCCAGAAAGTCTTGAGAACGAGGCTCAAAAAATAGGCAGGAGCCAAAGGATACTTGGCAGCAAGTTCTATAGAAAATGCCACAGAATCGTCAATTTGGGAAGCTACTATTGAAGCTGCTGCCAGTGGCTACTTGCCCCTGGATCTGTGGAGAGTCCACCCACAATTCCTGGCAACAGCCTCTCTTGGCCCCTCTGTCTCCACGTCAAGCCCAGGTCACATGGCTCCCAGCATCTGGGAGGAGAGAAAGGAATTACCTATCGCTCTTCACCTTGATTTCCCCCTCCTTTGGAATTGCCCTCAAATGTTCCCACGCTGGGTAGGCCAGTGGACACATGCCTGACCCATGCCTGCTTCAGGTCTCCCCATCATGTGACCGTATGCTACTGAAACGCCCACACCCATCCCCGTCCACAGCCCCTGACTCTGAGATTTCCTGCTTCACAATGGCTGTTGCTGGTTTCCGTCTTGGGCATCAGTGCTCACAGAACCTTGCCTGTGCCCTCGCTCGGACGCCGGGCACCTATAGGAGTCCCACAGATCCTGCTCCCGTTGCAGGAGCCATCTCATGGTGAAAGGAAGTTTTTCCTTCCTGGGAATTATGTTTGCTCAGTCAGTCTTAGATGGTTAGGCTTTACGTCTCCTTTGGCTCAGGATCCTTCTGATTGAAGGAGAACATTTGAGGGATCACTTTCAGCTTCGAGGATATTTAAAAGTTTAACCGATTCAATTCATTTCAACAAATAATTGATAAACCACCTTGTAAGTGCCAGCGCTTTGTCCGTAACTGGGGGTGTAGAGAGGGAAACTGCAAAGTCCCTAACGTTGGCAACTGTGTCTCAGCAAGAGACTGCATCTCAGGGACTTTGCAGTTGAGTTATGAAAACAAACAAATATAGACTTTTGATATAGATATCTTTATGTAGCAAGCTTGTTTCCTCTGAAGTCCCACTTGGTTAAAAGGATCTGACCAGAAAGCAAATGCGTTCTGGACAAACATAGTGGCACATATTAACGTGTGCTTATTCTGTGTCAGCCAAGGTTCTAAATGCTTTGCATTTAACTGACCACCACTGCCACAACCTTTTGAGATATCATCATCCCCGTCTTACAGATGAGGAAGCTAAAGCACAGAGAGATTAAAGAATGTGTTAAATAATTCACGGCTGGTAGGTGGTAGAGCTAGGTTTTAAGCTACAACACCCTCTCTCCTAATTTTATGCCACATGATCTGTCCCTCTAATGACATCCATCTGAAAACAGTGTTCTTTCTACTGGTAGATAAAAAATCCACTACTCCAGTTGTTCTTTCTCACCCTTTCAGCCTCATTCCCTTGTTTTCTAAATCTTCTATCAGCCAGCATGCATATTTAAAATTTTGCTACATATTTAAAAATTCCTTTGTAGATCTATTCATTTGAATTGGTGTATTCCAAAAAGCCTCTAAGTTGAAAGATGAGAGTATGCTGTGCTATCAGCTGTTGGCCTCATTAGAACAACAACAATGATCTGTACTATGATTCCTACCACCCCGCGATGCTTAGCAAAGTGCTAGATATGAAGTAGATGCTGAATAAAAGCTTTTTGAGCCAGTGATTATATATGCAGGGGTATGCAGCTCATAAATCCTATGAAGCCAGGCCTCCCCTCAGTCCCTTTGGGATTGAAATTTACAGAAGTTGTGAGAAGGATGAAGTGAAAGAAGTAGTTTGAACATGATACTTGGCAGCTGGATGATCCTGCTTCCCGTCGGGTGTCCCATTTTAGAGAAGTGAGGACCACCCACAAAGGGTCACCGGGCAAGTGCCCAAACTCTCAGTGAGATAGAGTGACCTTGGATGGAATTAATCTTATGTAAGTAGGACCACACTCATTAATCATTCACAATAAGCTCTTATTTATGAACTAATTTCAAATAGACACATTGAATCCATTTTCCCAAGCAAAAATGAAGTTGGATAAATCACAAACAGCTAAATTACAGTTCTGGCACATGCACACCCATTTTTTTCATATTTGGAATTATTTGCCTCCTAGAGTAACCTAATACAATGGGAACACTCTGGAAAACACTATAGAGAATGAGTGTTTATAGAGACTTACATCTGATTTACATTTAAGGAGCATAAAACTAATTGCAGAGAAGCTGTGCCACTAAAACATGAAACCTAAGAGACAGCTATGTAAGAATGCTGATATGACTCCTTGAAATTGAGACCTTCGGAATTAATTTCCACGACTGGAAATAAGGGTATCTTAAAATGTCCTCGGTGGACACAGATATATTATAAACGATTCCAGACAAAGTAGCTGTTATATGGGAACATCTTTCTAATATGAGATTAAAATCTGGAATTGCAAGTGGTAATAAATATATCCATCTATATTAGTACAAAAAAAGTGACAGTATTTTAAGAGCAATAAGCAGGTAGACAGCTAATGGTCAGTGCCTATGATAAATTGCCTTCTCTTTATTGTTGTCACTTTGATTCTCACTAAATAGCCTAATTTTTCTTTTTCCTATTACCACATATGTATATGAAGAAAAAGTACCCCTTCAAGGATATTATTTTTAAACCATCTGAAATAAAATACCTAAAAAAAAAAAAAAACCCTTCCAAACTTCTGTTATGGAAGTTAGCACACCTAGTGGCCCTTTATGATGAAAATTCTCTAACTTGGAAATTATATATTGCTTTAATATTTTCATTTTCAAACATTTTGGAGCCTTCTTTTAGTAATAGTTTCATGGAGCAACAGTTACTCTGAAAAGTAATAAAAGTAATATTTTTGTGTGTTGAGAGTGTTATATTATTCATCAACTCCTATGTACTGTGCATAAAACCCTTTAAATCATTTGCCTCCGTGTGTGTGCTGTTTGTGTATGCACACACATAATGACCTGTTTTCTCTGATTGCTGCTTGTGGGTTTGCTGTTTTGTCATGTCTTTGCTGTGATCTTGTCTGTGAAGGTTTAAATGAAATTTATAGCATGCATCACGTATTGTAAGTTTGTCTGTCATATAATAATCAGCATGCAAAAAAAGCCACATATTTGGACTGTATATTTAAGCCTTGTAAGTAATCATATACAAAACAATGCAAAAATGTGAACATTGTATGGCAATTAATAACATCTCTGCCAGTGTAAATACGTTTTTTTCCCCATAAATCATTTCCAGCTTGTCAAAATGGATCTGTGCTGGCAAAGAAACAGGGTAATGTTTCAATTTTCTCCATCTGGCAAGAAATTTTCT
Source organism: Crocuta crocuta (assembly GCF_008692635.1). NCBI lineage: Eukaryota > Metazoa > Chordata > Mammalia > Carnivora > Hyaenidae > Crocuta > Crocuta crocuta. Next base: position 13,720,349 of record NW_027533089.1, read on the forward strand.
GTTAGATTTCCTCCTTCACTTTTTCAGTTACAGAATTTATATGAGCAACTACGTATAGCATGATTAAGAAAGGGTGCGGCGTGGTAGGATACAGAACAATGCTGAATATTAGGAACTTGACTCTGAAAAACCTCCCCAAATTGTACATTCACGTCACATGTGCATATAACAGAAAATATTTGGTTGTTGAAGCATAAAAATGATTCCCTTTGTAGCAAAACATTGCTCTCATTAAATAAAGCACAACTTTCTTTGAAAACATTTTCCCATTAGGACTTGAATCTATTTTAACTTGTTTGGAATAATTTTTTATACTGATTGTGGATGCATTTAAATCTTAAAAATTTTTATCATGTCACTTGAGAATATTGTAGAAATTCCAGTAGAGCACACACACACGTGCGCACACACACAAAATTCCCAGTACAGATCTAGGAAAGGGAATTTCATTCATGACACAATATTCAAAACAAACTCAAGAGAGCAAGCATACTATATACACATCGTGCTTATAGATCTCCAGCAGTAGCAAAGTGGTGGTGCTTTTAACCACAAAGATATCCATAAATTACACTGATCATGAGGATAGGCATCCATTCACAAGCAACAAAATGCACTTATTTTTACGTAGAGTGATGGGCAGTTTCCAACTTTCTTTTATTGTTAATATCAAAATGTTCTCAGAGCTTCTGTGGTGTATTCTGCATAATCATTCAGCTCTATATAGTATGCACAGGCATAGGCTTGATAAAAATAATGTCTGTTTGAGTACTTGCTTGTGTCTTATGAGAAACCAAGCATAATATAACAGTCGTGCCAATAGTTGTCTTAGGACTATCCTTTCTCAAATATCTCTGCATTTGGAAGGGCACGGATAATCCAGAAGCACACAAAAACTCATTTGTGTCTGGTTTTGGGTGATCCCGTAAGGTGCCTTCGGAAGCTCATTTTTCTCTTCAATTAAAAAAAGATGATAGTTAATTTGTGTTAGGTCAGTAATTGTACCCCACTAAGGACAGGGTTGGGAGGAATGGGCAATGTGTGGGCTTCTGGCTTGGAGAATTCATAGGCAGGCAATCAATGATTGTGAGCAGATAAACTTGTACAATGAGTGAACTGAGAGCGTTTTCCTTAGGATGGTGATCAGCACAACATCTTAGGGTCACACAGGCAAACCAGCTGATGCATTTTGTGAGTATGACTTTATCCATCACGTAGGTCATTGAAGAGGTGGCTCCGGTGTGTTGATATTAATCACTCAGAGCCAGCGAGCGTCAGTTGTCACTCAGCCTTGCCGCGGATAGCTTTAACTGCACATATGGAACACTATTTGTCATGCACTCTTCTGAGACCCCTAGAATGTCAGGACACAACAGATGATTAAAGGATTGAGAAGCAACCTTCACTCTGAATATCTTTGTCTTAAATTGTCAGATCAGAGTTTTAATGCAATTTGACGGTTTAGTTTTCTTCCACTTAAGTTTTATGGGCACATGCCAAAAATAATTTGTACAAAACTTCACCTGAAAAGTAGCCAGTAACAAGGGACTTGGAGTTAAAGTATGATCAAGTAAATACTTTCCTTCTCACTCCTCCTGTTGATTTCCCCCTCTTTTCACTGTCTTTTCTTCCCCTCCACGGGAGGATCTACTACTCAGTGTAAGGCTTTTCTCACTCACCTTTATTTGTAATTAACTCCTCACATGGAGAGAATTTACCCTCACTTCTTACTGATCCTATTTAAATATGATTCCCTGTTTCCTTCTTGCCATCGTTGTGTTATACTCACAAGACTCTGTGCACAGCCGGATTGTGTACGGTTCCTCAAGCTGAGCACCATATGAGTTGTGGGAGCTACCACAAATCCATCCCTCAGAGGCAAGACATAATTTCCTGTTGACATCATAACAGAAAGTATGTATTTTAAATATTTCTACAAACAAATATTTGGGTCCAAAAAATTTCATACAATCATACTGAAAAGTGGAACCATATCTTAATATTATAAATTTTAAAAGAGAAAGGGAACAGCATTTGTACTGTATTTAAACAGAACTGCAGCACCCCCGAGGAAGTGTAGTTACCGCAGTGTGAGGTGAAGCTGGAGCACGCTGGGACATAGAGCGGTTGGCATGACGACCATCTACCTAAGCCTGGGAAGGACCATTTTCCTACCACAGGCTGTTACCTGGAGAGGAATGGGGAATGGAGAAGGGAAGCTTAGTCTGCCTCTGAGCTTCTCAATAAAGTTTAATCTTTTGCTTCCCTTTCCCCATGGTTGGACAACTCTGTAAAATATTGCATTAAAAATTTAACATTTATTTATTTATTTTGAGAAAGAGAAACAGAGCACTAGCAGGAGAGGGGCAGAGAGAGAGGGAGACACAGAATCCGAAGCAACTCTGAGCTGTCAGCACAGAGCCTGATGCAGGGCTTGAGCTCACAAACCACGAGATCATGACCTGAGCTGAAGTCAGATGCTTAACTGTCTGAGCCACCCAGGTGCCCCAAATATTACATTTTTAAAAGGTCAGATTCCCTAGCTTGTCTTGAAAGGTTTTGACACTNTATTTATTTATTTATTTTGAGAAAGAGAAACAGAGCGCTAGCAGGGGAGGGACAGAGAGAGAGGGAGACACAGAATCCGAAGCAACTCTGAGCTGTCAGCACAGAGCCTGATGCAGGGCTTGAGCTCACAAACCACGAGATCATGACCTGAGCTGAAGTCAGATGCTTAACTGTCTGAGCCACCCAGGTGCCCCAAATATTACATTTTTAAAAGGTCAGATTCCCTAGCTTGTCTTGAAAGGTTTTGACACTTACTTTCCAGAAGGCAATATTAGTCGAAAAAGGTTTTCATGGTTCCTTCCAGCTCCTAAGTGCTGTTGATTCTTTTTTTCTTTATAGTTTGTCTATTTTGACAGAGAGAGAGAGAGAGAGAGAGAGAGAATCCTAAGCAGGCTTCTTGTGTCATCACAGAGCTCCGTGAGGCAGGGCTCGATCTCACAAACTGTGAGATCATGACCTTAGCCGAACGCTTCACTGACTGAGCCACCTAGGTGCTCCTGTTTACTGTTGATTCTTGATTTTCCTTGGTCTGTCTTTGTAATCTGTAAACTGGAAAAAACTGATTTGTATTGGTTTGTAAAGCTTTAAGGAAAGGAACTTTCTCCATCCAAGGTAAACCATCTGTCAATCTTTCCTTTACCCTTAAACTGTTGATTGTGGGGCGCCTGGGTGGCTTAGTCGGTTAAGCGTCCGACTTTCACTTAGGTCATGATCTCGCGGTTCGTGGGTTCGANGATTCAAGGAAGAGATGAACCAGCAGCTGCCTTTCTTCCTGATTGGGGTCTACTGACAAAAAGTCATTTGTGGAGGTTCTCTGGGTTTTATAATTACAGCATTCTCTCACTTGAACAGTCCAGAGGTTATCACAGACAATGGGCCGGTTATTGCAGGCCCATATACTTCAGAAAATTAAGTTGCATTTTCCTATGAAAAAAAGTGAAAGTAAGTGAAGGATCAAGTTAGGAAGAAGCAGAATGTTTAATGAACTTGAGAGCCAGGGCTCACAGAGACCTCTCCCCACAGGGCTTCAGTGCTTTGTTCAGACAGACCTGCCTAGGACTCTGCAGAGGACAGGCGTCTGTATTGTGTTTTTATAAATGGTAAAGTTGACATTCACCTGGAGCAATTGAAACGATCGAAGCTAGAAAATAACATGATCTAGTACGATTTTAGTGCTATTACTCCTCCTTATGACATAATTGTACTTTTTCCCACTACGGTTAATCATAGCCTGAAGATATAGCTTCTAGTCTTGCCAACTACCTAGGAAGTTCAGATGATCTATTTTTCACTTTTATTAGTAAGAAACTGAGGCATGGGGTACTTCCATAATTTGCTTGAGGTCAAGGGTTTAAGACACTCCTAGAACATACTACCTAAAGGCAAGAGAGCAGAATGTTTACAAGTCTAGGCTTTAAAGTCAGGGAGAGCCAGATTGTGAGTTAGCACTTAGTAACTCCCCACACCTTAGTTTCTTCAGCTATCACCTGGAAAAATAATAACTGTCTTGTGGGATTATTGTGTAAAATACATACAAAGCTCTTAGCATACCTATTGGCATATAGTTGTCATATGTTTTATTTATTGATAAAGTTTTTCCACTTATTGTTATTTCATTTAAAGTGTGCTGCCTAATTTGCTAGACTTGATTGATCTATTGATAGCATCTTTTCATTCTTAATAGTATTAATTAGAGTAGAAGAAGAAAAAAGAATTAAGCTTAATTTCCCCTAGAGTCCTAAGGGATTTGTGTGGGTCAATTTATTAATGAAATGTGAAGAACATTTGGCAAACCCACCAAATGAGACAAAGCATTGTGAAGAGCCTTTAGAAAGAATTGGTATCTAATGTTAATGTCTGTGGAATGGAACTGTCATGGGATAATGGCCTTTTGATGTCACAGAAAATACCAAGGCAGAGATAAGACATTTATTTTTAAAGCACTAGACAATCACCTTTGGACAGTGTCCTTCCACCGGGTCTTTATTTCTAATAGACCAATAATTGATATGGATGTAATTATTTTTCTTGATGGATCTGGTATACTAGGCAATGGCCTTGCTCACTCTGTACAGTCATTGATTTGCTGCGTCCTGACTGGCCACCAGAATAAACCTTTTGTCCTGTATTCTCTCCAATCAGAATTCTAACTGTGACTTTTTTCTCTCAAGACCAAGTGCAGCACTTTATTTTTTTCTCTCAATACCAAGTGTAGTGCACCCTAGTAGATCACTAGAGTGATGAGAGATCTACTCCTCATTTCAGGCAAGCTGTAACCATGAGCCTTGTGATCACTCTAGTGATCTAACCATCAGCCCAGGTATTTTTTAAGTCTGTTGTAAGCAAAAATCTATGTTGCGAGTGTGTATGTGTCTGTTGTAGTGAATAATTTCAATGTGGAGAATCAGATTTATAGCAGACTATGATCTTTAGTGTAAACCTAAACTACGAAAATTCAAATCCTTTGGAAGTTTTGTGGAACCATTTCTGTTGAAGAAAATATTTGCAGTGGAATAATAAAACCAACTGTTGAGTCAATTCTGTATACCTCATGATATTAGAGTTCTTATTATCCAGAGAAAACCGCAATGTGTGTGTGTGTGTGTGTGTGTGTGTGTGTGTGTGTGTGTATGAGTGCATGTGTGCACTAGTGCATGTGACAGGCAGACATCCAGCACCTTGACTGGTTATTGTCATTCTTTTACAGAGAGTAATGAAAGCCTAGTAGAATGTCTCTGATTTGTTATTATTAATCTTGTTTCAAGGAAACATGAGACAAGGTTGATGGTTCAGATTGACTTTTTATTTGCTATGAGTGTGGTAGTTTCAGCTGCACACTATCTTGAATGTATGCATTTCAACTTAAAGGATTTCTCAAGGGTCAAGTTATGGCCTTGCTACATTGAAGTTCACCCCATAGTACTATAGGATAGTACTACAAAGAAAAGAAGGCCTTGGACCTTCTTTTCCAGGCCTACCCAGAAACTCTGATAGAGCTCAAATGGCAAGAGCAAGATTTCATCTTTTGTCTCCTGTCCTGAACTTCTCTGATACATGTCTTGAATTTTTATTCAAATTACTTTGGGTTTTAATTTATTCAGTCAAATGTCAACCAAGTGTTGTTTATCCTGTGGATTACATTCATGCTCACTGCAGAATTCTCTAACATTTGATTTCTAATTATTTTCTTGTTTATCCATGTGGTAGGATGTTTTGAATATTACCTTCTGACCACTGACCAGTTGGAATTATAATTTCCTCTCTTTCCTAAGCATCTGGTAGTAAAATTTGGCAGGCATGTAGTCTTAGCAAATCTAATGACTGCACTGCCACAGCTTTTATTCCATATAGCATTGTCTTCCCTAGGTATTTATTGTACTTAAACAAGCCAATGCATTTTGGCTATTGGAACTGAGCCTTGTACACAATGTACAACTGCAGCCTTTCTAACAGTCCTGAACACAAGACTATACAAAAGCATCTTGTGGCACATCTCCAAGGAATTCAAAATTAAAAGAAAGAGTTGACTTAAAACACTGTAAAACTGGTTTTACAAGAGAGATCAACCTTGAACTCCTGTCCGTTCTTTTCCACTATCTTATATTCTATTTTAAATTTGTTTCTGTCTATCCTCTTCTGACAATCCTCTTCCTTCTTCCATGAACATAATTTTTGGAATTACTGAATAGCACTGAACCTCTCCCCTGCCCCTGACAACCAGACTGATTTAAACTTGGGATGGGAGGAGAAACATGATATTGGGCAAAGACAGTGCAGACATTTGCAAAAGACATTACATCAAAGAAGAAAGGATCAGTTCTATCAGAGTGAAGAAGTGAGAACAGTCAATGGCATAGAAGATAATAGTCAAAAAGAAAGAGAGGAAGAAAGAAAGAAAGAAAGAAAGAAAGAAAGAAAGAAAGAAAGAAAGAAAAGAAAGAAAGTTAAGCATGGTTAGAGAGTACATATAGGCAAAGTAGAACTGTAAAGCTGGAAAGAAAGGTTAGGTCTAGATTATAAAGATGCAAGTGCCAGGTTAAAGAATCGAACATTAACAGCTAGTAAAGGAGAATCAGTGGAGGTTTCCAACCAGATGTGGAATACAATTGGATTTCTATTTTAAGAAGGGGTCTTTGGAAAATGTTTGGAAGAATGGACTGAAGAAAGAAAAGGCTGAAAATCAGGGAGACCCAATTAGGTAGATGTTCTAATATACAAGGTCAGAGGTGATAAGGGCCTAAAATAATGGGATAGAAGACACCAGAATTGAGAGATGTTTTTAATGTTAGAGTGGGCAAGATACAGTGACTCATTAAAAATTAGAAGAGAAAGAGATGTAGGAATCCAAGATAGTTTGGGGTTGGTGGGCATATTCGTTTGTTAGGGCTACTGTAGCAAAGTACTACAAACCACTGACTGTGCCACATTCTATTTTCTCACAGTCTGGAGGCTGGAAGTCAGAGATCAGGTGTTGAACATACTATCTCTGAAAGCTTTAGGGAAGGATTAGTCCCATATTTCTATCTGGTAGTTTCTGGTACTTCTTTGGCCTATATAGCATAATTCCAGTTTTTTACGTGGTATTCTCTCTGTGTATGTGTCTGTCTTTTTACATGGCATTTTTTATAGAAAGACACCAGTCATATTGGTTAGGGCCCCACCCTACTCCATTATGACCTCATTTTTACTAATTATATCTGTAATGACCCTGTTTCCAAACCACATCACATTTTCAGGTATTATGGGTTACAACTTCAACACTTCACTTTTTAGAGGACATAATTCAACCCATCACAGTCTGCTGCTCTCTCTTAAGAGAGAATCTTAAACAGGCTCCAAGCTCAGCGTGGAGCCTGACACAGGGCTCAATCCCACAACCCTGGGCTTATGACCTGAGCCGAAATCAAGATTTGGACACTCCCACTCAACTGATTGAGTCACCCAAGTGCCTCTAGATAAAATTTTTAAAAGTTTTTCTGCTGTTTCTACTACGATGCTTGCTCTTCACTTATTCATTCAAAAATATTTATTAAATGGGGCGCCTGGGTGGCTTAGTCGGTTAAGCGTCCGACTTTCCAACTTTCGCTTAGGTCATGATCTCGCGGTTTGTGGGTTCGAGCCCCGCGTCGGGCTCTGTGCTGACTGCCAGCTCGGAGCCTGGAGCCTGTTTCAGTCTGTGACTCCCTCTCTCTCTGACCCTCCCCTGCTCACGCTGTCTCTCTCTCCTAGAAATAAATAAAACATTTAAAAAATATATATATTTATTAAACAGTATGTACCAGGTATTCATCTAAGTATATGGGAATCACCTTTGAACAAAACAATAAAGATCTCTGCCCTTAAATAGCTACAATCCTAGATGGGGAGACAGAAAATAAATACTAAACATAACACAAAAAAAATTTATGGCATGTTACAAAGCTATGTGTGTGGAGTGTACAAAATAAAATATAGATGAGTAAGGTGGTTCCCTAATACCGCAGTAAGGTGGGAGGCAGGCAAGATTAAGTATTACATAACACGGGCAAAGCCACTTTAGTGAGAAAGTACATCTGGAGCAAAGACTTGAAGAAAGTGAAGGGATTAGTCAGGTAGGTATCAGAGGGAAGAACATTCTCATCAGAGTAAAGTCTCTAAGGCAGGAATGTATCTGACATGTTCTAAGAACATGGAAGCAGAGGGAGGAAAGGGGAAATTGGTAGGGATGAGAAGAGACCCCAAGGCAGGAAGCCTTGTGCATAGCGATGGGCCTTGTAGGTGTGGTCATAACTTTGGCTTTTACTCTGAGGGAAATGGGAAAGGAGAAACCACTTCAGGGCTTTGGGAAGACAAATGATATGATCTGACCTACTTTGAAAAGGATCACCCTGGTTAGTGTGTTAAGAAAGACTCTAGAGGGTCCAAATGGAATCAAGGTAACCTGCTAGAGACCATTTTAGTCTCCTATAGCCAAGGAATGATGGTAGCCAAGACCGGTGGTAGCAGTGGGGGAGATGAGATGTCATAGGATTCTGGCTATGTGTTGAAAGTTGAGCCAGTATGCCCATAAGATACAGAGGAGGACTCAAAGTGACTGCGAGGGTTTTGCCTGAGCAACTGCACAGAAGGAGTTACCAACTGACATCAATAAAGCTGCAAGAGAAGCAGATTTTGGGAGAAGTTCATGAGTTCAGGTTTGAATGTGCTGAGTGTAATATGTCCATTCAACGTCTGAGTGGAGATGTTGAATACGCAGGTAGCTATGTAGGTCTGGAGATTGGAAAGAGAAGTCCAAATAGAAACATATATTTGGGAGGCTTCAACATTAAGACATTATTAAACTGTGATCCTAGGCTATATTATTGAGGCACAACTTGAGATAGAGAAGAAAGGAGGCCCCAGGATTGAGACCTAGCTCCCTACCCGCCTTCCCTTGGCATTAAGAAGTTACCGAGAGGAGAAATCGGCAAAGGAGACCAAGAAAGAATGACCAGGGAAGGTGGAGGAATATCAAGGAATGGGTTGCCTTGATGTTGGCATGAAAATGGAGTGAAAATCTCACACGTGTCTTCACTTTCCCAGCCATTGGTTGAGCAAAGAGGACTCCAAGGACCCAGAGGAGTGCAGAATAATGAGGTCCGAGGAGCCCGACTGCTGGATGATGGCAGGAAGCTGAGGCCCTTGCTGCCAACCTGGACTGTCAGGAGGGCAAGAAGTAACATTGTACTGTATTAGGCCTTTGAGGTTTGGGAATTTTTTTAACAGCTGTTAGCCTACCCTGACTAACACAAGAACTGTTGCCATTTTAAAGGTGCCAACATCTCATTTTGAGAGCTTTAGCACATTTTAATTGTTGGTATACACATGAGTGTTAGTCATTATTAATGAGTCATTAAAGAAGTACTTGCACTTAGAAAAGCTTTATTTGAAGTAGGATGTATTTGAAAAAGCAATAAAGCACTATTTTCAAAAAAAATGATTTATCTCCAGATTTATGCTTTCTTGAACTAGGTCTGAAAAATTATTCCAAGTTAGATATTATGTCTACCCTGGATTCTCAGTCTGAGCTGACCTGCTATCGGCCAAGTTTCAGCACAGCCTGGTCCCATCATGGGCTTCTGTGAACTGGAATGGGCGACTGTGTATTCTTGCTGCTCACCTTTAATTAGCTCCTGAAAACACCTGTTACTGATGGGAAGCTGTCAGGTATTTTTTTTTAAAAAGCTTATTATTGATCAAGCTTTGATTGACTGTCATGGTTTAAGAAAAATGTCTGTCTTCCCCCAAGTGCATAGTTTGGGACTGTACTTGGATAACTGATTGAAAAATTAGCATCATATACCTGGGCTGATAGTGTGAACACTGTATGATGCATTTGAACCCTAGACTATTCATTCTCAGGATTTTAATTCTACCTATAAAAGGACGAGTTTGAATATCTTACAATGGTTTTTCAACACATTTTGCATAATATCCAAAGATATTATTGTGATTTACAGGGCTTCACTTACTCCAGCTTCCTGCTATTTTTCTACCTCCATCATTTTGGCCTCCTTGCTGTTCCTGGAGCATGCTATTCTTGATCCCTGATCAGATCCTCTGCACTTACTATTCCTACTACTCACCCACATACTCACATAACTTCTTTCACTTTGTCCCCATCTTAGGTCTCCCTGTTGATATTTAATCTAAAGTTAGAGTTCCCATCCCTGTCTGTCCCCATCCCCTGATTTATTTTTCTTCATAGCATTCATGATTCACCAACATTAAGTTATGTAGCTATTTGTTTTTTGTTTATTGCTTGGTTTCTCCCATTAGAATGTAAGGCGCTTGAGGGCAGTAACTTTGTTTCCTTCACGGCTGTATTTCTAGCACCTAGAATGGTGTCTGGAACAAGGTAGGAGCTAGGAAAATGTTGAATGAATGAATGGATTAATGAACAGTTATGGTCATCTGATTTCTCAAAACAATCTTATCTGCTCTTAGGAAAGACTAATTGTTCTTTTCTCACAGTAAAAAATACCATGATGGTAGCCAACCTACATAGGCTTTGAGCATAAGAAATTTTAGAAAACCTGAAAAAAATGCTTTTGACTCCAATTGCCCTACAGCCTCGTATCCATTCCCTACTATTTCACATTTTATTTATTTGTTCAATAAACATTTAGTAAATGGATATTGAGCATTATTTCCTCCCTAATCTAATGAAAAAGCTCCACCTCTCTGCAGATACTATATTTAGTGGAAATATTATGTTGAATAAGACAGGATTCCTTCAAAAATCCATTGGCGCAAAACTTTCCAGGGTCCCAAAGAGGAAAAAAAAAAAAAGCTCTGTCTGCATTAGTTACTATCCAATTTGTAGCCACAGAATCTATTGGTTTTCATATTTCCATATAATGTGAGGCACATTAACAACCATAAGGAAATATATTAAATGTGAAAATGGTTAGCTATGTGTCAATAGAAAGTCTGCTTAGAAAATGCTTCCTGCCACGGCGACTCACAGAATGCTGACTTACATGATTTCATAAACTCGGTTACCCGTTTGCAAAGTTATCTACTGCCTAAAATGTAATAAGAGTTAGAGGCTTTTTTCTTTGTTTCACTGTGAAAAACTGTGTTTCCTTTAGAGGAGCTCACAATTTATATACTGAAAATATATAAAAGAATTATGTGTCAACAAAATGATGTTTAAGGTTTTAAATCATCCTAACAGTCAGCCCTGAGACTTCCTCACTAGACATCTCAGAGACTTTATGAAAGTTTTATTCTACAATTCCCTGCTTGCCTTTACTCTTAGCTGCTTCTCCCAGCTATTCATATAGTTTGAAAAATAGAGTTTATATGCTTTAAGTTGCAAGGCATTTAGAATTTTCATAATCTCTTTATTGTGGCTGAAGCAGTCAAAAAAATGAAGTCTACTGTTGATAATATTTCACCGTGCTTTTACTAGATTAACTGGAGCAAGAAGCTGGAACTTGTGGCATTTTTTAAATACTCTATTTTTAAGGAAGCTTTTTATTATAAGCAAGGTATAGGGTAATTAAATTAGTTTCAAAATGCTCTGTAAAGATATGGGAGGTGGGTAATAAGGAAGCTTTATAAAGAGCAAATGCTGAAAACAAGGTTCTTGAGAAGAGGACTTTTTGTTTTGTACCTTTCATAGCATGCAGCAATGTCCTAAGCACTTGGTAAGTGACCATTAAGTTCTTGTCTAAATTAACCTATAAAAACATTATCCGGGTGCCTGGGTGGCTCAGTCGGTTAAGCGTCCGACTTCGGCTCAGGTCATGATCTCACGGTTTGTGCGTTGGAGCCCCAAGTTGGGCTCTGTGCTGACAGCTCAGAGCCTGGTGCCTGCTTCAGTTTCTGTATCTCCCTCTCTCTCTGACCTTCTCCTGCTCACGCTGTCTCTCTCTCTCTCTCTCTCTCAGAAATAAATAAAAAAAAAACCATTTAAAAATATTTAAAAAATAAAATAAAAAAAAAGAAGCATGATCAAGAACTGTATACATAGCATCGAATTTCAGACTCCATGTTTCACAAGAGAGGCAGTAGTATGGAAGAACTTCCTTTACATAATATCAGTTAAAACTGAAGTAATCTTAAATCCTTGATGAGATGGTTATTCTCTCTTATGGTTTTATGTAAGTTTCCTTACAGTTAACCTAAGCTTACTGGCAGCAGATCCCTGTTACCTGGCCCTATGGCCTTCTCCTATTGGGTTCCTCATTCATGGATTTCCATCTCAATTCCATTTAGTGTTTGCTGTGCTCCAGATACCGTATCTGCTCTTTTACCCTTAGGAAGCTTACAGTCTAGGCGTAAAGACCAATGAGGAAAGAAGAAACTTCAGTGCTGTTTTAATTGCATTCCTTTACTTACTAGAACTAAGATTCAGCTCATTCTTCATGTGCTAGAGAGATTATTAAGGAGATTAATTATTATTAGAATATAAGCACACAACAACTCAGGGAAAGCCAAGCCTCCTGGTTTTAGGAAAAGTGAGAATTGAAGATAGTTCTGTATCCAGGTGGCTCTGGGATTTCTGTGGTTTCAGAGCAGGAGTTCAAGGTCCTTACTATGGTCTCTTGACTTCTGCCTTTTACTCTTCTGCTTACTTGTGGTTTCTGCTCTTTCTCTCTCTCTTTTCTGGTTTCTGCTCTCTTAAAACTTTGTCTTGTTAGAGACCAGTCATGATTTTTTCTCTACATAATGGGCTTTCAGAATTTGTGCCTCCTTCTAACTTTTTTATTTCTTAGTTCCAAATACTTATAAACATGATAGAATTGGTCCAGCTCATGTTTTTCAAAGCAACCCTGGCTTTCCTTTGACACATTGTGCCTACCCTAATTTAATCAGCTATGACAAGGGGGTAAAGTCCCATGGTAAGAATAGGCCTAAGGACTGTCTTTTCATCAAAGGCTGCAGGAGGAGGCATAGAGCAGGCACTGTGTTGATATGTCTACTTCAAATTTATCCTTATAAGTCCTAGGATGTCATGATACACAGAATTCCCTAGGGTTACAGAATTGGACCCCTTGGCCAAGCCTGAGCATAGCATAGCCCTTAGGGAAGATGACTCTTAAAGCAGTGTCAGTAGGTTTAGTCAGAGTTAGCTAGGTGAAGAAGGAGTGGGAAGCTGTACTAGGCAGAGAACACAGCATGAGTAAGGAATAGGAGCAGGAAGAAATGTGTTTCAGGGACTGAACCAGAGTTTAATCTTCCTGAAATTGGGATAGTTAAGCCCAGAATGGTGGGAGGTGAGAATAGAGCAGACAGACCTGCTTAGAATTCACAGTGCAGGTAATGGGAACAATTGTCCTATGTGAGTGAACAATTGTCCTATGTGAGGGAATGGCATTACATTTTAGATACATCATCCAGAGGGCAAATTAAAGGTGTATGCGAACACGGCAGGCCTGGAGGCAGAGACACAACGTAGGAGGATAGCTCAGGTAAGCGATTTAAAGAATTCCAACTGGAAAATGGAGGTAGTAGTAAGAGGAGGTAATATATTGCAGAAATATTACTTGAGTACAATCAAGTATACTAGGTAACTAATTAAGATGTGGTGGGTGAGGAAGAGAGAAAAGCCCCCATGTTTCAGTTTGACAAAGTTAGTCGATGGTAGCATCATAGTTGAGGTGGGTAAGAAACAAAGGAGACTAGGGGCGCCTGAGTGGCTCAGTTGCTTAAACGTCCAGCTCTTGACTTCTGCTCAGGTCATGATCTCACGGCTTGTGAGTTTGTGCCCCACATCGGGCTCTGCATTAACAGTGTGTAGCCTGCTTGGGATTCTCTCTCTCTCTCTCTCTCCCCCCCCACCTCCCCCTTCTTTCTGCCCCTCGCCCGCACATGTGCTCTGTTTCTCTCTCTCAAAATAAATAAATAAACTTAAAAAAGAAGAAGTGCAGTAGACTATCTCTGGGGGAAGGGTGTTGGGGGAGAGTTGAGACAGAAGGAGCTGACATGTTAGAGGTGCCTGGGAACCAAGTATGGAAGAAGTAAATGACTCAGAATAAGAGGGGGAGGAAGAGTATTTTAACTGTATTTTTCTTCATATTACTGAGAGAAATTCCAGCTGGAAGTTGAATGGGTGGGGCAAGTGTGAAAGAGGGAACTTAACAGTTCATCTAAAAAGAGATGTAGATCTAATATTCCTGCTCACAGATGACCACACCATCTGGTGTCATGAGAACCACATGCTCCCAACCTAAGACCTTGATGGACCTCCCATTAAATCCATTTCTTTTGATCCTGAGGATATAGTAGGAAGGTATTCACTGAACTTACAGGAAAGGGTAGTTTGGGTCACTAAGCACTTCACTATTCTTTGAACAGATACCTGCCCTATGGTGTATTCTATTAAATAATTTAGAAGGCAAAATTTGCTAATTGCCTGCAAATGAATTTGATAAATTGAAGAATTACTTAGGAAAATGAGGTACGTGGGGGAACATTGAGGTTAGTAAACAAAAGAAGAAAAAAGTCAAACTACCAAGGGAATAGAATAAATGATTGGTTTACTTTAGGTAAGAATGGCAGAAAAAGACAGGTCATAGTGAACTGCAGATGGAACAGGATTCAATAATGAAGCAAGTGTGATATTCAAATATCAAAATCATATTATTGAAAGATCTAAATAGAAGTATATAATATAAAAACAAGCAGAGACTCATCTTCCCGGGAAATCAGGTTCCCAAATGAATACTGTATCTACTAAAGTCATTCATTCACTTCTTACCAACAGAAACAGACTCTGGATATGACTTAGGATGAGTTCAATTACAAGTACTAGAAAATCCAAATCAAATGGCTTCAACAAGAAAGGGAAATTACTGCTTCATATATATAATCAAAAAGCTTAAATTCCAGACCTCTTTGAGGATGTGGTTTCTTTGTTTTCATTAAAGTTATCACAATGTTGGTCTCATCCTAAGACCAGTTTCTCTTGTGATGGGAAGGTAGACCCTGGTACTGATACAATTTGGTTTGCAGGCTTCACATCCAATGAGAAAGAACAAGTTTTAAGATGATTCCCACAGAAGATAGAGGTAACCTCTTTCTCAGAATTCCCCCAAAACATGTTTTATATTTGGCCTAAATTGACGTGTAACTACAAGTCCATTCCGTACCATTTGCTGTGGCCAAAAGGAGGGGATGTGATAATTAGCTTGAGTCATTCAAGATCCATCCCTAGAGAGAAAGACGAAGTCAATTCCACATCAAATGCATGACTGGATGTTCAGAGCCCTGCTAGGAAGAAGCAAGGGGGATTGCATGTAGGGGATACAAGCAGCAGGTGTCTACCACACTCTCTAAGCAGGAAAGCATGTTTTGGGGAAGCCTGGAGGGTAGCTCAACCTGATGCTTCAGCTTCCTGAGGCAAAGGCTAGAGAATCCACTTTGGAAAGAGGACAGCAACTAGGTTAGACTCTAGGGGTCTAGCTGACAGGGACCAGTTAGCAGTGATATTTCAGAGCTTGCTGCCAGAATGAGCCAATGAATTGTTTTTACCCTCTTATTTTACTCCACATAACTGTTAAACTCACTTAGAGAGAGTTGGCCAAGGTTGGTTGACGTGCTCGCCACTCAGCTGAGAGGGGCTAGAGAACCTTGACTGATGGTCCCAAGAGAACTGATCATAACGGAGGAGAGATAATTATTTCTGAAGACACTGAGGTAATTTTCCAAATAAAGGGGGAAAGGAGTCTGGGTTGCCCCAAATAATTGTCCACTGCAAGTACTATTAAATTCCAAATATAAAAGGGGTGTAACAAACTTAGACTGGCAGAATTAAGTAGAGAAGATAATTATAAGACAAGCACTTTTTGACAGAAAATGTGCTATTCAACAAATTTTTATGGAACACCTAATGTATACAATGTGCTATGTTGATATAAAGATTTTATGATATCTTCTCTACCTTTCTGAATAATACAATGAATTTTAGAGCTGGGAGGAAAGAAACTTAAAGTTCATGCAATCTGCCATCACATTTTTAAGGTAAAGAGAAAAAAGGTAAAGAAAGGTCAAATCATGAATTTTGACACAACATTATTCTAAGCTATCTGTGGTCTTTCTCTTATGCTTTATCTACCCACTCAGTTCTGCAATGGTCATAAACCAAATAAATTTCAGAGAAAGGACCCAGAATTATCTCAGGTTGGAGATAAGGCTGAGAAGTGATTGGAAAGTCTTCTTTATCATCAAAGGGGCAGGTCAGAACCCTTTGTTAAGACTCTAGTTCTTCGAAGTCGCTTCAAAACAAGAGTCACCAGGTGGAGGAACAAGAAAGTTTGCTCCAAGGTCTTTCAGTAGACACATGGTGGCCGTGAAGGCTGTATGCTTTGAGCTTCTTAACCGAGGAGCAAGAAAAAAACTAAACTAAGTTAAATTAATTTAAAAAGAAAACAGCTACATATGACTTCCATATAGTTATACTTCCAAACAGAAGAGGGTGAGGGGGCAGTTTCTCTGACTTTTAAAGGTACCTTCTTCTACTCCTCAGATTCTGTAGCTTCAAGGCTCCTTATTTGTATTTTAGTTCGAGAAGTGCTTTTTTTTTTTCATAAACTGCCTTTAATCCGTTTGCTGCTGTAGTACATTTAAACATCAGCAGATGGGGCCCTTGGTTCCTTTGAAGAATGTCAGGCTTGAATTTCGTTAATGTCTGTGGTCCACATGAATTTTTCTTGTTGTTTTACAGCATGTTAAATTTGCACACTCTCCATAGTTCACAAAGCTTTATTTAATCAAGAAAAAGAAAACTCACTAATGACAAGAAATTCCATCTTTCCCTCTTCCACCGTTCTATAGGGATAAATTACAAATGGAAAAATAAGTATAATGTAATACCCAGACATCAGCATCTTTGAAAGGGCAAGAGAAGTCAGTGTCAAAATGAATCTGTTGTCCTCAAGTCAGGAAGCTGTGTGGGAGGCTTTCACTGCACTGGACAGCAGGTGACAGGTTGCTTCCAAGTTACCTGCATTCTGGATTACTTTCGTTTTTCTTTCCTGAATTTCATTTTATGAAAGCATTGTGTGAACTGGCTGGTTTTGAGCACTCACCAATGATCATCATTTTTTTAAAGTGATGTTTGTCGATAGTCCATAAAGAGAACAACCGGTCCTCTGGTCTATGCACCTGTTCAAGTGGGTAAGTTAGATCCTTCTTCAGCGTGAGATCCATTCCCAGGAAAAATGTAACAGCCCTTTGAGGAAGGAGTGTAGTTTTGCAGGGCAGAAGAGAAGGCAGCATTCAGTCCTCCTGGAGTCCACACTTAATTTTCTGCCTGGCTTTTTAACTGGACTGTGCTCTGAGAATTAATCACTGTTTCTCTTGTGTCCCCCTAAATGGGATGACCCAGAATTTTATTTTTGGCAAAGTACCATGAGATACCCAGAGCAAAAATATTTCCTATGTGTGAAGCTTGATTATGTAAATACTTATTTCAATGTGCTTACTGCCTCTCCGATTAGTATGATTTAATTGATAGATTGAAGGCATCTTCTTTTGTGTAATTAATATTTGTGTTGTAAATAAGCTCTTATGCTTGGACAGATCTTAATAGATTTAAAACCCGCTAAGAAGACTAAGGGTACATCACTGACAGAAGAGATAAAATTGGGCCTCCTTTTTGTCATTACTCTGAGTTTGAACAAATAGGTCTGTTTTCCAACATTATTGACACCTCTTAAGAACTGATATTTTAGTTTGAAAGACCGCCTATATTTTTTAAGGTACAGTACAAATCACACTCATTTCCAAATTCAGGTCTTAAGTAGCTCATAAATCGGTGACAATGAAGTGTCTTCATTGATAACATTCTCTATATTTTTATAAATTTGCAACCTAATGTGGCAAATTGGGATGCAGTTTGCAGATTTAGGATTTACGGAGTTTACAGTGATGAGACTAATGTATTACTTCTGGGTAGAGACGATGTTTGCCTGTGGTTCGCCTGAAGCAAATTTTGGGGAGGAATTGTTCATTTCTCCTCTCCTTTTGTGCTGACATGCTAAGTGATATATACGGAAATTGTGTGCACTACTTGTGCCCTAGTCTGAAGAACTGCTTGTGGGCAAATTTCATTAGTACTTGATTAGTACTTGTGCTAATTAAGCCAGGCACAATTTTGCCTCCGGTCCTAGTATGATGAGTTAAGGCTGGACTGAAAATGTGGCCCTAAATGCATATGTTAGAAGCCCATAAAGCCCATATAATCCCACAGAGAATTCTCACTCGACTCCCCCATTAAGGGTCTGAGAAAGTGGAACAGAGCACTCCTTTTCCAGTGCAATTTGAGTTCACCCAGATATGCGATATGCTAATGTTTAGACTAAGCAGATGGCAAGGAAGGCAGTTGTTAGTTGAGGATTGTTTTTCCCTTTCTGAGTATTATTTTCAAACAAACAGCTTAAGAGGTAAGTTACTCTACCTCTTCCCTTTGCTTACCCTCGAATTAAAAAAAAAAAGAAAAGAAAAGTTAGAAATCTGCACTTGTATTATTATCATCCTCTAGGTCGTACAGTGCCCATCTCATTTGGGATGTGGTGTAAGAGTGGTTTCCACTGTTTTGGTGAGTGGTCTGTTATTTTTAACATTTCAGAGAAAAGGGAGATAGGGCTTGGCTGAAGCGAGGAAGGGAGAGGAGGTGAATTTGGAAACAAAAGCTGCTTGGAACAGAAGAACAGATGTTATGCCTCCAAGTCCTTGTCTAATTTCTCCTCCGGGCTTGGTGGTGCTGGCCCTGATTTTCCTGCTTTTCTGTGGTCCCTCCTCCTCCTCCCCCCCC
>NW_027533089.1:13739290-13777947 GCF_008692635.1 Crocuta crocuta
AAGTGCTCCACATGAGGTTTTTTTAACCTGCATTATGATGGGGCATCTAGAGTCACTTTATTAAAAAAAACTTTAGTAACCTCCAGAATTCCTCAGACCTTGCTCAGCCTCTCACAAACGAATAGGTGGAGTTTTAAGTATCAGGTTTATCATTTATAGAATCATAAAATTTTAGAACCAGGACCCGATATCATTTCATCTCACTCCATTTATATTTTTAGTAAGAGATTTTCAAGACTCTGGAGTGGTGGGAAAAGGTAGAGGTGGGAGTGCAGGAGGCAGGCCCAGAGACAGGGAGGTGAAGAAGTTTTAGAAAATGTTGTTTTTATTGTTTGTTATTACGCATTTCCTTTGGGGACTTCTCCAGAGACTGCAGAAAGTATTTAACTGGTTTTCAATTACGTTCGAATGCTAGGCTGACCTTTCTTTGACTACAACTCCTTGCTTCCATAGGCTCCAGGGTGGATTGGCTCAGCTGGGCTAAGTGAACAAGTCTGGGAAACCTGCCCTCACCTGTACCCATCATCTTTCTCCTTCTCTTATCTGGGAAAGTGGCCCTTCGTTCAGCCAAGACTAGGGCCCCTCGCAGCTGTCTAGATCTTGTGACCCTTCCTGCGTTCTCTAGACGTCAGTTACCTCCTGCCCTTTACTGTTGTGTCAATGTATCCTTCTCTATTAGATTATCCCCTGTGGCCTACAAAACCCAGCATGCACGATGCATGGACCATGCGTTTCCCTTCTGGTATCATCTCCATTTCTTTACTCTTCTTTTTAGCAAGGATCCTTGAGTGTTGTCTACACAGGTCATCTCTGTTTTCTTACCTCCTATTTACTCCAACCCATTCCAGTGTGGCTTCGGATCCTTTTAATTCACTGGAACTGCCCTTGATGGGGCAGTAAAGTTTCTTGGTAATAACAGATCTGGCTCATGTTTTTCTGTTTTCATCTTGTCTTTTCCCAGCCCCTCTTGAGGAACCTCTCCTCTCTGAGTTTCCATGATGCCACATTCTCCTGTTTTCTTCCAACCTCTCTGCCTCTTTTATCTCATTCTCCTTTTTGGTCAGGAGTTACTGTCTATTTTGTTCAGTGAACAAGTTTCATATAATGCCTAATACGGAGTCTGGTGTATAGTAGGCTTTCAAAAAATACCGTGTGAGTGAATAAATGAGATAGTTTCAATTAAATGAGCTCATGCCTTTTACTCTAGAGATGAGCTGTGCAATAGCCATGTGTGGTTATTTGAATTAAAGTTGAATAAAATTAAAAATGTCATAGTCATACTGGCCACATTTCAAGTGCTCAATGGCCACCTGTGACTAGTGGCTACCACACTGGACAGTGAATCTTTTTTGAATATTTTCATCATTGCTGAAAGTTCTATTGGCTAGTGCTATTCTAGAAAGTTTAAATTCAAGTGCAGTTGCTTGAGCCTGGGCCATGTAAGCCATAAAGTCATGGAGAAATGGACAGTCCTACAAAAATACACAGAACAAATGCTCAACTAGGACAATGAGATATTTTAACCATAATGAAGAAAGAGAGTGTAGTGTCGTATTTAAATGCGTAGGATTGGCAACGGACAGATTTGACCTAGTCCTACAATACCATTTGACAGCTATATGTCAAGAGCAAGGGTTCTACCCATTTTGTTCCTTTGTCTCTCAATTTTCTTACCTGTAAAATGGGGTTAATGGTGGTACTTTTCTCATAAGGTTGTTGTAGATATGGAAGAGATTGGTATACATAAAGTACTTAGTATTGTTCCTGGCACAAATGGGGAGGTCAGTAAGTGACAGATATTATTATTACTGTTGTGGTATGTATATCTTCAGGGTGAAGGCTCGTGTTCACACATCTGTTCTTCCATTCTGTCAGTGCTCTTGAATCATGGTGTCTTTTTTAAAAAACAACTTACCAATAGTGAGTCAGGAGTCACACATACTAGATAGATTCTACAGGAGAGCAGGATTAGAAATGAGAGTCTTGAAGGGTAGGATTTACCTGGCACAGTTTGGTACAGAATGAGTGTAATTTTCTATGATGATCCACTTTCCGCTTAGATCTCTGTCCACCATGGCCACACATCAGGAAGGCTGGCTGGAGTAGTTTCCACCAGGAGTCTACGTGTTCCTCCCTGAATTACAGTGTTAGATATTTCTTCTCTTTGGGCTGACACCATAAGGAGATGCTGTTGTTTCCCCAGGTGGGAGAGTGCCCGATGGAATAACAGGCGTTTCGGATTTGCCAGTTTCTTCTAGTGGGTCTTATGGGTTTATTTAAAAAAGTATTGTCCAATCGGTTCCCTGTAACATGCAGATAACCACCCATGATTTTCAGTTTCATCGCAAGAATGCTGGGGAGGTAACCAACCTGTCTTTGCAGACACTGACAGTCTCAGAGGAAGCACTTCTGCAAGTACTCGTCACTTGTAGTTTGACATTTCTGACTCACTGTGCCCCATAAGCATGAATTTAGAAATTCCTTTAGGAAGGATTTACATTTCACAAATTTTAGAATAGGTCTGATTATCATTTGTAGTCTCAGATTCAGATTTTCTTTCTTATTAGAGATTTATTCAGCCCAGGTCAGCAGTAATTTCTATGAAGGGAATTGGGTTGCCAGGTTTAAACATAGAAAGTGGCTCCTTCACACCTGTTTAGGGATTTACTAATTTCACAAGTGCAGTAATTTGAGTAAATCACATGTGAACCCCTCCTTTCTTTGACATCCATTAGTAGCAAGAGTGTCAACTGCCTCTATCCCTACCCTCCATAGCATCAGACCCAGCTGCTATTAGTAGATTCCACTAATGAGCTGCTTCATCTTCAAAGTTCTTACGGTCAGCTTTTTAAATTAAAGTGTTTTAATTCAGTTTGGTATCTACTGGAAACAGAAGATCGATTCAATTTTTCATTGTTTTTTGTTGTATTCAGATATGACTATAAATGACTAATTTCCATATTTCTAGTGTGTCCATCATCTTCCTGATCTCTGTGCTTGCTTAGTTCACTGGGTTAGGACTTGAAACCAGTGGCTACTTCAGCCCATGGCCCTGTCAAGCTCTCAAACCTTGCCAGACGGCACTGTCATGAGGGGAACAGGTAAACATCTCTATAGATCATGGCAAACCTTGTCTGAAACACAGCTCAGGGCTTGCCCTCCTCAAGATGGGTTAGCATACTATCTTCCTTTATAAATAACAGCATACTCTCTGGGCTTTAACTGCATAAAATTGAGGTTACAAATGAAATTGCAGCCAGAATTTTTAACTGGGCACCACAAAAGATGGCTTTCTAAGTGAAAAAAGATCAACTAGTAAACTCTTAGCTCTTTCCAGCAATATTTCCATCCATACCCACCATTAAAAACATATAAAGTAATTTTATGATTTGATGCCTATGGAATGCTCTTTATATAGACCTAAGAGATTAAAAAAAATAAAATGTTTCCCTCTCTATTGCTGAAATAGCCAATGAAAGAGAAGGAAGACTGACCGACCGCAGCCTCCTTCCTACAGGGAATATATTAAATACCCCCATAATGAGAATGTTAGTTCCAGGAACAAAGAGTTAGTTCATTTAAATGATTATTACTTTATCGTCTCGCTTGCTTTTTTTTTTTTTTTTTTTCCCCCGTTTTTTTTTTTTTTTTTTTTTTTTTTTTTTTTTCCCTTTTTTTCTTTTTTTNCCACAGTTATTTTTTTTTTTTTTGTATTTTTCTTTGAGCCACTGTTTCCGTTCTTACCAAGTATTTACAATTTCTTTCAAGCGAGATCAAATGGGTTTGCACTTCCTGTTTTGTGGGGGTTGGCTCCACCATTGAAAATTATGAGTGCCAAGCAGAGAGAATCGGGTAACTAAAGGGAGATTTCTCCCTTTAGAAGGAAAAGCTGCATTTTAGTTGAAAAGGAAAGACAATGCAGCTGTTTTGAGTAGCTTACATCTTTAGAAATGCTAATGAATGCGATTGAATTTCACTGAAAGTGGGGCTGAACAGTTCAAGTCAAAAAGAAAAAGGAGTTTTGAGGAACTAGTCTCATTTAGAGACAAAGATCTTATTTACAGTAACTTTATCCTAAGATCTCCATTTGCAGTGCTCCTAATTTAAAAATACAGAGCCAAAGCAAAAATGTTCACCTAAGCTTTTGGCTCTTATCAGTTTTCTCTAAATGTCTTTTTTTTTTTTTTTGTAAAGCATTGTTCTCCAATAACAATAAGTTCAGGAAATTTGGTGTCAAATTTTGCTAGCCCTTCCTCATTTAATTGAATAGGGCATGCAGCATGAGGAAACAATGCAGGCAGGCAAAAGGAGACATTTGCCTCGGGTGAAGAGCTGGTAGTATTGCTGAAGGGAACCTTGAGAGCAATGGAGCTGTGTAATTACCTAGGATTACAGTTGTTACTCTTCATTATACATGAATTTTTAAGGATAACAATTGATCTATCTGTCTAGGCAACAAGCTTTCAATCTTTCAGGGATTTGGAGGGAAGTCTTAGATATTGTTAAATAACAAAAATTCAACTGAGTAAATTTGAAGATCTAATCGGCTTTGTTCAATGATTCATGAATAGGGCATCATCCCATCTAGCAAGTGGAAAGGAACTCCATGGAGCTGCAGAAAAGGAAAGGTTTTTACAAACAGAAAGGGGCTGGAAAAAAGAAACGATTAGCAAAGAGTGCGTTGTTTCAGGCCAGGTCCCTTCCTAAGGGTAATGGAAGGGGTCTCAGCAGATTATCTCACTAGTGCTGACCAGGTAACTCTACGTTGACTTGTTAAAGGTTGCTTTCCTTGGGGGTTGAGACTTCAGTTAGATTGAGCATTCAGTCTTGGTTTCTGGATGTGGGGTTTAGCACAAGTGACTCTATTTTGGGCTTGTTGTCTCTTTTTAAACAATATCTACAGATGGTAAACGTAGTCTATTTTGGGTTGTTAGTCTTCCTGCAGATCAGAGAAGCTGCTCATGACTGGGTGGTAATGAAGCATCTGAAACCAAAGACAGGGAAGACAGATAGTAGGAGGCTCTGAAGAAATCTCTGATCTTACCATAACTCAGGTTCACCTTCCTGACTTCTGGCCCATGTTTCTCTTTCAGTCATGCTTTCTTTGTCCTTTTCTCCATCTTTTCCATTATCTGATTTAGTTCAGAGTCAGTAAAATAAAATGTTGAAATAAAGAATTTGAAGGGGTTGCTTGCATCCATCCACCACCATGATAGTAGGGATTTTTGCCTGTCTTTGGTGTTTTGACACTGATGGGACGCTGACACTTAGAAAAGCACCTGGCCATTAGTAAATATTTGTGAAGGAAGGCAGAAGAAATCTTGCTGGTAAATTGCCACTTCACCTTTATGCTACTACTAGGATCTATACTTGGGGATACCTTGCTTTGATCAGGATAACATGGCCTCCTTGTGCCTACACATGATAAGAGCTCAGTAAATATTGAAAGACAGAAGGTAGAATAGGAGGAAGGTTACAGTTAGCTTCAAGCAGGCTGACACCAATCTACTAGGTTAGGTGGTAACTTCAGAAAAATAACTGAAATACTGTGGATGAACATGCTATTCCATCCTCAACATTAAGTATATAAAATACTCCCTGCATTTTGGACAAATGCATTTCTTTAAAAATAAGAACACCTTGCCTTATCTTCTTTGAATGTAGGGCTGTAACTACCTCTTTGAGTACACAAGCGTTTTGGCTTTTGGTAGCACTGTGGTGTTATGTATAGTTGTGTTAAAAGATGAGAAGAATGATGAAGATCCTTAGAAGAATTTCTTAGGGTAGCTAGAAATCTTTAAATGGAAGTATTTGTCTACGTTATGCTAATAATTAATCTGAGTAAATTTAAACTTAAATCTACATGCAGTGATGTTTAGGAATGTAGATTCTCTGCTTATGAGAAGTGATTTCTTTTGGACCAGAGAAACTTACTTATTTCTTTGTCCATTCATTCACTCACTGAACAAACACATGAGAGTCTACTCAGTATAAAATACATTGTGATAGACAAAAGGAGAAAAGGAATGTGTCCAGAATGATTTTAACTATCTTTTGAAAATGCACTGTTTTACACACTATCTTAAAATTCCTGAAGTCTCTTAGAATCTATGCTATGATCAGGTCTATTTATTTTCATCAACACCTCTGATGGTGGAATTAAGAACATGTCCTCTAAAGATCATGTGAGGTCTAGTTGAGTGAACTTAAGTTTGGAGAATAGATTTAGAGTCTATATGCCTCTGAGAAAATAAAGACATGGGGAAGTAAAGTTGGCCAAAATCAGTGAAAAAAGTAGCCAAATAGACCTAGGCACTGGTTGCCTAGGTCTCTGTGTGAATCTATGTGGAAAAGTCTACTAGGCAAAGGGCCATGATCAACTGGAAGTAGATTGGCAATTCAGCAAGCCTGCCAGCAGGGCAGGACAAGAACAGAGGAAATTTAGAATAACCCTCTTTAATAGAGAGGGGCAGGGCAGGGCATCTATGAAGAGAAATGCATTGGTTAAGGCCCAGGATGAGTCTTCTCTTTTCAGGAGCAAACTTAAAAGGATAAATAGTGAAGAACTTAAAGTGGGGTTCACATCGAGTATAGGAGAACAAAATATCAAGCAAATAAAACTTCCAGGACATTGTAAGGATCTTATTGGTGTGTTAAATAATTTCTGGCTTACATGCCTGTTTACAGTGATCTACTCATGTCTACTTTTGGATCAGACTGATTAAGTACGGAGGTAAGCAGAGGATTGAAAACAGCAGGAATGTTATAGGTACTAAAAGAGTTTTGGAGAAAGAAACCCCTGATTCCAGAAATAAATATTGTTTAACCAGAAGACGCATGTTGAAATTAGATGTGAAAAATAGCCAACATCTCAGTCTCTAGAGATGATAATAGGAGCCATTGTACTATGTGAAGGTAAAATTTAGCAGTTAGGAATGTTGGATGGGAATCCCCGAAGAGATTATGATATCCCATTTTTAGTCACCTTTATTAAGAACACAATTTTTGCCTTAGCTATTGTTTTACCCATGACAAAGAAGCACACATCTGATGTCATGGAGGCCTTCTCTTCACCTCTGTGAAATCTGTGAATTGAACTTGTTGGGAAATTATATTGGAAACCAGAGATAGGGGTGCGTGCGTGGCTCAGTTGGTTAAGTGTCTGACTCTTGATCTCAGCTCAGGTCATGATCTCATTTTTGTGAGATCAAGCCTTGCGTTGGGCTCTGCACTGACAGCATGGAGCCTGCTTGGGAGTCTCTCTCCTCCTCTCTCTCTGCCCCTCTCCCATGTGTGCACATACTCTCTCGCTCTCTCAAAATAAATAAATAAACCAGTTTTTAAAATTAAGGAAAAAAAAGAAATCAGAGATAACTGAATTTGTGTAACAATGTAGGTAAAAGGCAAGGTCAAGAGCTCAAACAACAGAATCTGACAGCAGGATCTAAGGGTCAGCGCGATGCGCCTACTGTGATGCTAGTGAACACACAGGCACACTCACCCGCATGAGGTTCTGGTGTGGTAACACCTCCCCTGGCCAGAAAGCAAACGGGAATATATTTACATAACAACTACATCTACCTTTGATCTTTCTGTCCAGGACAGTCAAGGGAAATGCTTCAGCATTTGCTTCTATCATTAGAGAGGAGCGGGTCCTGCTTACCCTCTATAAGGCAAACCTGACAGTTCTCCCTCGTTTTGTTGTATTCAGCTGCTTTTGGAAAGCTACTTTGGTGTTTGGAGCTGCTGCCAACCTTTTTCAATATAAATTAAAAGTCACAAGGCTTTGCCACTTCTCTGCATGTGTTAAAGAGTTGCAAAAAGCCATTCTGAGTTCACTTTCCTTAAAGAGTCCTTTTTATTATTCACATCAAAGCTGTCAATTCAAAAAGGCTTGTTATAAATGGATTAATTTATGGCAAGATTGTTGATTGACAGGAAAAAGTTTGTTATGTATGGATTTGACATCACAACCATGCATAGCCAATTTTCCCACTAACAGCTTCTTTATGGAAGAATTCTTCCAGCCACATTGCATAAACAGCTGTTGAAAACACCTTTGCATCGATCATTTGTAATAGTTTATTAAAGTGGTACCTGGCAACATGTCTATATAGTTAAAGGCTTGCTCATTACCAAACCCCATTTTTCAGGAGTTTATTACTCAAGCTTTTCAAATCGTATCACACTCAAACCTCACGTGTGAGCACTCACTCTAGGCATTGTTTCTTTTGTTAGGGAAGGTTCTAAAGTAGGGGCCTCACATCTCATGAAGTGGCATGGACTGTGATTGATTCTGCTTCAGATTTTTGATAAAAGTTTCTCTTTCTATAATCTTTTTTCCTATGAAAAAGAGAAATGCTTATATCTTTTCTTCTTTAGAAATAAATATTTATTTAAAAAAAAAGAGACAGAGGTCCTAATTATCATAAGGATGCCCTTACAGTTTTTTAGTTTATACTTTCATGCACTTGTACCCTATTTGGAAGCTTATCTCGATCAGTTAGATGCTTGCTATTTCCTTGCTATTTCCTGTTCTTTGCAGTTCTCCTTTCCTTGCAAAACAAAATCTTCCTTAACTGGTTTTCCCCTTTGCCTTTGAATCAAAGGACAACTCTCCTTCCTTAAAGGTTGTACTGCGTAGCAGGTAAGAAGATGGGCTCATTATTGAGACTCCAGGTTGGATAGGCCAGCTTTGACAGGCCACGTGAGCACAGGCAAGTTATTTTGCCCGTATAATCCCTGTTTCTGTTTCCTCATCTAAAAACAGGGACAATAACAGTATCAACTTTTCAGGCTTGTTTTAAGACCTAAATAAGCTAATATGTGTAAAGAGCTTAACATAATGTTTGGCACACAGTGGGAGATCAATAGGGTTGTTGCTGCCCTACAAATGTAGAGCAAGGCAGCTTGAGTAGCTGATACTAATTCTCCTGCATCCTTGGAATGCCTTAGAGCCTTCTTCCAGGGTCAGGACACATTTTCTTACAAATATTGATATCCCTGAGCTCCTCCATAGGATATTGGCAGCTCTTTTTGGCAGCTTCAGAGGCAATGATGCCTCCTGCCCCAAACTTGGTATACACTGGAGCTCCTTCACAGGGGGTAGAGGAGGAAGGTGCATAATGAACTGTGATACTCCATTAGCCTGGATAAGCCCCAGAGCATATGAAGAACTAAAGGAGCCAGCTGGCTCCCCAGTAAGTGCTGGTTCTGCCAAGACCCACTGATTGCTGATGAGGAAGCAAAGAGGAAGCTATGGCGTTGGAGGAATGAGGAGGGCATTTCCCCCCAAGATTACAAAGTCATTGGCTCAAGCAAAACTTGAGGATTGAATGAGCTAATGAACGCTTTGAAAGCCATTGAGAAAGACGTTATTAAAAATCCACTGTATTAGTCTGTCATTTTTAATCTCTCAGGTATGGGTCTTTGAATAGGGTGGGAGCAAACTTTACTGTTGATGATTTATAGAGTCCCTGAACTGACTTCCAGATCACACTCATACACTGCATGCAAAGCACTGTGCTAGGCTTCCTCCAAATGATCAGACTTCCACAGCTAGATTCTAAGAAAAAAAAAAAAAAAAAGCTGATGCTACAAATGTTACTGGTGGAAAAAAATCATGTAGAGTTTATTTCTCTTCTTTCCTTTTTTTTAAAGTTTATTAAGAATGAAAAGACCTCTGCAGCTTGGCTTTACTTGTTATTTTCCCAAATATTTAAAAGAAGATATTCATAGGCAAAAAAAGTAACTTTTTTCCAGCCAAAATGCAGCATTTTTCCTTCTTTCCTCACAAAAGTGTTGCTATCTCTGTCAGTTATAGAGAATACATCACCCTCTTTTCCTTGGAAAATGCTCCTTTCATGGCAGGTGAAAATAACAATTCTCCTACTAGGCATGCAAATTCTCATGGGAATATAGTTTTGTTCTGGAAAAATATTATGAAGTAGAAATTGAACATGTTGTGATGTATTTTAAAAGTTATCAAAAATGCCCATGCGAAGGGGGCAGTTTTTGATGTCACTATGAAAACCATATGCAGTATTCTAATGTCTAAAACCATGACTTGAGATACTCTTGCTTTAGTACATGCACCTGAGAATTATTTTCCTTATTTTATTTTCATGAGAATCAAACTTCAAACAAATAGAACTAATTATACCAGACAGTTCTCAGTATAGGTGTAATAACAGCTGAGGGGTCTTTTTTAGAGGTACCAGTAATTCATGAGCTCTGCTATCTTGGTACTATTTGGTGATCTGCTCACCTGTGATGTCATTCCCCACAGTGACAAAAGGCAGGAAAATCAATGTACTTTGACATTATTCCAAAAAGCACGTGGGAAATACTAAATCTTTTTTGAGATGACTAAATTTTTGAGGTGGAGACAACTGGCAGTTTTTGAAGACGGAAGTGTACCCCCGTGATCCTAGCAATACCTCCATCCTTTGGGTCCTGCTTAGACAGGTTGGGAGGAAAATCATGGCTAGTCAGAATATTCATCAGTTTCATCCCCTTTGCCTTGGTGAATGGTCCAGTATTTAAGCAATTGCTGATGGAATCCCCCAGTAAGAGGTCATCTCAAAGTCTTCTGCTGAGTAAAATCATTGCATTTGGGATTTGGGGGTCACATTCCTTTTTCATGACTATTTGAGGATATCCCAAAAGGCAGCACAGGGAGGTATTTGGACCAGGAATGATTGACAGTGTCTGTAAGTACTTATTATGTCAAGGCTTCAACTCGTCGATTGATGGGAAATGATGTATAATAAATTAGAATGATCACACATCATTTCCCATCGATTGAAATGCCAAATCCTTGACGGAGTAATGAGTTATGGCCAATACCACTCACTGTCTTAGGGGGAGATTGATTGCATATCCTTTCATCGATGTGATCAAACAACTAAGAAATCCTAAGTACACATCTAGCTCCCCAATTTTACCATCGTTCCAGTGCAAAGCATGAAGTTAGTGTTGCCTCAGTGAGCACGGCACAATGCCATGTGGGTATTGAAGCAAGGGTATTCTTCATCATCTGATACAGTGAGAGCCTCACTCCCTCCAGAAATACAGATGCATCCTAGTGCAGAGAGACTCAATGAAGCACCATTACCCACCCTAGCTACAACAAAACAAGATAGGGAGGTTCCCAGTTCTCTCCATAAAAGCAAAAAGGAGGAAGTTGTCAGTAAGCTCAATGGAATGAATGTTTAGTATGCTCATGTACCAGTGGGTGGGTGTTTTATCCTTTTTCTCTTGTGTCACTTATTCTCAGTATAATATGCTTTCTAAATCATTCCGGTGGGTGAGACCAATTCATGTTCCTTCCTGGTAAGAAAAGCAGTTCCTTCTCATCTCATAATTAAATACCAAAGCCACCAGCTGTGAAAAATTTTTGTTTATTTAGATAGCCAACCTGTCTGTTTTTTCCAGTGGAGGCGGAAGAACTGGCACAATGCATGAAATTCGCATTCTTTTCTCCTCAGTCAACATTCAGTGTCTATTTCTAAGGCTTTTTGGGGGGCTTCTAATGTCTTTGTAGGCATTTTAGAGCTAGAATGAATAAAGGGTCTTTATTTATTAATTCAATAAATGTTTCTTAAGCAAACACTTGTGCAAGACATTGTGATGACCTTAAAAATATTGGGAACCAATCCAACATGAAACTTTTGTCTCAGTTAAGAAACTATAAAAAACTTTCATACTTAGAAAATATAAGCGGTTCCCCAGCTTGCTACGTAACCTTAAGCATTTGATTTCTTCATAGTTTGAAGGCCACAAGAGGGGAAACCCTGTAAGGGTACAAAAAAGTGTCTGTCTTGAGAGAGGCACTTGGTAGTCAAATTTTGGTTATTTAACTTTGTTTTAGGAGTCTACAAATGTTGGGGCGCCTGGGTAGCTCCGTCGGTTGAGCATCCGACTTCGGCTCAGGTCATGATCTCACGGTGCGTGGGTTCAACCCCTGCGTCGGGCTCTGTGCTGACAGCTAGCTCAGAGCCTGGAGCCTGTTTCAGATTCTGTGTCTCCCTCTCTCTCTGACCGTCTCTTGCTCATGCTGTCTCTCTCAGAAATAAATAAAACATTTAAAAAAAAAAGAAGTCTACAAATGTTGATATTCTTCTTGGTCTATCCAAAAAGCTAATATATAAGAAATAGGGTGTGTGTGTGTGTGTGTGTGTGTGTGTGTGTGTGTGTGTAAACAAACAAGTAAGTAAATAAATTAATAAATGAAGTGTATAAAAAATATTGTCTGTCTTGTTAAGGTGTCATATACTCAAAGCCTGGACAAGTCCTGGCATGTTGGGCATTTCGTGAATATTGTTGAATGCATAAATGAATAAATGAATGAATGAGGTATTTGAGACTATAGATTCTTTTCAAATGCAAGTGACTTTATCCATGTTTTTAAAAAAAACCCACTTTTATATTCACTTTTCCTCCCTTGATAGAATTATAGCAGCCATTAGGATTATCTCCAATATGGTTACATCAAATTTAGCTATTAAAAGAGAACAGGAATGGACAGGGAAAGTAAGCCGATATAACTGATTCTTGCTGTATGCAGGCATCCTCTAGGGTGTTCTCATATTGTCTTACTCACAGAAACCCTGTGAAATGGGTATCATTCTTATTTTACAGATGTGAGGTCTGGAGAGGTTAAGTAACATTCTCATATTTACAAGAATAATGAGTAGAATTGCTGAGAGTCCAACTAAACTTCAGTCTACTGCTGACCTATTCTTAGGGAACCAGACTTCCAAAGGAGGCTCAGGTAGGCATCCAGAGCACCAGAATAGAGTTATGATTTCAGGATTCCAGTGAGAGACTCAAACAAGGTAGAGGGACATGGAAAATGTAGGGTCCGTCATTTCCTGTCCATGCAATGGAGACACAGAAACCACAACTACATTTCAAATGATTCACTGAATGAAAAACTAGATGAGATTAATGAATACCCTATACAACTTCTTAAAGCTTTCAGGAAGGTTAAATGCCACAAACACAATGTTTGACCCTCCATACCACTTACTCATTTCAGAAAAGAATGATTGATTATTTACTTGATTTACAGTTTCTACTGTTGTTACTATAGATGAACAATATATTTCCTGTCCTTAGCAAACAGCTGTAAGCGAGTATTAATAGGATGGCAATGTAAGTGCTAGTGGAGATAAGTGCAATGTCCTACGGGAGAGTAACACATGGAGCAAGTAAGGTTATGTTTGGGCAGGGATAGGACTGGAGGCAGTAGGCAAGACCACGTAGATTAGATTGGATTCCCCACTATGTGGGGAATGTGGGAGGGTTCCTCTGAGAGGCAAGGAGGGAAGGATTCCAGGCAGAGGGAACAGAATGTGCAAAGGTACCATAGCTTATTTAGTAAACTGAATGGCATATTTAGGACACTGAAAAATGTATACTAAAATTTATGCCAGTATTTATGACTTCTTTTCTGGAAAAAACAGAATTAGGTTGGGAATTTTGGGCTAGAATGAGGAGACTTTAATATGACATAATAATATTCATTATTGCTCATCCCCACACAACTGATTCAGTCACAGCTGTTAATTGGCACAGATGGAAACAGCTGAGATGATAGGATCATCTGGGCCTATAGTCATTAATTTATAAGTAATTTTATAAAAGGATTTATTTAATAATATTTGTATCAGGTTGTAAGGAGCAATAAGGTTTGAGTGGAGTCATTGGCAACAAAGGAGAAAAAGACCAATTTCATTGGCTTCCTCCTCTTATTCAAACAAGAGGAATGTTGTATCGAAACACTATCTCATTAGATAAGCACACTTAAAGGTATTAGGAAAATACCCAAAATCTGTACCAAAGCAGACTGAGACCGTTCCCACTATATCAGGATTCTCAATAGAGCAACATGGGCAGCAGTTTACCATTATGAATTCACTAACAGACAATTCCCTGATTCCATCCTCAGGAAATCTAACCCTGGCTAAATTTGAAACGTAATTTAAATTTAATTGATTAAACAAGCAATTTCTAAATTTGAGTAGAGTTGAACTCTGAATATTTATTTAAACATATCTGTTTGTATTTAAAACACATTTTCCTATAGAAAGAATGCCACGTGTGATGGTTGGGTTCAGGGGCTGTCTATCAAGTCTTCTTGTGCACATATCTGGAAACCAGAAGTATAACAGTGATGGCAAATCTTATTTCAACTATACCTGTTACACTGAACATTGTTTCTACAAGCATATGTAACTAAGCTTTGCTTCTAAATACTTCTCAACAACCATATCCCTCCTGGCAAGGATCTCTTCTTATTGTGTACCCATAGTTTATAACCCTTCTCCTTTCTACATCTGCATAAAAATAGAGGCTCATGAGGTCATCCTCTTGCTACACATTTTATATTAAGGAAAAGAAAGATAATAACCTTCTTGGGTAGTAGGAGCTGGTTCTTCCTCCACAGTTTATGTAAATGGATTATTTATAATCCAGAGAAAGCCTGTGCTGTTATGATGTTAATACACAGGGTCACAATGATGTGTGTTCTACCACCTCTACCCTTGGATTAATCTGCGTAGTGTATCCATTCAATATATTCTTAAAGGCAGAAATTATAATATAACTGACAGTTGTATAGTGATTTGCAATATACAAAGTACATTCACAACATTTTTTCATTTGATGTTAACAATAGCCTTATAAATTAGATGTTGTTATCCCATAATGGTGACTGAAACTCAGTAATGTGAAGTAATATACTCAAAGGCCCACCACTACTGGATGGCCGAGCTGTGATTCAGGCAGATCTTTTGATGCTCAAGTCCAGTGCCCTGTCTATGATATCAGACTGGCATAGCAAAGTTTATACTGTCAAAAGACTAAAGGTTGAACACTCAAATCGAGTTAAAGCATTTGTACCAGTCTTTCTTTTATAAAATGGAGAATCCTCCTCAGCATTAACTTGGGGTTTCTTTAAGTCCACCAATACCGAAACAATTGGATTTTCTGCCAGGAAACGTTAAGGCTGATTTGACAAGAATGACGAGGCACTTTAGGAGTTGATTGACTGTTAGTACAAGGCTTTTAGAGCTTCCTAAAATTGCATCAACTATAAGTGAAAGAAATGGAAGTATCTACTCGGAGTTTCAAAGGAAAGCCTGTGACATAAAGAAGGAATGGTAGGATGGTCAAATATGAATATGTTTATCCAACAATTATTAGATCCCTATACTATACAAATTCATTTGGTTCTTCCACAACTTTCTATGGTCCTTAGACCCAGGGACCCACTGGGATCTAAATTGATGAATGTGAAAAAATCATTTCATGTTTACTGAAGGATTTTCATAAGATCGTTTAGCTAAGACTCTTCTTGAATGTGTTTGCATATGTGTTTGCAACTCCATCTTGGAACTTCCTATCTAAGGCAAATTTACCCACCTGTCACCATATCGATAGGATAGGATCTGGCAATATCAGAAACCAACAGAAAACATAATCTTTGAAGTTGACAGCCTCTCTGCTGAAATCTTCAAGGAGAGTGGTAGAAACTTCCATTATCAATCTGTAGTTCTTGAGGATCCATGATGACGAGAATTACTTCGAAATTGTTGCAATTTTAAAGAAAAAAAAAAGATAAGGCAGATTTTTCTCACCTGTCTTTTTAAAAGAATACACAGAACTATAGTGTAGGTTAGTATGATTTTTCACTGCTCTCCTGTTAAAGAAAGAAAAACAAACAAAAGAACATAAGCAGTATCTTTTTATATGGTTTTCTTTAATATCACAAAATTCTGGCTTTTAAAAGATTTTAAAGAAAAACTTTAACCAAGGACTTTTCCTAATTTTTGCATTTAATTAATGATCATTTATGTTAGAATCTTCTCTATCCCATTTAGTAATGAAATCCCAACAAGAATATTTTGTCTTCTAATCCTCACATTGCTGCAGTAATGTGAGGCCATTGACAAACTTAGTGTTGAAAAAAATAACCAAGAAATAACAAGGCTCAAGGTTAGGGAAAATAAGCAAGTAAATGGTTGACTATTAAAATAGACTTACCTATAGATAAGCCCGCTTTGATTTCCAAGTTGTATCACATTTATGATGCCAAGGCATTTGGTGGTATGAAAATAGATTTTCTTAACTGCCCTTACTGAGATTAATAGAAATGCAACTGGTGCTTAAGGTGTAGATGAATAATTTTATATGAATAAGCCCACATTAATTAAGCAGTTGTGACCACTGAAATCAGTGGTGACATTCTAGACTTTTCTAAATATTTTCCATCTTTTAGAAGATGAAATTCACCAAGCATCACCCACGCAAGTCTAGAACCCAGCTATCAATATTCAAACTTCAAAAGCCTAAAAAAGTAATTGTTTATAGCTCTGATCTAACATTCATTTGAAAGTTCTTTCCTATGGTAGGGCACAACCAGAAGGTAGAGCAGGTTTTCTCAAAGCTGTGCTATTGACATTTGGGGCCGCATAATTCCTTGTTGTGGGGGGTGTCCTAGGCATTGTAGGATGTTTAGCAGCATCTTTAGCTTCTACCCACTAGATGCCAGTAGCTACTTCTCCCAAGTTGTGAGAACCCAAAATTTCCCAACATAGCCAAATGTCCCCTGGGTGGGTGGTAGGGTGTTGGGGAAGAAGGGGTGGCACAAAATTATGCCTGGTTAAGAACCACTGGAGTGGAAACAGACTTCTAGGGCTCTACTCCTTTTTAGCTTATGTAGATTAATGACATATCCTAAATCACACTACTGAGTAGGAGCAGAGGTGGAACCCAAATCCAGATCTTATTGTTCCTATAGTGTTCTTCCCTTTGCAACATATTATCATTGAATATTGCTTATGGAAGGAGTATTCCACTGACCCATGAACACTAAAGTAGGTCAAGATCCAAGAACATCCTGAGATCATTGAGATGATGGCCATCTGACTTGAGTCAGAAGGAACGTATTATTTATATGAATGAAATAGAAATACTCAAAAAGCTCTATTTGCTGTTGCGATTCAATCTCGCAGATTCTTTGGACAATGATACCAAATAAGATCAAACTACTCAGGCTATATGTATGAAGTTGTAATTGCAGTGAGATCAATCTGTGCACCTTCTTGCCTTCTACCACCTTATTTAAGATAGGTATGTGTTGCAAGTGTCCTGACACTTTAATATTTTATAACTGAGGACAGACAAAATGTACCTGGCAGGAACAGTAACTAAAATCTAAGTTAACAACCTAGGACTACTCATTATGCCAGGAAATATGTGGCTATGTTGTGACAGTGGCTGTCATCTTGGGTTGGCCCCATAAGCCACCTCTGGTCCATCAAGGCAATAATGGAAGCCATTCTCTTCCTCTAACAAGAGATGGCCAAGAAAGTGCACTGCTACACAACCAGCTGCTTGAGGAACCTGAGGAGGATGAAAAGGGTAAAAACAGATGGGGTATAGTTTGCATTTCTACTTAGATATGAATATGTACCTATGATATATTAGGGCATCTCTCCCACACATGTCCCTCTCTTCTTGGTTAACGTTACGTTAACCACTTATAACTTTCGTATATCAACTTTATCCAAAAGCTATATATACTCTTTGTTTCTTAGATTCCCTTCTTTGTACCACTTTTTACTGAACCGTTTGGTTAAAACTTGTGAAGATATTTTATTACTTATGCTGCACGAAAGCTACCTTGGGTGAAAGGAACATTTGTTGGAAACAAATTTTATAGCGTATGGTTTGCTAAGAATCCTGCTGGGCTTCAATAGAGGGAAGAATTTACATAGTGAAAAGAGTTTAGATTGTCCTGGTGCCGGATTTTTAAACTATCACATGTAAGGAATATATATTCATTTTTGTTGAGTTGGAAAATATAGCAAGAAAATAAATAGGTAAGTAAGTAAATAAAAAATAAATAAGAAAATTGTCATTGTACATAGTCTCATCACATGGAGATTATATGTTAATGATCTTCCTCTGTCATTCTTTATCTCACACATGTATATATGTCTGTATATGGATGTGTATATACATACATATGTATATATTTGAAATTATATGGAAAACACTAGTTGCTACTTTTTTCATACTGTTATGAATATTTTCTCTTGTTCTTGATTGTTTAGAAATATGTTTTAATTGTATGGATGTGCTCTAATTTACTTGATTCTTTATTTTCTTATTAAGTTTGTTTCCAATTTTATTTGCATATTTTAATATAAAAGCAAGATAATATATAATACAATAACATTAATAATACAATTGATTTTGCAACTTTATTCTTGCTAGCTTATTATTTCCTAGATGTCAAATGCTGGGTCAAACACCATAAACATTTATAGAGCTCTTACTACAGAGTGCTAGCTTGACCTCCCAGTAGATTTGTCTATTTAAATTTTCACTAGAAATGTATGAGGAGATTTTTAATTTAAACAGAAGTGTAATTGCTGAATTGAAGTCAACATTAAAGAACTCCAGAATTTCTGTATTTGGATTTCCTCCCCATTTTTGGCACTATATATGTCTTCTTTAAAGTTAACTGCTTTTAATGAGTAGACATGGATAAAAATTAAAAGAATTTTCCATGGGCACCAAAACAGTTTCCAATTTAAAAATAACAAAGTCATTAAAGATATATAAAACATCAAATATGAAAGGGCATTAGAAATTGTCTAGCTCAACTTTCTTTTTTATTCAAAATTTAATCATTTGTTAGGCAACTATTATCTGTCAGCACTGTAATCTTTTTTTTTTCCTAAAAATTTTTAATGTTTATTTATTTTTGAGAGATAGAGAGACAGACAGAGAGTGAGCAGGGGAGGGGCAGAGAGAGAGAGGGAGATACAGAATCCAAAGCAGGCTCCAGGCTCTGAGTGGTCAGCACAGACCCTGGCGGGGGGAGGAGGGGTCTCCAACTCACAGACCATGAGATCATGACCTAAGCTGAAGTTGGACACTTAACTGACTGAGCCCCCCAGGCACCCCATCAGCACTGTAATCTTAATTCTAGTTGAGAACCCATGCAAAGTGCATAATTAACTGTAGTACAATTCCATAACTACTCAAGAAGGTAATGGGCAAAATGCAATGGAAACATATATGGAAGTAGAGGAATGCTTAATTTTTCTCTGGAAGATAGAGCCAGAACAACCTTTGCAGAAGAGGTGATTCCCGAAGAATTTTTTCTTTTTCAGGAGAGACAAAAAAAAGGGTTTCTGGGACAGAGTAGCACTTAACAGATGTAAGACATGAAATTATACAGCTTTGCTCGGACAACACTGGTAGTATTGTATGTAGTAAAGTATCGCACCGAAACACAAAAAGCTGTACATGTAGTGTTAAAATCAAGTTTTCAGTGCCACTTTAAGATGTTTTGACTTGGGGCACCTGGATGGCACAGTCGGTTAGGCGTCCGACTTCGGCTCAGGTCATGATCTTGCAGTCTGTGGGTATGAGCCCCTCTAAAATGAGAATAATAATGCACACATTATGAGACTCCTGTAAAGATTATGTGAACTAATGTATATAAGATTTAGCACATTGACTTCAGATCTAAAAGCTCAACGGAAAGTATTTGCCATCATCATCATCATTGTTGTCATCCTCATCATCATCATCTAGATAAAGAGAAAGAAATTGCACCCTTAAAGTTTCTATCTTAGGTGACTGAGAAGTGAGATTGGCAACCCAGAAAAGGAACATACTAAGGTATTCAGATAGTGTATCTGCTTTGAGGGACCTATTGGAAATCCAGGAGACATTTGGATCTAGAGGTCAGAAAAGAGGTTGGTATCTAAGGTACATCAAGTCAATGACTTTGCCCAATAAAAATAAAAGTAAAAATCAAGGTGAGAAAATTGGGAACTTAACACTCTTTGAGGGTAATCATCTCTTTTAGAAATTTCTAATTGAAGGAAATTTTCTTTCAATGATATTTAATCTACCTACAATTTATATCTAATGGCTCTGCTTATACTTTTTTGGAAATATGTGGAATAAGAACAATAACTAATCCAAATTCAAGCCTTTCATATATATATATGGAAAAAGGTGCTCTTGACTGACCAGTCTTCATCTGAGAAAAATGTTTTACAAATATTTCAGCCCTTCTTCAGATATTGGGGTTTTTATATCTTCTCCTCATTCTAATGATTTTTTGGGTGCAATTCAGCTTGTTCTTGCCCAGGATGAAATCCAATATTCCAAATGAGATTTGACCACCATGTTAGTTTCAACCTATCATTTTCGTCTGTCAGGTTCTGTCATCTAGCATATTAGTGATTCC
Organism: Crocuta crocuta; assembly: GCF_008692635.1. NCBI lineage: Eukaryota > Metazoa > Chordata > Mammalia > Carnivora > Hyaenidae > Crocuta > Crocuta crocuta. The sequence continues at coordinate 13,759,575 of NW_027533089.1, forward strand.
TGCCAGCTTTGTCATATACCAATTTGATGAGTACGATTTTTAAATCTCTTCCAAAGTCTTGCAGAACCATTCCTGCCGCTGTCTAAGGAGGTAGACATAATGCCCTTGGCTTCATTTAAGAGGGGAAAGCTATTGTGCTGGAAAGTTAGACTTTAAAAGATTGAGTGAGAGTGATCATAGAGAAGCCAAAAGGAACTAAAGACAGCGGATGGGATAAAAATTATTCGATGTAGAGAATAGGAGCTATAAAATCTTGGGATGCTTTGGTGGGAGTTATTTGGAGCCACTTCAATAATTTTTCCTTGAGGATTATGATAATGATGATGGTGATAATACTAATAATAACAATGATAATAAAATAATAACAACAAAAAATTTACTGGGCACTTATCTTGTGTCAGAAACTCATGTAAGTGCTGAAAGTCACTAAGTCTCAGCAAACCTATGAGGCAGCATTATTACTATTTTCATCTCTTTTCTCAAATGGGGAAATTGAACTTTATAGTAAGCAAATAATGTGCCCAGAGTCACACAAACAGAAAATGAATGGATCTGGGATTTAAATCCAGACAGTCCAATTATAATGACACCATATTGTACCACTCTGTTTTATGACTAATGGTCATCACTTTTAATCTATGTCACTTTCAATGTCAGTTACCTTTATTTAAGGATTTTTTTCCCTACAAAGACACAAAGATAATATTACTGAATACATAAACGTGATTAGAGAAGAAAGCTAAGTCAAGGTAGGGATTCTGTACAGCTCGCCAGTTTCACTTCCTAGCTAAACCATTGTTTTAGCATACCAGTCTCACCATGAACATGAGTAAAAATTTAAAAATAACTACTTCTTGCTGGTGCCTGGGTGGCTCAGTCGGTTGAGAGTCTGACTTCCGCTCAAGTCATGGTCTCACAGTTCATGGGTTCAAGCCCCATGTCAGGCTCTGTGGTAACATACAGCTCATAGCCTGAAGCCTGCTTTGGATTCTGTGTCTCCCTCTCTCTCTTCCCCTCCCCTGCTCATGCTCTGCCTCTCTCTGTCTCTCAAAAATAAATAAATGTTAAAAAAATTTTAAAAAACCACTACTTCATGAACCTCTAGAATAAGTTTTGAATGTAAAAAATTAAATACATAAATACCAAAGAAATAAAGTCTCCATTTTGGGGGAAAAGGAAGAAATTTAAATTACAAAGATTCTTACCTTACAAAATTCTTTTTAGACCTCATGTTTATGTATTATAGTTCAGATCGCTGATGCAAAATCACCAGTGCCTCCAGTGGCCATCAAACATGAATAGAGGATATAACCAACTAACAAATATTGTATTTGGTTGTATTAGTAGAAACACTCAATATGTACTAGAAGATTTAGTGTTCAGATGGATCTATTGACATATTTAAATGAGTTAACCCACACAACTTAGAAGCAATTTTTGTAAAGGTAAATTGGAGAAACCAGACACTTCTATACATACAGACAATTAAACATGTACTTGCCTCATAGATGTTAGTACTAAAATTAGAATTTTCCAAGATCTTCTCAGATGTATACCATATTTAGTTGAACAAAGAGAGAAGCAAGTGATGAGCCAGTGCTTTTCTTCAAAAACTCTGGTGAACTGAAGAGCACATGACATTGAAATTGCACGCCTAAAAACTTCTAGGTGGAATTTAAATAACTTCATTATTTTACCTTTCTCTTCAAACCACCCCAAATATTCTGACTATACTGTGGACCAATCACTTGACCGATTTTCTTTATAATTAAAGTCATATGCCTTCAAAACTATTTGTAAGGGGAATGCTTCTGAGATTCCTTCCCAGCTGTAGCTTTTTATACTTGTGTAGCTTAAAAATGACCAGGCAGAAGTTTTTCTCTTTTCTTTAAATTGCTTTGCCAAGTTTCAGCTCTGAGCACATTTTTATGACTGATTTATTAAATCTGGAAACTAGAAGTTTATAATGGAAATTCTCATAAAGCCTTAACTCTAGCATTGCTAACAGGTACCCTGAAGAATGCGAGCCGTGATGGACCCTCAGCTGAGGCATTGCTGAAACACAACCTGAGGAATTTGGTCAAGTGTTCATTTATTTACTTTTAGGTGAATAATCTCCAGCCATGCTAGCAGAAATTCTTGTTCTGTGGACAAAAAGGAATCATACAGTAGTGTGGCTATGAATCATACCTTCTGTTGTCATGATTAATTTTAAGGACGCATTCAAAGAAGCTTCCTCCATAACATTGCACTATGGGGAAAGAAAAAAAAAGTGTGCTTATCTTTTAGGCTGACTGAGGAGATTTATTGCAAATAAAATGATTCCAAATTGACTGAAGAGATTTATTGGAAATGAAATTATTAGAAATCCCTGTTCCTTTTTAAGATATTTAGAAATTATACCTAAGTGGAACATTTTTGCTTTAGTTTCAGAAATACAAACTTCTGGCATTGCTCATCATTAGAATTTTTCCCTGTAGGCTCTGGCTTTATTAGCAGCTTAAGAGTATATTTAGCACTGTCATATGCGAAATCTCTTCACTCTGTTAAACTAATATGGGATAAAATGTCTTTTTTTACAGTGTTACCCATTCATTATATAAAAATGAAAGCAACTACTTCAGTGTGGATCCAGAGCTACTATTTTTATGACAAAAGCGAGGTGACAATGCATATCCCGTAGGCACATGAGAGTATTATATAAGAGTCATTAGTATAATTGATATCCATAGAAAGAGTGTTTTATCCAACATGATTAAAATGTGCAATACATTATGTAGGTTCCAGCGTTCCAGCTGCTATGTTGTAATCTTTCCTTTGATAGATATCTAGTGAAAAATAAAATTATCCTCGTTAAAAAGATAATCTTCTTCTACTTAAGGCTGTGAGAATGTGAGACAGTTGCCTGCCATGTGCTTCAGCCATTTACACGTGATTTCTGCCTGTGTGTTGTGCTTTGTTGTGGATTCTTGGACCACAAGTAGGAAAAAAAAAGACAAGTAGAAAAGGCCTCTTTAAGAGAGGACTTCTTTCCTAGTAGACTACAGAAAAGCCTGGGTTATAATTCCATGCCTATCTCTGAAATTCTCCTTGCTGGGTCCACCTTTAAATGCCTTCAAGAGGGGGCCGATAAGAAAAACAAATCAGAGAGCTTAAAATTTTCAGTTGGCTTCAAGTTGAGAGTGATTTCTTAATGGCAAATGATCCAGATAATTAATTTAAAAGGGTGTTTCTCAACTCAATATATGCACTGACTGACTGATTCATTCAACTGAGAAGTATGCATCGATGACCTACTCTATACTAAGCACTTAGTCAGGTGCTGGGGACCCACAGAACTACAAAGCCAGGAATTCCATTTTATTTATTAATTTATTTATTTACTGTTTTTAATTAATAACATTTTTTAACGTTTATTTATTTTTGAGAGACAGAGACAGAGTGTTAGTTACTTTCTCATGTAAGTGCCGGATCTGCTGGGGCAAAGAGGTCTGCTGGAGGCTATTCTGGTAATTGAAGTCCTACTTTCTTCCCTTCAACTGACCTACCGTGCTGTTGAGAGGAACAAGTGAAATAAAACATGTGAAACTTCTTTGTAAACAATCCATAAAGTGGTTCATAGATTTGTGATGCCGTTTAAATTTTTGCTGCCTACCTTCTGTGAGTTGTCAGCCTTATCTATAAATAGAGGATGGCATTTTTGCTGCCCATCTAAGTTACAAATGCGTTTCAAGTGGGATGGAAATCCATCGATTTTAAGGATCCTAGATATCAAGAAATACTGAAATGATTAATATCTGAAAATTACGTAAGTAAATGAGGTACTCAGCAGTCCCACGGGTCTTCTCTATCTTTGATACTATAGTGTAGAGAGTAGGGCATTGGCGTCTGAGAAAGTAAATTATCCTTTAAGGACAGGACAGTGAAAAATAAGAGACAATATTAGATTAACCACATACCTAGGTACAAACTTCCTAGGATGAAATAATGATGGACCAAAATGTGTACTAGGGAGATTGATTTATCTTTACCTGCTCCTCATTTGTCTGTATGTGACTGAATGCTGTCATTTGTGAATAAGAAACTAGAGTCATGGTGTAGTATCCCTTTTGCTTCCCAAGATGGTCGGACCCCATTAGGTTGTGAGTTAATATTATTACCTCCACATCCACCCCTTTCCCCTACCCACTGACAAATTACTCTTTTCACAATGTTGGAATAGTTTGCTGGTACATTTGTCAGCCCCACCCAAGCATATTTCCTTCTGGTACCTTCCATGTCATTTGCAGCCTTGGAATACAGTAACTGCTACCAGTAGTCTAAAAGGTGACTTTATCCTACCTATTATTTCTTCACCATGGCAGGAATTTTGTGTTCTTGTCGCGATGTGCTGCTTTATGTGATGTCTTCTTGCACCTTGAAGGTATGAGATTTCTTGGGAGAAGATTTCAGGATTTTCCGTACATCCTCCTTCTTACAAAGATTCAGGAACGTGTGCCATCTTATAAACGTGACAGTGATGAGATTTTAATTCTAATACTACATAAATATTGTTATTATTAACTAGGGTAATAATAATAGATGAGGATCATAACAAAGACTTGGCATGGTCTTTTCCTCAGAGTTTTCAGTGTTTCTGCTGGCACAATTGACGATATCATTTAGTATACCAAGAAGGTACGTGATCGTCCGGGAGCCATTATCGGCCTCTGTTAGAGCCTTTTCAAATGCAGTGCTTATTGTGTACGTTATGAATAAGAGAGCACAAAAATTATGCATGCGGGGCCAAATTCTCATCTTGCTCTGGACCCCCATGGACCTCTCTTTGAAGTCAATAGGAGCTCAGCAGGAGGTGGAACAAGATGAGAATTTGGAAAAGGAACGTGAAGAAAAAGGGATAATTTTCCCCGACCATATCATCATTTGGTGCGTGTTAAATGCTCACACAGTGTCTCACCCCAATCCCTTTTTACTTCAGTCTCAATAAAATTGCACGACAGATTTTTTTGTGTGTGTCTCTGTGTGTATATACTGTAGGTCATTTTCAATAGGAAGAGAATTGGATAACTTCAATTACTCTCCTGTAAGCTGTTATTATTGAACTGAGCCCGAAGTGCTTTATCTTCAATAAAGAAATATTCATATAATACAACTTTCATGCAAATTCAGGTGCTACAGGTTTTCAAAGATTTTCCAGAAAGAACATTTTTTTCCACTGGCCCAAATAATTAACAACTTGTCTTTGTGCCCTTGCTTTCATTCAACTAATTCTTAACATTATTTTATCTGCTGTGGAATGTCTACACAAATGTGCACCCTCCCTGGACGATACTGTTTGAAATCAACAATGCAGGTTTTGTTTCTGCATTGCAGCATCCACCCCCCTCTTGGGATTTGAATTGTTTGGTACACACAATGGTAAAGGAATGTCCAGAGGGGGGGAACTTTGAAAAACAACCTAACAGTCTATGAGCTGGCTGCCTCACCTTCCACGCTCCAGTGGATGCCCACTCTTGATCAAACTGGCACATGCCTTGAATAGGGCCCGCCCTTAGAAACTTAGCTTTCAAGGTAAAGCTGTTTTAGATCCCACCATTTTCTTTAAGGACGAAGCCAGACTCCATCAGAATTTCACACCTGGATGTGTGTTGATGAAATGGCCTGTAACTTAAGACCATCAATATTCATGGGACATCTCACATAATTCATGATGGCCTATGATATATGATAGTAAACAATATCATTTACACTGAATCTTAAAAGTATTGACAAAGACAAGTTCTTAAACACTGATGAAACCTTGTATTTTGTGTTATGATTTCTTGGTTTTATACTGGGTGCAGTTTTTCAATTAACTGCTCTGTATTCAGAGCAATTATTCATTTATTATAGTCAGTTTAGATACGGTAGAGATTAGAGGAGTAAAACAAATCATTTTAGTGACACTGGCTAGTGATACATTGTTATTATTCTGATTTTTATTTTTTTATTTTTTTATTTGGCTCTCGTGTGGCAGGATTTATAATACCTACTTTTGAATGCTAAGTCTTTTTCCTTCCTCGTCTCTATTTTTATGGTTTTAAATAAGCAAAAACAGCCATAAGATTTTAACTGGAGTTACCTATTTGATTTATCAAATGATAGATACATGTGTAGAAATACTAATTCACATGCACACACACAGTTTTTAAGTTAGTTTTTTTGGTCAGTGACAAGATTTTCTTGGTGATGTGGAATCAGTATCTGGTCTTTTCAAAATGTGAAGATTCCCAGAAGTGTTGAAGACAGAGCTGAATTTATGTAGTACATAAACTAGGCATCAATATATGAAGAGTCTCATAAGAAATAGCATGTAATTTTGAATGCAAGTAAACCAAGGTAACTACACATATTAGACATTTGAAAGTTAATGATATGGAGCACAATGCTTGCCATCACCCCCACGGTGCGGTTTTCTCAGTGTTGCAACAGCATGCCCTGTAATGTGTCATTTTGCTTCTAAAGGGGTTTACATGCTTTTAAAAGTGCCTTAGATTTTGGCAAAGTTTATTTTATGCATTATGCATAAAAGTTGTCATCAGGATTTAACAAAGCATTTTGCACAGAAAGATTAGAAATAAAATCTCTGCACACCAACATGATTTGGATGGTTTTGCTAGATGGTGTGAACTTAAAAAAAAATTAGCATGTATCTTACCCTTTTCCCAAGTTTCAAAAGATGAAGAAGCCGCATGGCGCAGAGAATTTTAATGTACAGTACTGGAGTGGGGCTCACCAGTGCTTTTACTCCCCTTTCAGCTGCTTTTCTCTTGTTTATTGGTTATAACATTAACAATTCCAAATCAACGGAGCTGCTACAGTTAGTCAAGGAATTGTCAGGTTCAACAATATGTGCGAGATATTTCCTACCTGACAAGTGAAGGTATTAAAAAGAGGCAGCCTATCCCATATGTTTGGATTTTAAAATGTAGGACCCTCCGTGAAATAACAGTATTTGTGGATAAAAAGGAGCGATTCCTAGGGAGAGGTTACAGAAAGAAGAAAATGTTGGGATTTTAAATTTAAAATGACTATTTTAGGGGGGCTCAGTCTGTTCAGCTGCCACCTCTTGATATCCACTCAGGTCATGATCTCACGGTTCGTGGGTTTGAGCCCCACATAGGGCTCTGTGCTGATGGTGCAACAGTGCAGAGCCTGGTTGGGATTCTCATTCTCCTTCTCTCTCTGCCCCTCCCCTGCTTACATGCTCTCTCTCAAAATGAATAAACTTAAAACAATGACCATTTTACAGTGTTTTCTGTGCTTCAACTTTTTAAAGTAGACACACACTAGTTCCTTCAATGTTTTAAATGAAGAATGAAGCACCATGGGAGGGAGCCGTACTGTGAAGGATCTGCCTGTGTGACTCAGTTTTATGGAGACAATCCCAAAGAATTCTATTTTTTTAATTTATTTTTTTTGTCTTTTATTTACTTATTTATTTTTAATATAGCTTATTGTCAAGTTGGTTTCCACATAACACCCAGTGCTCATCCCCACAAGTGCCCTCCTCCATGCCCATCACCCCAATTCCCCTCTCCCCCACTCCCATCAGCCCTCAGTTTGTTCTCAGTATTTAAGAGTATCTTAATGGTTTGCCTCTCTCCCTGTCCTTAACTATTTTTCTCCTTCTCCTCCCCTATAGTCCTCTGTTGAGTTTCTCCTGATCTGAAGAATTCTATTTTTGAAGGCAGATGGAGAAAGAGTAACTTTTTTTTTAAACAAGAAATGGACTAATTGTGTCATGAAACTTGAGTCTTGAAATGTCTCTTCTGAAGTTAAATTCAGCGTCCTGACTTCCAGTGTAGGTCCCTGCACCCCCAGGGTGGTGACTAAATGTGGGTGTTGCCCTGGCATATGTGTCTTTATAATAGTCATTCTGCCAGTCATTCTACCAAGTGGTGTTACTGAGACTATTTTTGGTAGCTGCTGCTAAGTCAGCCATGCTAATTGGCTGATAGCTTCACATCATTAGACTGAAGCAATAAATTGAAGTCTCTGCTTTTTATCGCTATTTTTGGAGGTTTTATTATTGACGACCTTTGGGTGCAGCCCTAGGAACCCACTTCTTTTTGGTAACCACGAAGCAAGACTCCTTGGAGTGTCCCTGCAAATAGCAATTAGATGTGTAAACTGTGAGCGATGCCCACAGAAACCCAGAGATCTGGCTCTTCCCCAGTCACTAGAAGGTCTTAGGAGTGTTGTTTCAGGTAGCAATTAGCATTTTGTTAGTAATGTCATTGCACAATATTACTATTATTATTTTTTTACTGTACTAGAGTTCAGTGGCTTCTTCAGCACTGAAAAGGTTTTAAAAAATACATATATAACTTGCTCTTTTATTTTTGGCTCCTCACTTCCAGGAAAGTTAATTGGAACTGATTGGTTTTATTTGCTGACTTACCAAGTACCACAAAGCTGGAAATGAATGAAGAAACATTAGCTTTCCACTGTCTGCATTAGTTTTTAAACTCTATTCCTCTTAGTTTGTCTTTTATCCACAAACCATTTTTTTTTTTAAAGAACACCAGTCTCTGGATAAGAGGAGAAAATTGAATTTAAGGATCATAATAATAATGCTTTACACTTGCATAGATATTTAAAATTTTTTTTCAAGTATATTCATTTCTACCATAATTGGGTTCCCATAACACCCTTTTAAAATAGGAAGGAAGAAAAAGAACATTTATTGTATATCTTCTATACAAAGTGCATTCACCACATTATCTCATTTAATTCTTGCTGCGGTGCTGATAAGGTGAGAATTCTTTCTCCCCATTTCAGGGGGAAATATGGGCTAACAGTGTGATTTGGCCAGCCTTTTACAGTCGGCGAGAAGGGGGACCATGGGTATGACCCTATTCTGTTTGGTTCTAAAATTTAGTGCCGTCCACTTGGTAGGTGTGGGTAGTTCAGATTATTATCTCATTTTTTTGGTCATTAAAATTTGAGATGCAGTTGAGTGATTTGCTTGTAGTTAATCAGCTAAGCTAATGCCACCAACCAAACCTGAATATACATGTGTATATATGTTTTTGTTTGTTTCCTAGGCATGCCTACTTTCCGTGACTCCGGCCTGCCCCCGATGATCTGTCAGAAGTCGATGATGATTCCTAAGCTTCTCAGCCTGTGATGCACCCCCCACTGCTTGAAGGTCCCTTAGCAGATGACTACAGAGACAGCAAGAAAGAGACAGAGACAGAATCAGCAGGGGAGAAGGTGAGAATCAACCTGGATGATGCTTGTCTTTGCGTCTGTGGTTTTACGGATTACATTATTGCAAGGTGGGTTTTATGTTCAATACCAATTTGAATCAATGTTGTGCTACAGCATACCATAGCTAACATTTTTTGTGAGTGCTGCCTCTAAAAATCAGATCAATACAATTAAACTTTAAACCAATGGTTTTAGGGGAGCCTGGGTGGCTCAGTCGGTTGGGCGTCTGACTTCGGCTCAGGTCATGATCTCATGGTTCATGGGTTCGAGCCCTGCATCGGGCTCTGTGCTGACAGCTCAGAGCCTGGAGCCTGTTTCAGATTCTGTGTCTCCCTCTCTCTCTGACCCTCTCCTGTTCACGCTGCCTCTCTCTCTCTCTCTCTCTCTCTCTCTCTCTCATAAATAAATAAAACATTAAAAAAATTAAAAAAATAAATAAACCAATGGTTTTAATATAAATATCTTAATACTTGGCACCAGAGTTGATATTTTAAATCTGATATATTGGAAAGAATAAATATCTTAGTGAAGCACTAATGGGAAAAGAGTCAAAATCAGGTCAACCTGATTTGGGTAATAATCAGCCAGTCAATTAGTCCATACTATGGACTATGGACTGGTACTGGGCTATATTTTTGTCCATCTCATGTGCCTCAGAAATGTCACCGGTCATCATGTTACAATAACACTTTCTAGTCTTCAAAGCAATATCACACACATTAGTTCATGTTTGAAGTGTAAGGATAGCATCTTTAGTATCTTTTTCCTTTTAGCTTTCCAGAATGGTGGGTGGGACTAATGAGCTCTAGTACCAATTTTCAAGGATTCCTCACTTTCTGGGGCTGACATCAACTGCAAATAACCTTTGAAAAAGCCAATTTACTAGAAAGCTATCTTTCCCCCATTCCGCGTACCTCAGAAGTGTCCATCCTGTCTGCAGAGAGCCCTTATGGGAGGCAGGATTTAAAAGAGTTTCTGAATGGAGAAGGTGAGATGCTGTTCTGGAAAAACGGTTCCCCAGTTTTTTCTATATTTTTCTTATGCTGTATCGTACCACCTTTCTATCCCCCTGCCGCATGTTGTTCAGTCCCTTCTTCCACCATGACCCCGTCTTTCCTTCCAAACTCAACTCCTACTGCTTTAGTCAGGGCTTTGCCATTTCTTGCTTGGTCCAGTGCAATAGCTTCCTGAGTGGTCCTTATCACCAGCCACTCATGGGAATGCCAGACACCCTCCTCATGCTTAGATAGACATTGCTTCTCACCAAGAAATATGCAGTGGGTTCTGATGCCTAAAGAATGAAGTAGAGACTTCTTGGTCTGGCTTTCAAGGTCTCCATGAATGACATCTTTGGAGAGTAATAGGAAAGCATTACTAAGGGTGCAGGTGTAAGAGGCTGAAGAGCTCTGTAACTTACATGTGTGACACTGAAGCTTGCACATGTGACATGTGATACTTAACCTCTCTAAGCCTTGGATTCCTAACTGAGAGGAATAAAGTGAGGCAGTGTTCCTTGTCTTTCTTTGCCCCTCTCTCTTAAAAATGAATAAACATCTTAAATAAATAAATAAACAAATAAATATGTGCTAGGTATTGTGCTAAATCCTTTAGATGCTCAATTTCACTTAATACTAAAAATAGCAACATGGATGATTGTATTATGGCCATCGTATAGATAGAGAAAGTTGGGTTAGCAGACGTTAAGCAAATTTTCTAAGATTACACAACTAGTTAGTGCCAGAACTAGAATTAGAAACCCAAATCTTGCTGACTCCAGACCCTATTCCCTAAACTAGAGCATTTTCCATCCATACTTTCCTGCCTTTTCCCATGCAAGATCTAGGATGTTCTTGCTTCATTGTAGGTCTATGAACATTCTTCATATGTTTCAAAGCTCAGGCCAAATGAGACTTCAAAAAAAGCAGAGACAACAACAGAGATAGAGAAAAGAAGGAAGTAATGCAAGGTAATTTGGCTGTCAGAGTAGTCGGGATATGTAAAAGTATTGATTTCTTATATTTATCCCAATAGCATTTTGAATTTCCGTTGTTTCATGAGTATCTGTGTTCTTAGAAGATGGTAAACTCTGAGGACAACAGTTTATAATGTATTGCTGCATATATTCTGATGCTTAATATACAGAGAATCAGCTCCTTGAGAACCCATGCTGGAATCCTCTCTCCCATAGACATGTAACTTGATAGTTTCAAATGCCACGATGTAGGAGGATGTTGAGAAGGGGGCTGTTCCTTTGAGTGAAACTAAGACTTATGTTACAGCACATCCTAGGTGGCAGGGGGAGAGGGCCAGTCACGAGGACCCTAGCTGACAGGCTGAGTGTGGGGAGTAGAGGAGTGGAGGTTGGTGGAGGCATGGCAGACAAAGAAGGCTTGACTGGGTGTCACAGCGGCCTAGAAAAGTTGGAAGATAAACACTAGAGGTCACGTAGACAATAAATTTAAGTGCAACTACAAACATTTTGGGGTTCATGAAATTTTAGATCTTTAAATGGTTTTCTCCTATGAAAAACTTGGAACTTCTGGTAGCAAAAAGAACCTCGGTCTCATCTAGGGTACTATTTGTTTGTCATTAAATACATGCTAAGTCTCACTTCCCATATCTATACAACATGAATATTAAAAGACCGTCCTGGATGACCTCACGGAATTATTGTGAAACTAAAGTAGAAAGGAATATGTAAGGGAATTGAATTTGAAAAGTAGTTTTACAGTTTTCTAAAGTGTTTTTGCAGGTGCAAGGAATTGCTATTCTTATTAATAAAGAACAGGGCAACACCTTGCCTTTCAGCAGCTTTTCGTTGAGTTATTGAGTTATGGTACCCACACACTGAAGAAGGCAAGACCATGGGTTATAATAGAAATTCAGAGGACAGAATGTTCACTGCAAATCAAGATTGTCAATTGTCAAAGAAATTTCAAAATAGAAGATGACACTGGAGCTAGTTTTGAACAGTGCATTGCAACTAGTTAGTTAGAAAGGATGAATTATGCGTCCCAAGCAGTGGGGGGCATTGGGAGGACAGATGAACTTTATGTTTTAAAGTAAAGGGTCAGTATCAGAGCAGTGGGAATGGGAAGGGGTTGGGGAGGCCTCGGGACTCGGGCACCCATGCCTGTGATAAAGCACTGATGTTCTAGAGGCTCATTTCCTCTTTCATGAGCACAGCCTGGAACCCTCAGCATGGACCTCCAAAGAAATTTAATTTATCCTCTCCTCCTTTGCTACATTCTCTTGGAAATGTTGTCAGGAGAGAAATTAGTACTATTTATTTTCTAAAGCTGGAAGTTTAAGTTCTATCAACTTAGTGTTTGGTGCAAAGAAAAAGATGGTATAAATACTTGATATGGGGCCAAAAAGAGGTCTTATAGATTAAGTATTAGGGAAGGCTTAAAGTCCTCTGCAAACTAATTTCTGAAGGCTTTATTAAAGTGTGGTAAGAGTCCTCATTGTTCTTATTCTGTTGTGAGTCTTGAGCTGCAATTTGGAAAAGCACTGGGTAGGGCAGTTACACAAAGAATAATCATTGGCTCAAGCTTTTTAATGGTAAAAAGATGACTTGATTCCCCCAACGAAGTGAACAGGCAACATTTTCTCATTGCTGTTAATTATAATTTAAGACAGACTCAATTTTGTATTAGTCACAGATGTTTCATTTCTCAGTTCATATATAATGTGGTACATGGAATATCTCCAAAGAGATTTTAGAAGTGTTTGCAGTCTTGTCCATCTCTTTACCACTTGGTGTGGTCTTTTCCAAAAATCATGACATTTGGAAAGAAACTCAGATAAGTTTGAAGACATTTTCAAGACATTTTGCTTTCAATGATCTCTAAAAATATTCCTATTGAAAGTGAAAGTTGAGAACATACTATGAAGAATAAAATCAAAATGTATATTGTGTCTTTGGAAAGCCTGGTTTTGGGAGTAGCCGGCCTGTGTTTCAGCTGTGCCATGGGTGAGGGTGGGGGTACAAATGCATGATTTCTGAATAGATATTAGTCATAGAAACCTTTAAGAAGATCCAGTGTTCCTACTGCTATTAAGCAAAAAGTGCATTTCAAATAATTGGTCCAAGCAGCTAGTTCCCAAATTACTCCACTGTGGATTAATCTAACCAAGGAGAACATATCAGTAGGACAAATCACTCGTGAAATTGTGATAGGTTTGGGAATTTTCCAAGATGTGGCAGGTTTGGAATGCAAACCCTTGATGGGACTGGGTGTGTCTGAGATTTAAAAGTTACCTAAATGTTAAATCAGCAAGAAAGACAATTTGAAACACAGGAACACCTGTATTTTCTGCTGCAGTAATATCATGTTTCTTAGAAAATATAATAGAACTACCATAAGCATATTACAGTGACTTTTTCTTAGGTTACATTGATAAAAGTTGGAGTTATCAAATCTTTCCTTAGAAGAAAATACCATGTGAAAGAGTATCAAAAACATAATCAAATAGTTTAATTTTAAGATGAGCATTTATGAAAACTTTTTTGGGTAGGAACATATAATTGTGGTACCTTATGAATATGTGATAAATTCATTATAGGCATGCATGCAAAGTTCTTTAAGTATCATTCTTCCTCATTTTCAATTATTGTTACATATATTATATTATTATATACTATTATTATATATGTTAACATAAAGAAAGGCATGGTGCATTTGTATATCTATAATTTTCATATTTTGTAATTCACATCTCTCTCTAAAATCCATCTGTGATATCCAGAGTCAATGAAGTTCAGGCAGTAAATAGTTAGAATGAAGTTCTTACACAGTTTCTCCATGATCCATAGAGTCTTTCCTTCCAAAGCTTGAGTGGGATGATGGGAATACATTCATTTGAGTACATTTTTAGTAGTGAATTTTCTTGTGTAAAGTTCTGAATCACAGTTGGAACTCCTGGTAGTTGGTTGAAAACTTTGGAACTTCCCCAGAGAAGATCTGAAACTGGCCCCCCATATCCAGAAGGCAAGGAGAGATGGAAGAAAGAGGCAAACCACTCAAGCTAGGTAGGTGGGAGTTTTAATAAACAAGGAAATTGATACAGGAAGCTTGTCTTGGGTGGCCTCAAGATGCCTAATCTCCATACACCCTGCCAGAATTATAAAAGTTTATATAGAGGCCTTAATGAGGTTTAGTCACATGTACTGTCCAGATGGTATTGATAACACATTACTATTACTCTCTCAAGGCTGTGTCCTTGACAAGGCTCCTACTGTGGGAACAGTGGGCAGAATGCACAGTCTAAGGAGAGGGAACTGTCCTTAGATTGTCCAGATCCATCTCACAGGTCAACATATGATCACATCCTTTTGATAATCTCCTCCAACATCAACACTTTTGGAGAAAGAGCTGGAGACAGGGAAAGAGGCAGGGAAAGGAGGGAGGAGCAGGATAGAATATATATTTTCTCAAAAATTAAAAAGATTGCCAAAATGATTAAGTGCGGACTCATTACAGTTAAGCATTTATCAGATACACACCTCTAGTCCAGAAACAATATTTTCTTTCCCTTGAGAATGGCATGTTGGTGTTGTTTATTGCACTGTTTTCTCAGCAGTGAACATCCAGTGTCCATAGCAAAAGCACCAGGCTGGGAGTCAGAAGGTCCACATACCTGTCTAAGTGTTGCTTTTATTTTGCTTCAGGGGTAAAAGGCTTTACATTTCTGGTCTTCTTTCTTCAGACTACAACATAAAGATGGTAACACTGACTTCTTCACAGGGATAAGTAAGCCAGTGTCTGTGAATTGTTCAGAGAAGAGACTTAACATTAGGTAACTTTTCCAAGACAGCAACTCAAGTTTGAAGGCAGGTACAGTTCAAAGTCCAAGCAATGTTGCTCACCATCAATTTTAAGTCTTTGGTGTGGTTTGGCTGGATGCCAGACTTGTGTGGTGTCTTGCACTCCATGGATAACCACTGAAGGTTTGGTGATTTGGTATTAGAATATTCTATTTCATTAAATACAAAAAGAATATTCCATTTCAAAGCTTCTGAAGGGCAGAGATTCTGAGCACCAAGGAGAATACTGTTGTTCAGGGAGCCCCAGTGCAGGAGACAGCATAACAAACTGTTTCTAAGATGAGGTAAGATACACACCCATCAGTCTCAGAGAGACTATCAGAGTTCTGGGGTCCTGTCATATTTCTAGCTAGATCTAGAGTGTGAGTCTCAGTAGAAGTACAGTTGGGTTTGCAGACATAGCTGCCCTCACTGCTCAGTTTCAAACAACCTCAAATGAAGGTTCTTCCCTTTCTTTCAAACTGTCTTCCTAGCTTTGCACATATATCTGTTTGTTTCAGAGGAAAGAAAAGAAGGGGGGTTGAATGACTTTCAGAAGCAATGTTTGCTTGCTCAATATGGTAAAATGATATTTAAAGAACATTCTAAATTAATATTTTCTCCTCAGAAATTTTGGAACATGTTGCTGTGTGACTCCAAAGAGAATTTTGATTTGACAGTTTCAAGACTAATTTTGGGCATTGTGAACTCTATGAACCTCAAATATCTATTTGATAATACTTCTGTGTATCAGGTATCTATGGCAACAAAAATGCTGTGTAACAAGAAACCCCAAAAGCTAAGTGGCATACTACAGTAAATATGTATTTTTACTCATGGGTCTGCAGGTTGACTCATGGCTCTGCTGATCTCAACTGGGATTGATGAAGATAGACCCTTCACCAGAAGCAGGCTATCCAGACAGCGACATTCTCTGATATGTCTGAGGCTTTGGCTGGGAAAATTGGGTTGGTTTGGCTCTGTGCTCATGTCTCATCTACCAGTGGGATAGCCTGGGAATGTTCTCATGGTGAGGGAAGAAGAGCAAGAGAGGGAAAAAAATGTGCAAGTACTTTATTAAGCCGCTGCTTGTGTCAAGTTTGTTCCTGTCCAATTGGCCAAAGCAAGTCACATGACTGGAGTCAGAGTAAAGGTAAGAGGAGCTTATACAATGTCAGAGCAAGAGGTGTTCACATAGGAAAATCATTAATGTGAACCGCTAACAAAATTAATCTGCCACTTCTATCTATAGTGTAATGATAGTTTTATAAAGATAATCTTGAGATTCATCATGACCTTGAATTATATTTTCAATGAGAAAAACATATTGTTTATTTTGGTGTGAAAAACATTTTGTCATATTCTCATTCTTTATAAATGTATAATCCATTGCTTGATATTATACATTCATATGATGATAAATATTTGGTTAACCACATACCAAATCACATGTTAAGAATTTATAATGCTCTTGGTATTGGTAGGCTTGGGGCTTGAGTAATCACAGAAAACTCTACAATTTTTCCCAATTTAGTCTTCATAGCTTGAGAAAAAATTACTTTTAAATGAAAGGAGAATCACATTTGTGATTACATTGGTATGTAATTGATGAATAAGTTCTTAATTAGTTACTCCAGACACTAAGACTAGTATAATGGAATGAATCATTAAAAAGAGGCCAAGGAGGGGCGCCTGGGTGGCTCAGTTGGTTAAGCGTCCAACTTTGGCTCAGGTCGTGATCTCACGGTTCGCGGGTTCGAGCCCTGCATCAGGCTCTGTGCTGACAGCTAGCTCAGAGCCTGGAGCCTATTTCTGATTCTGTGTGTGTCTCTCTCTCTCTGACTCTCCCCTGCTCATGCTGTCTCTCTCTCTTTCTGTCAGAAATAAATAAAACATTAAAAAAAAAAAAAGAGGCCAAGGAGAGAATAGTCAGTGGGCAATTGAACTGAGACATGAAAAGTCAAGGTCAAACCAGATGGGCATTGGCACTACTTATGACGTTTTGTGGCACAGCCTCCTTCTCTGCTCCACCTTTGAGTATTGTAAACACAGTCCAGTTGGCTTTGTGGACTGTGGAAGTAATGAGTTATTGATGGAAGTGACTGCCAGGTGAATAACTATTTCCTAGAAGATCTCTTCAGGCTGTGGTAACTGGAAGCAGCACAGAAGGAGAAATTGATGGCCCATATTCAGCTTTTGAATAGTAAAGCTTGAAGAGCTTTTAGGTACTGAACAGCTTGAGGAAAGGCAGGATAATGGGACATAATTCTACTGATTATGCAGTTGAGGTATGTTAAAGAAAAGTCTGCTAATTCTGCTAAATGGTGGCATTTTCAAGCTCCTGTTAATATTTTTACCAGAGGAAGAAGCAATGATTTTATTGAGTTTTATTCAAAAAGATTATCTCTTAAATCAACTCTAGCACATTGGCATTTAATGGTTCAAGGCACTTTTGAACATTACCTCCCTAACCCTTCCAACATCTGTGAAGTGTATGTGAGTGTCAAACGTTTATGACTAAGAAGTCTTAGCAAGTACTAACAAGTGATTTGCCCAAGGTTATACCTAAGTAAAGCACTAATTTCTCTTCTGTGCTAAGGACATCCCAGATTTGGGGGGGTGTGTGGACTTGGGGACCATATTATCTCAGGAGGCTATTTAAACAACAACAACAACAACAAATCCAAAGAAAAAATTAAGCTCCAAATCCATTTATACAAGAAACTTTCCCAGATTAAGTTCTGTTCTCTGGTAAATAAAAGGTGTAGGAATGAAAAGATTCTTTTTGCTAAAATGTATTAGTGATTTGATGACTCTCTTTTGAGTGAAAATTGTTAGAAGACTGTTTCTTTACATTTTACTGATGTTGTATAGTGTCTGTAATCAAGGAACTCTGTAAGTGCAAATTGACAATGGGAAAGAAATTTCTTTCTTTGATTTGCTGAGTTATTTTATCATTTATTAGGTCACTAAATCTTTTTCTTTAAATACTCCTCTCTGATGTCCAGGGCTGTTCATCAGGTAGGTATATCTAGTTCCCCTTCTGGGCATATGGTAGCATATCATCTCCAAGCCTCTTGGAGTTAAGTATGACCATGTGGCTTGCTTTGATTTATGTAGTGCATGTTACTTCTGGTGGACACT
The DNA here is from genome assembly GCF_008692635.1 of Crocuta crocuta. Lineage (NCBI taxonomy): Eukaryota > Metazoa > Chordata > Mammalia > Carnivora > Hyaenidae > Crocuta > Crocuta crocuta. The sequence goes on from NW_027533089.1 coordinate 13,777,783, forward strand.
TTAAGAGCCAGTGTGTGATTCAGCATGTTCTCTCTTGAGACCTAGAGTGGTCACCAGCAGTTTTCAAATAGTGGTTGAAACCCTGAATGATAACAATGAGCAGTTATCCTTAACAATTTGCAACAGGTATGCAGCATGAACAAGTAACCTCCCCTCTCCCCCCTT
>NW_027533089.1:13777962-13811351 GCF_008692635.1 Crocuta crocuta
CCCCCCCCCCCCCAAATAATCCATTGAGATTTGGAGTTGTTTTTGAGTTTAACATAAGCTAGTCCAACCTGATTGACATAAGAATTTGTACCTAGAATCTGGAGTACTGCTCTAACAAATAACCTAAAATACAGCTAGCAAGGGCTGGCTGCATTGGGTGTGTTTGACAAGGCATTACAAGAAAGACGAACTTATTCTATTGAAAGATTTTGTATCTCTGCAAGCAGGGAGTCCAAAAACTCAGAGACCGGCATAATTGTTTCCAATTCAAACAGGAAAGCATAAGAATGAGAAATTCTTATAATTGTTCCAAGGGACACCTATTGTTAAACCCTCTGGATAGATCAAGTTTTAGCCAACACATACTTTCAGTTGGACACAAAAGGGCTAAGAGAAAAGATATTGAAGTTTTGGATCTCCTGGAGAAACCTGATATTCCCCAAATATTGGCAATTAAGACCAGAGAAGAGGGAGTGGCAAAAAAGGAAAGGAATATAGCAAATCTCAGAATTCTGTCTAGAAAAGAGCTGTAATTGTTGGTATATGAAAATTACTAGAATTAAATTGATAAAAAGCCTACTAAGTTTTTAAGAATCTTATACTGCCAAAGAAATGACAAGCCTACAAAAAACCCTCAAGATTTAAAATGACTCTTGGAGTTATAATTGTCTGAGGTCAAGAAGTGGTTGAAAAAGCTACTCAGCTTCAAAGGAGGGGATATTCCCTGATGCCCATTCATATGTGGCCATAAAGTATAATGGGAAGGAATAAACTTCCAGAAGACAAACCCAAGGACCACAGTGAATAAGAAGCAATCAGGGCCTCATTAAGGAGTATTTTTTTTCTTTAAAAATTTTTTTAATGTTTATTTTTGAGAGAGTGAGCAAGCAAAAGAAAGAGAGAGCACAAGCAAGGGAGGAACAGAAAGAGAGGGAGATACAGAATCCAAAGCAGGCTCCATGCTCTGAGCTGTCAGCACAGAACCCAACACGGAGCTCAAACCCACGAACCGCGAGATCATGACCGAAGCTAAAGTTGGCCACTTAACTGACTGAGCCACCCAGGTGCCCCAAGGAGTATTTCTTACCTCCAGACAGGGCCCCTCAAAACACCTTCCCAGGACTTTGGGCTTGTCCATGGACAATAGATCATGGATAAGAGATCTGAGTATCCTTTTGATCTCCTTCCTGGAGGTAGTAATGATGAGGGATAAGAAGACCAATGTGCATTCTTCCAAGATCCTAGGCTTTGGGCTTGATGCTGTTGTAATCATATGAAATTTTCAAGTTGTGTCTCCTGGGTAGATATGAAATTGTTTTGTATACAAGAATGAGAATGAATAAAATGTTTTAGTAATTAGAAGGATAGATTACGGTAGTTACCAGTTTTGTTTACCAAAGTTTTCTGGTTTTCTTTTTGGATACATGGTAGGTTAGAATTTTCTTGACTCCTTTATCCTAAAGACATGAAAACAGAAATTACTTCTGGGCAAGAGCTTAAAGAGTCAGGGAGTAGTCAACTATGCTCTTTCTTTCCTTTCGGTTTTGGTGCCAGAATCATTCAAGAGCCCTTCTCTCAGCTCAGATCTGTGTGGATTATGAACCTAAAGTCTGCAGTGTTGATCTGCAATGGATCTTGTGTGTCTGAAAAGTAAACCTTTGTTTTAGACCACCGTTACTTTGGGTATTGTTTGTTACTGCAATGTATTTCACTCTAACCTGACAGATCTATTCCCCAATTGGAAAATGGGGATGTTAAATGCATATTGATAAGGTGCATGCATTTAAAATATTCTATTATACTATTGAGCATTGGTATATATTTTTTCCACAAAACAAAACAACAGTCAAAAATACTTAAGTTTCTCAAAAGCAATTTTACCCTCTATAGGAAAAGTGTCTTATTATCTGTGATATTAAAAAGTGTCATCTTGGTTGAAAACTAGTAATACTAAATAACCTACAGACCTCAGAATTTGATAAGGGGATAAACACAGGCAGAGTTGTGACACATTTGTATTTGTAAATACACAAACAAATTTAGGGGGTTAGTCAAATTTCATTATTTCTAATCCTGAATCTGGTTTCCTGCTGGGCCTGGGAAGAATTCTATTCTAAGCAAGTCACTAGAAACATAATGTGTGTATGGTTGGGCAGGTGGGTGTGTGTGGATGTGTGTTGAGTTCTACTGAATCACTGGGCATAGGCTATTCTTGGAGGCAGCTAGGACACTGGATTTGAAAGAATCATAGTCTTATCTGATACATAAATGCTATGTTCCTCAATAATTATGGATAGGTTGAAGGTAGATTTCTCTGACATGAACCCAGAGTCTACCCTTTCTCTCAAAGGTTATTAATACTGTGCAGTGCTCAATGCTTGCACTTAACAATATAGCAGTATTATATTTTGTACTTATACTTACAAAGCAATTTTGTAATGTCTCTTATTTATTTTATGGTATCCTGCAATGCCTAGGGAACAGTAACTTAGACAGAATCAGCCAACTACAATAACAAGCCAGGCATATTTTATTATTGCTTTAATGGTAGACTTTTGATATTCAATTACTCAAGGGTTGCCTGGTGCTCGGGTTTGTGAATTTTTTGAGCCATTGATTTCACCTCTTCCATGTTCTTCCATGTGATATAAGCAGTAATCATTTGGTAAATGCTAACTCCCAATATAACTCCCAATATAAACTTGGCTTTGGCTACACCCATGGGACTTCATTGACTGATACCAAATTCATTTGCAGAAAAAGTATAGGGTAGTACACAAAGTCTCAAATTTGGTTACACGTTGGTATTACCAGCAGGATTTTAAAAGTAGCTAATATCTGAGTCACACTCCTAGAAATTCTGATTTAATTGATATGGAGAGTTTTTTGAAAATCCCCCAGGTAATATAATAATTCTAACATGTAACAAAAATTTGGGAATGACAAGTGTACTGGTTAAAAGCACAGATCTGGATTTATATTGCTGATTCCTCCTTACTAGCTGTGTAAGCTTGAGCAAATATTTAAATGCTCCAAGCCTTAATTTCCTTATCTTTAAAGATAGCATAAAATGTTACTGCAACTTTTAAATGGGTTAATCTATGTCGAGAGTTCCATGAGTGCCTGACACATAGAAAGCACTCAATAAATGTTTTAATGATAGGTTAATTATTAATTCAAGGTTGGGGATCTTGAAAGCAGGATAAGGATTGACTTACAGAACAAAGATTAGACACTTCAGAGAGAAGAAGGAACATGTGTAAAGGTGTGGAGTTGAGCAGGTATGACGTATTCTGGGGATGAGGTGCAATTCACTGAGATGGGAACATGATATAGGTATGATAGGCTAGAGAAAGATGAGGCTGAAGACATTGCTAGAAGCCAGATTTTAAGAGTTAAGTATTATTAGTATTAGAGCTGGGTTGTTACCTTTAAATTAATAGTAGTTCTTAACACTAGTATTTGGATACATTGATGTTTTACAATTAATTGCAAGTTATGTTACAGGTTAAGTGAAAATTAGATTCAGTTTTGCTCATTCCATAACATTATTTTTCTTCACTAGCATTCTGATAGCTTTCCTTAAAATCGGGAAGAGCAAAGTAAATGCAGCGGGTGTGCCAGAAATTACTCATAACCTACCACACAGCTTATTTTAGATTCAGGTCACCCTTGCTGATGTAGCATTATTATTTGTGGGATCGAGAATTGTTTTTATTTTGTAAGATGTCATTTCAGAGCCGTATGTATTATCTTGGTCTATGGTTGAATTTCTGCCTTAGGCCATGTTGGAGAAACTGGTACTAGACTAGCCTTTCTGCCATAAACAATGAGTAAACAACCAGAAAAGTGGGCACATATGTGAAAGAACTCTTTTCAGACATTAGACTACAAACAGCACACAAGGTCCATGAAAGGTAGAAAACGAAAAAGACAAGCCCTATGATGACCCTGCATTCTCTCTTGAAACATTTACTAGATCACAGCAAAGGGAAGAGAAACCAAGCAGAATACATTGATCTTCCTGAGCTGAGACAGAAATTAGATTTTGGGTAAGCTGAAGCAGTCAGAATTTGTAGGACAGAGGACTGAAGATTAGGGAGCCATGCAGAGGAAGAGCTTCATACACCAGCATGGAGTACCCTTGTATTTTTAGCTGAATAGTTAGCTGAATTTTACCTGCATAGTTGCATGTGGACAGGGCAAGACTTCCACAGGCTTGGCAAAGGACAATTACTGGGAAAGAGCAACACCAAGGAAGTATAAACTTAAAAACTCCCAGGGCTCAACAGGGTGGGGAGCCATTTGATATCCAATAAGCTAATGTAGAAAGACTTCACACTTACATGGTTGATAAAGATCCCAGAAATCCCAAGCCTTAAGAGTAAGAATAAATTAACCCTCGTCTAAAGGTTACTTTACACCTGTCCTAAGAACAATGACAACAACAACAACAAGCCTCCAAACAACCAAGCTGATCTCCAAGTAAATTAGCTACTTACCAGGAGTAAGACTAATGACTTTTAAAAGAAAACAACAAAACTCAGATACTGCACACCATAATGTTCACACTGTTCAAATTCCAACCAAAAATATATGACATGAATAAGCAGTACCAGTAGAACCATAAACTATACCCATAGAAATAGACCCAGAAATGAAAGAGATGATGGAATTAAAATATAAGGAAATTAAAATACTGATTATAATTACATCAATAATTTAAAGGAAATAAGAACATAAATAAGTAGAGAAATGGAAAGCATAACAAAGAAAAACGAATCTTCTAGATATAAAAAGATACAATATCTAAAATAGATAACTCACTTGATGGATTTAAGAGCAAGTTAATCACTTAAGAAGAAAATATCAGTGAATTTGGAGACTACAAAAAATTAATAGAGCCTTTCAGACCTGTGAGCTATGTCAAGTAATTTTGCATGTATTTAATTGGAGTCCCAGAAAAGGCGGAGAGTGGAACGGAAATAGTATTTTTAAAAATGGCTGAAATTTTCCAGATTTGGAAAAAATTATGAATACACAGGTCCAAGAAACCTAACAAATTTCAAGCAAAATAAAAGAAATTTCCACCATGGCACATCATAATAAACTTGCTGAAAATCAATGATAAAGAAAAATCTATAAGTAGGTAGATAAATAAAAGAAAACATACCCTACACAGACAAAAATATGGATGATGAGAAAGAACACAAACTAGAAGAAAAGGAATGACATCTTTATATTTTTATTTTATATTTACTTTTAAAGGAATGACATTTATAAAATGCTGGGAAAACAATGCCACCAAAAAACATAACAAAATGAAACAAAACAAAATTAATGAACATCATAGTGTTCTATATCAAACAAAAGTATCTTGCAAAAATGTCTTTCAAAAATAAAGACTAAAAAAGACATTTTTTTAGACAGTGATAAAGAAATAATTTATTGCTAGAATATATGTTTACAATAAATTTTAAAGAAAATTTTACAAGCTGAAGAAAAAATATAAGATGGGAATTCAAACTTATATAAAGATATATTAGATATATGAAGATTATTAGAAATTATAAATATACAGGTAAATACAAAGATTTTCACTTAAAATCTTTCCTTCTTAAAAAAATTTATTTAATTTATTTTTATTTTAGGAAAGAGCTAGAGAGACAGTGGGGGAGATGGGCAGAGGGAGAAAGAGAGAATCTCAAGCAGGTTCTATACTCAGTGTTGAGCTCAATGTGGGGTGGGGCTCAGTGCAGGGCTCTATCTCATGACTCTGAGATCATGACCTGAGCTGAAATCAAGAATGAGATGTTCATCTGAGCCACCCAGATACCCTTAAAATTTTCTCTAATAAACAATGTATTGGGTAGTCTAAAAATTACAGAAATAACATGTATTACAGGAAAAATGGAACACAGAAAATGGAAACATACAGCTGTCTGGGTTCTTAAATTATTTGTGCTATAAGATTATTTGAAGGTAGATCGTGGTAAATTGATGATATTGTAAACTTCAGAGCAACAACTAAAAAAACAAAGAGATATATGTAATAAATGAAAAGAGGAGAAAAAATGGAATACTCAGAAGAAAAACCACTTTATCCAAAAGAAGGAATTAAAAGAAAAAAAGGAAAAAAGTACAGATACCAATAGCAAAATGGTAGACTTAAATCCAACCATATCAAAATTACAGTAAACATAAATAGCCTAAACAGATCTATTGAAAGGCAAAGATGATTAGATTGAATAAAAAATTCAAGGGATGACTAATTGCCATTTATAAGAAATATACAAGGAAAGGGGTCCCTGGGTTGTTCAGTCAGTTGAGTGTCTGACCTTTGATTTCTGTTCAGGTCTGGATCTCATAGTTTGTGAGATCAAGCCAGACATTGGGCTCCATGCTGACAGCACAGAGCCTTCTTGGGATTCCCTTTCTCTTTACTTCTACCCGTTTCCCTACTCTCTCAAAATAAATAAATGACCTTTTTTTTTTTTAAAGGAATACACTAGTAAGTTAAAGTAAAGTAATAGAAAAATTACACCATGAAAATAGCATAACAAATCTGAAGTGGCTTTATTCATATCAGACAATGCAGACACTGGGACTCAAAATATTAATGGATAGACATAGAGAAATATTAAAAGGGTCAGTTGATTACATAAAACAATTTTATATGTGTATGCATTTAATAACAGTTACAAAATACATAGAGAAAACCTGATAGAACTGAAAGGTAAAAATAGAAAAAAAATCCACAATAATAATTGGAGTTTTCAACATTTCTTTCAGCAATTGATGGAGCAACTAGACAGAAAATCAGTAATGTAGAAATCCTGAAAAACAATATCAACCAACCTACTGACCTCATTGACATTTGTAGAATATTGTACTCAACAACAGTAATATACAAATCCCTTTCAAGTGCTATTCTGGAGCTACACATATTTAAAAGATTTAAATCAAACACTGTCTTTTTGTTTCTTACCATAACAGAATTAACTTAGATATTAATAACAGAGATATCTGGAAAATCATGACACACTTGTAAATTAAACAACATGCTTCCAACTAATAATGGGTCAAGTAAGCAATTAAAAGGGAACTATATAATAACTTGAACTAAGTGATTATGAAAATGCAATGTATCAAATTTTCACCTAAAGTAGTACTTTGAAGGAAATTTATAGCAGCTAAAACCATGCCTCAAGGGATATTTATAGCTTTAGATGAGCATATTAGAAAAGAAAAAAGGTTTAAATTCAGTGATCCAAAATTTCACCTTAAGAGACTAGAAGTGAAAAAGAAAGTTAAATCCAAATGTAGAAGAAAAGATGTAACAAAATAAGTCATAGCCTAAACATAAAAGCTAAAATTGTGAATCTTCTAGAAAAACCAGAAGAGAAAAATATTCACCACCTAGAGATAAGAAAAGATTTCTTATATAGAACACTAAAAATATAAACTAAAAGAAAAGTGATGAATTAGACTTTATCAAAACTAAAAACATCACTCTATAAGACACCATTAAAGGGGAGCCTGGGTAGCTCAATCGGTTGAGTGTCTGACTTTGGCTTAGGTCATGATCTCACGGTTTGTAAATTCGAGCCCCATGTTGAGCTTTGCACTGATAGCCTGGAGCCTGCTTGGCATTCTCTGTCTCCCTCTCTCTTTGCCCCTTTCCTCCTCACTCTCTGAAAAACAAATAAACATTAAAAAAAATTTTTTTAGACACCATTTAGAAAATGAAAAGGCAAGGTGTTGACTAGGAGAATATATTTTCAATACATATAACTGCTAAAGGACTTACATGCAGAAGACATAAAAAATGCTTTAAATTCAATATTAACAAGTTAAGGCCATTTTAAAATAAGAAAAACATATGAGAATACTTCAGACAAAAGAAGATATACAAAATGCCAAAAAACACATCAAATAATGTTCAAGATCCTTAATTATTAGGGAAATGTAAATGAACATCACAGTGGGTACCTCTACCTACTTGAATGGCAAGTGTATGGAGCAATCAGAATTGTCATATATTGCTAATGGGAATAGAAAGTGGTACAACTACTTTGGAATACAGTTTGTTAATTTCTTGTAAAACACATTCACTTAACACAGAAATTCAACTCTTAGGTTTTTATTCAATAGAAATGGAGACATTTCTAGATAGAACAGAAACACACAAAGACATGTATACAAATGCTTATAGTAGCTGCTTCTTCCTCCTCCTCATCCTCCACCTTTTCCTCCTCCTCCTCTTCCTCTTCCTCTTCTTCCTCTCTTCTTCTTCTCCTTCTCCTTCTCCTTTGCTCCAAACTAGAAATGTGCACATGTTCATTGGTTAAACCAATTAACCAACCTACCATGAAATAAAAAGGGACTAATTATTGACTCATGCAGTAATATGAATGAAGTTCAAAACCATTATGCTGAGCAAATAACTCACGTACCTATACAAACACCGCATGTGTGCACGCACACACTGTATGACTATTTACATGAAATTCTAGAGGAAAACTAATCTGTAGAGACAGAAGCACATCAGTGGTTTCCTGGGGTGGTGGTTTGGGACAACAGACTGGGAAGGGGTACAAGAATACTTTCTGGGGCAATAGAAGTGTTCTATACCTTATTTGGGGTGGTGGTTTCATATATTTGTCAACATGAATCAATCTATAAACTTGAAAGAGTATGTATTTTAAATAAAGAGTTAGGCAAAGTCAACTGAAGACATTATGAGTAGTGTATCTGCATGTCCTTTGTTAATATAAGCAAGAGCACTGCTAAGAGATGTTTTTGTTACTAATGACAATATTGTAGTGATCAGAGCACAGGCATACCATGCCAGGTTTTATATAATTCCAAGACCTTTGTATACATTTTGGTTTTAACTTTGGCAGGGAAGATAATTCTAAACTCTAGGCTCAGCTTCAGTAGGAAGGTGTTTAACACTACCATATAAACCTTAACAAATGTTATTGCTTCATGGTACTGTTTGACATGTTTTTGGTCATCAAAGTCTTTTGTACACTCAAGGAAGTGTGTTTTGTCCTCAAATGACATCTATCATGTCAAGAAGATAAAAAAAATTAAAAGACTGGAAAATGGGTGAACATGGGGACAGTTCACAGGTTTGTAAGCAGTGTGTAAGTTGATTGCATTGTTTTATTGCAAAAGAAACTCTGACAGTAATACAGGCTAATGTAGGGATAACCTGGTGTCAGGGAGACCAGTGGAGGCTATTGCAATAGTTCAGGCAAGATATAATGAGAGTTTGAATTAAGGCCATGGAATGGAAGTCAGAGAACATGTTAAAGGTATATTTATTATAGTTTTGTTAGTCACAAATTGGATGACCTACCATGGAATCTCCAAGGTGTCCCCTCTCACTAAAATTATTCTCCTCATGGCTTAAAAACTCCTATACTCTATGGCCTCTGTGTACTCCTCAACTTCCTGTTCACCTTCTACTGAGCACCAACCAGTCAACTTCTCAACTTCAAATGCAAGGTTATTGCCTCCTCAAAGATTTTGCCTTTGTTCCCTCAGCCTGAGATACCTATTGCTGAATTTTTTCATGGCTGACTTCATCTGGTTATCAAAGCCTCTACTCAAATTTCAAATCTTTGGAAAGTACTTTCCTAACCATACCCTTGCCTAGCCACTTTATCACATTATCCTGTTGTGTTTAGCCTGTTACTACAATCTAAGATTGTTTTTTTATTTACTTATTGCCTGTCAATGCTACTGCAACTACAATGTAAAATTTACACAGTACCTCTATTGTCTTATTCCCCAGTATAATCCCAGTGCCTAGAACAGTGCCTGGTACAAACATTTTTGCGATGGGTAGATGGGGTAGGCTTGCTGCATATTTGAATATTTCAGAATGATAAAAATTATGAATGAAAAATGATAAATATGTATTATCATACAATTTTTTAGATATATATATTCTATTATGTATATGTATATATATTCTGATTGAACATGTTGAGTTGTTTTAGGGAGATTTATAAGACTCCATGTAAGAGTAGACTAAAAGTAATAGCTGAGAGAATAGATATCATCGTTTCCTTTATTGTCAAATTGTACTTCTCACTAGTGAACCTGTTTTATGAATTACTCATTCATTCATTCATTCAGCATTTACTGAGAACCTTTGGGTACTGACAATAGATAGATACAAAATAAGATGCATGAGGGATGTAGTATGGAAGTATTGAGATGGAAGAAAGAATCTGTGTTTGGAAAAGAAGTTTAGGAAGTGGGAAAATCTTTGAAAAGAACTTACTTAGTCCTAATTGATAATAGAAGTATATCAGGTGGAGAAAGGAGAAAAGGATTTCCAGGCAGAGGGAGAAGCTTTAGCAAAGGCAAGAGTTATAGAAGCTCAGGAAATCACTTGTGGTGACTAAAGTATAGTGTGTGTTAGAGAATGGTGGAGTGATGTTGGAAAAATATTTTGAAGTCTGATAATGAAGGATCTTCAAAGCCATGCCAAAAAGTGTATCTAGTCGGTAATTTAGGAACCATCAAAGGACTTTATCTAGGAATGTGACATGAGCAGTTTTGTGATTTACAGGATAATCCTTCCAGCATTTAGGATAAGAGAGTGAGCCTGAAGTCATGGAGATTAGTTAAAAGACCATTAATAATTTTTAAGCAAGAAATGAAGCCTAAATTAAGGCAGCAGCAGTATGAATAGGGAGGAAAGGACTGATTTCAGGATTAAAATTGATGGGTCTTGGGACCTATAGGGGAGTGAGGGAGAAAGAGGAGATACAGCTGACTCTGAGTTTCCGGTTGGGAGTCTTGCAGATGGGGCTATAATTGATCCACTGTGACCTGCAATTGATTGGCCTTCCTGGTTCACCTCATTTCCTCCATTGACCTTTCTCCCCAACTTTAACTCCAGGAAAGAGGTTTCCTTCTACTTTGGGCTCATTAATACCTCTTTTCATTCACCAGGTATAGAACCTACTAGCTAATCAATCTGCAGGAGTAACCTTTTCTTTTCCTCTGTGTCAGCAGCTGAGTATCTTACAGATTGAGTCAATATGCTCTCAGTTCTGTCAAAACTGTTTCAGGATACCTAGAGAGCTATTTCACTGCCTTGTAGGTTTGCACATCTTCTAACAACCTGCTGTAATACTTTAATTCATTGAACTTTTTCTTATTATCCCCTTGTATCCACTTATATCAATCCATAGATGATATCAGTTCTAGCCTCCATGGTCTCTAAAGGTTTGTTCTTAGTCCTTACGTGGGATGTAGATTTCTGACTGTGGATTCAAGATTGAGATGAGTACCGTAGGGAGAGAAACAGTGCACAAGGAGTGGTTTCTTACTTTTCAGAGCTTAATAATCTAGATTAAGAGATGAAACTCTACCCTTTCTCCCTTTTCTTCCTTATTTCCTTATTCCTCCCTTCCTTTCTTCCTTCCTTCCTTCTTTCCTTTATTCCTTACTCCTTCCTTCCTTCCTTCTTTTCTTCCATCCTTCCTTCCTTTCCTTCTTTCCTTTCTTTTCTCGTGGCTGCTTGCCTTCTTATTTTCTTCTTCCTAAATTACATTAAATTAAACTAAACATAAATACTGCGAAGGAATCAAGAGTGCAAAGATAAGTAAAACATGAAGGCTTCTGGTCATACAGCAGCCAATAATTAAGTGACAAATTATATGGCACAGAACTGAAGCCTGGTTTAACAGGGAAGGCCTCATAGAAAAACTAGTACACATTTAAGGAATATTTATTGTTAGTAGTAACAGGTGTAAGAACTCTCATAAATAAAGGACATCTTGATTTTAGGAATTAACTGGCAAAAACAATCAGGATATTCATCTAGATTAGTTGAAAAATGTAGGTCACATGCTGGTTAGATGGATTAAAGGGTAATTTTTGAGATTATGAATAAACTAGGGCTGTGTCAAAGTGAATAGAATTTTCCAGGAATATGTGTTAGGACTCTGTCTTTAACCCTGTCTTATTCATCAATGCTTGGATAAAGTCATATAAGGCTGGTTTATCTAAATTATAGAAAGTGGAACAGAATCTTATTAGACAGCATATTACATCAAGGTTCAATGTGAATATGGAAGTATGAAACTCCTGAGTCAAAAATAATAAATAAAATGAACTTAGTTTCAAAAAATTCATGAAGTTAGTATCAGGGAAAAATGCCTTGACAGGTTCGAAAAGTTCTTTAGTTGTAGCTGCCCATGTGACTTGCGGTGACACTGCTGCTAAAAACACTAACCAAATACCACATCAGTGGAAAAAGATCATGGGGGCAAGCATCTCTCTAAAAACAGCATTAGCTAAACCACATGTACTGTTGAACGTCCAATTCTGCGTCACTTTTGCTCAGAAGGTTACATACAAACTAGAGCATGCTCTGACAGTACCACTTGTGATGTTTCACATAGAAACTAGACAAGAGATGACTATAAAAAAAAATCTGAAAAACTACTTCAAAATTTTGGAAGATCATGAAACAGTGAATAGGTTTGCTCTGTTTTGTTTCAGAGGGCAGATACAGCAAGAACAAATACAGATTCTAGTGAGGTGAATTTGGACTCAAATCAGAGAATTTTCAATTTGTTATTCTAGAAATAACTGAGGTAGTTTCCATCATTTACACAGTAAGTGTCCTTTCACTGAGGGTTAGGTAGATGGTCATTTGTTGGAGATGTAATTACATGGAATCCTGTGTGAGTGGAGAGCTAGGTGAAATTATCTATAAGCTTTCTTTCCTTGCTTAGTCCAAAAAAGCCTTAATTTTTGTCTTCTCTTAGTAGAGGAAGTTGAACAATGTACTGATTAGAGTAATAGGTCAATGATAGAATTATGGGGAAGGAAGGAGAGGAAAGAATATAGAATATTTTTTTCTACTGTGCTGTAAAGAATGTATATTATCCTAAGAACATAAGAAAAATTTTAGTAGATATCTTAGATGTTGTTTTGAATTGATTTATGCCAATAATGGAATCCTTTACTTCCTTTTAGTCCCAAAGTGAAAAGGGAACCAGTAATACATTCCACAGATCCTTTTGAAATAGTTAATTGTCATATTGCCTAGTGTGGAGTAGATTAAAAAAAAAACCACCTAGTTATTGGGCTTCTAGTTAAGGCATTTTATTCAACAAATACTAATACTTAGTATACACACGGTACTTTATATTTGCCAAGTTATTAATTTGTCTTCATAATAACTATGGGAAAACAATGAAGTGATATCTTTACTTAGCAGATGAAAAAACTAAGGCCACTAATATGCAGAATCACCAAGTCTATCATTTTTCAAAAGACTTAAAGTGGTGTTTTTTGGTTTTGGTTTTGGTATTTTTTTTTTTTTTTTTTTTTTTTTTTTGGTGGTTTTGATACTGTATTTCAAGACAGTGAATCCAAGCAAGGAGCCAAGTAATTGCTGTGATCCATTTAACACTGCCCAAAATATCAACCTTTTTTCTGAGGCCCATTCTTTAAGCTTAGCTGATAATTTTATAATTTTTATAGAAATAATACTTTTTAAATTTTGTAACTCATTTTTGTTGCCTACAAAGAAGCTTTAAATTATTCAATGTTATTTAACAGATGAAATGAAATACATGTTCTCCACTACCCTATACACCTCAAACGGTTGTTTTTGTAAATCCATGGAAAAAATTCAGGCAAACTTGTTTACCACTGGCTGAATAAAGTTGAAGTTCAAACGACATAGTTACAATTTATTACTTGGCACACAGAATTGTTTTAAATTACTGCATTAGCACTGACTCATTCAGAATAGCATCTGCTGGAAGACCACCAAAAAATCCTAGGGATTTGGTGCAGTCAAACAATGACAATAAACAATAAATTGGCAGCCTTTGGGGCTGGCGATTTTATTGAAACATATTATATATTTTTTAAAACTTCAGCAGACTTGATACCAGTGATTTAAGTTTTTAAAAAATTCTATATACCACTGTTGCTTACTTCATATTGTTCAATACTGTCAGGCTTTTTAATCTTTGCTCTTCTAATGGAGATAAAATTACATCACATTGAACCCTTAATTTGTCTTTCATTGGTTGCTAATGCAATGGTGCATCTTTTCAAATATTTATTCACCATTTTTGTGCTCTTTACTGCGAATTACCTATTTATGTCTTTTGCTCATTTTTTGGGGTTATTTGTCCTTTATTGATTTGCTCAGTTTTTAAATATATCAGGGAGAGTAAACTTTTTTGGTTACATATGTTACCAATGTCTTCTCTAAGTTTATGGTTGTTTTAATCATTTTAATGAAGTGTTTTCCTAATTATTATTTTTTTGGATGCGGGATATATGTTAATAATTCATTAAGTAACAAAGTTAACTGTTTTTTTAAAAAAATTGAGTGTTAGATACCAAGTCATTAAAATTATGCCCATCTCTGGTAAAAGCCTTGTTTAGTGCAAGGCAGGTAACACTGGCACATAACAGGTTAACCAAAAAAAGTAGGCAATGGGGCATCTGGGTAGCTCAGGGGGTCAAAAATCAGACTTTAGCTCAGGTCATGATCGCATGGTTGGTGTGTTCAAGCCCTGCGTTGGGCTCTGGGCTGACAACGCAGAGCCTGGAGCCTGCTTCAGATTTCGTGTCTCCCTCTCTCTCTGCCCCCCCCTACATGCGCTCTGTCTCTCTCTCAAAAATAAACATTAAAAAATGTATAAAAATTAAAATTAAAAAAAGGGGGGCAACACAAAACATTGTAAAATAAGATATACAATGGGAAAAAAGCAGTTGTGGAAACATACTGAAATAATTTTGGTAAATACAGCTCAAATATGGAATGAGTAAAGACAGGTCACTGACTTCTGAAAGTCAGCCTATAGTTAATATGTTCTGATGAGGAAATCATTTCTTAATATTAACATTGGCAAATTTATCCTTCTCTACCAGTGGTGATAAAGTTATTCCCTGACATTTCTTTTAAAATTTTGAAAGATTTGCTTTATATATAAATATGTATATGTGTGTATATATATAATCAACCTAGAATATACTTTTGTATAATATAGAGATCCAATTTTATTTTTTCCAAATGGATAATCAATTTTCCCAGTACAAATTATTGACTACTTTTTTCTTTTCTCGATTATCTGCAATGTCAGTCACATGTGGGTATATGTTCACCTGTTTCTGGACTCTTTCTTTAGATCTGGCAAAAAGCTTTATTGTTTCCACCTGGTCCAGGCCTGGGAGAAGGCTCCGTGGTGGTCAAAAACCTGCCTAGGGCTGCAGGGAGAGCCCCAGCCAGAGGTCCTGACACCAGGGAGGTGCCAGAGAGGCCCCTCAAAGCCTGCTGGGCTCCAGAGGCTCCTCATCGGGCGGGAGGATGGGCGTTGGGAAGCGACGCCCGCCCACCCCAGCCTCGGGCTGCCCCCCTCCCAGGTGGGGCAGCTGGTCTCTATCTTCTGGATGAGCTTCACCTGCTGACCCCGCAGCGGTTCTGCCCGAAGCCCCAGAGACGCGCGCCTGCGCGGGCGGAACCCAGGCGCGCAGATCAAGGGCCGGGTTCAGGGTCTGCTCCAGGCCCCTGGCGGCTTGCGTGGCGTTCAGGGCTTTACCCCGCTCTTCCTGGGACGGCTTCTGCTCCTGCACGTCCCGGAAGAGGCCGGCCGCCGCCCTGGCTCTGCATCTGCAAGGGAGGCCGTCTGGCTTCACCTCCACCAGCTCTCGAGGAGCGGGCCGCGCTCCGGAGCCACATCCCGGCGGTGGGAAGAGAAGCGGGAGAGAGGTGGGTGCGCGAACCCGCGGGTGCCTGTTGACCAGGCGGTGGGCGGCTGGGCGGCGTCCACGCGGGGGGAGGCATCCTGACCGGCCTGGGGGCTCGTGGTTGATCCGCTGGAGGAGCTAAGTGCAGAACACCGCGTCTCTGGTCTGGCCCTGGAGGCAGAGGGTGGCCCAGAAGATGGTTCCCAAGGTTGGGACTGGAAAGGAGGTTGCAGGGTGGTGGGAGGCTGGAAGGAGGGGTCCTGGGGCTGCTCTGTCCAAGCACAGAGCAGGTGGCGGCAGGAGACAGATCCAGGGGAACGCTTGGCTCATGGCCTTCTATTATATTTTTGATTAATTTTTGTATATTTTTCCAAACACATGATTGGTTTAATACAGCTTAATAATAAACTTTGATTTTTGGTAGTAATATTGTCCTTTGACCTTGCCACCACTCATTTTGGGAATGTTTTGGCTGTTCTTAGCTTTTTGCCCATAATACATTTTAGAATTGTTAAATTTCTCAAGTATCTTGTTTGGATTTTGAGTAGGATATTATTGCCTCTAAGATGCTTTAGAGGAAAACTATTTTAACTATGTTAAGCTATTTTATCCATGAATCTAGCATATTTCTCAACTTAGGCATTTAGAATGTTTTTTTTCCCCATTACTATGGAATCTTTTATTTTTCTTCCTAAAGAATACCATTTTGTATTTTTCTTCCTAAAGAATACCATTTTGTAAATACATTTGTATTTAGTTTAGGCCTTCATTTTTTGTTTGCTGAAAATGACTTTATTTAGTTTTCATTTTTGATAACTCTTTCCATTGGGTATAACATTTTATGGTAGCAGGTATTTTGTTTCAGCATTTCAGCATTTCCATTGTCTTCTGGTTTTGATCTTTTGTTGGTTTTGTGGGAACGTCAGCTATTAGTCTCAGTGATGTTCATTTGAAGGTGAGTATCTTTTTTCTCTAGCTGCTTACAGGATCTAGGGAAAGCTTGGACATGATATTTTTAATATCTATCTCTCTTGAAGTTTATAGTACTTTTTGAAATATGGCTTAATGTCAACCGTTTTAAAACATTCTCAATTATTGTCGCCTCAAATAACATTTCAACTTCCTTCTGTCAACTCTTCTGGGACTTTAAGTAGACATAGATTAAGCCTGTTAACCGCATTGACCATATTTCTTAGATCTCTTCTGTTTTTCACACTATTTCTTCTCTGTGCTTTATCCTGGATATGTTGTATTAATGTATTTTTGTTTATTGTTATTTCTGTTGACATATTGATATATTTTCCAATATATCTTGGATATATTTGTGTCTTCTAAATCACTAGTAGTCCCTCTAATTCTGTCCTGCAGTTAACTTTAGACATGAAATTCTTAAGTACAATGATTATATTTTTATTTCTGAAATTTCCATTTTTATAGTTTACATTCTGTGCTACAGTTGTTAATCTTATTTTTTATTTATATGAACATAATAAGCATAGTTATTTTTAAGTTGCTAGGTGAGAATGAGAACACAGAATTCAGATTCTGTGGATCTGCTTCTATGTTCTATTATTTCTCTTAAGTTTTGATTACATTATCTTGCTTAATTATATGCTTGGTTACTATTTTTGCTTTTGTTGCTAAATCCTAATCGCTGCATATCAAAAAAAAAAACCTAGAGATAACTTGACACTGAGGGTGATGTTATTTTCCACCAGAGGACATGTGTTTGTTTCTGACAGGTGGCTAAGGCCATTAATAATCAAGGTTTACTTTAATTCCAATAGGGCTTTAGATCATTTGAGACTGGTTTATGTTTTGTTCACCTTTGTTCTCAAGCCTAGGAGATTTTCCAGTCCCTCCCCACTTGGCAGGTTCTGGGCTAGAATTTCTTTCCATCTAGCCTCATAGGTCTGTTAAGATCTCTGCTCAGCTTCATTCTCAACTCTTTGTTCTGAAAATACAGACAGCCGTAGGGGAAACTACACTTCAGTGTAGATTGATTACTCTGGCTGTTTATCTTCTTCTGAATTTTGACTTCATAATTCTTTCCTTTCTTGTTGTATTTCCTATGAATTCAGACATATTACTTAAAACATTATGTCCATATTTATTAGTTATTTTAAACTAGGGAAATGATCTGAAATATCTAGTTTACCAGTATCAGAAGCAGAATTCTCTTCCACTAACTTTTAAAATTCAGTGAGTGTGTGTGTGTATTCAAAATATTTTATTTAGTTTTCATCTCTGGCCAGTTTTGTATAGTATCCTGTTTATTTTTCATATATCTTTATATTTTTCTTCTCTTTTTGAAACATTTCTATTGCTAGTATGCAGATGTTGTTAATGTCTTCTTAGTAGTGCTGTAGCACCTTTGAGGTCCCAACTTAAGAAAGTCCATATCTCATGGGTCCTTTACTGGGTTATAGCTGTTAATACATATCTTAGATGTATTAGGTGAGGAAAAATACATCTGATACATCCAAGAACAGATAAAATAGCATATTAATAGATAAGTAAAAATAATTCTTTAAGCCAGAAATAATACAGAGGTCAATGTAGTAATGCAAAGGTATGCACTTGCTAAAAGTAAGACCAGAAGAGGTTATGGGCACACTGTCTGAAAGATTTCAGATTAATGTTTAAAAAAAGAAGATGACCAGGAAAACATCCCCTAAAAGTATCAGACTCAGAAACTACCAGTTTTTGACCTCTGCCTATACCCAACACATACCTTGCTAATGTACTTTAAATAGCCTTAAATATGTGCTAATATTTCCTAATACACTGTGACAGCATTCAATTTGACATTTATATGTGATCTATAACAGTCTGGCTTGCTTAGGCTTATGTATTTAAAACCCTATGCTTGTGTAGCCTATGCTTGGGATAGCCTTTGTTCTACATTTTTTTTCAAGATGCAGAAACATCTTTAGTATATGTTAAGAAATAATGGTCATGGAGCAAGGATTTCCTAATCATAGTAAATTGAAGGTGTTTGGGTAAGGATCAATTTCATAAATTAGGGATTCTAGAGGCTAAAATTAGCAGTATTCATGATTTAGAGAACAAAAGTTACTATTAAAACATTGTGCATAAAATGCTTCCACCACTAATCCATATTCTATGATGATGAGAGAAATGAGGTGAAATAGAAGATTAATGAAAAAATCAATGGTAATTTCTGTCTTCTTACTAAATAAGAGTCGATTTGTATCATCACTATTAGCATCTAAGTATAAATGGGAATAAGATCAGGTCTAGAGGGAAAAGTTGTGTTGAATTTTATGGCTCAATGTGGGCAAAATGTAGTGCTTAATTCTGCAGCTTTCCACTTATGTTGTGGCCACACACTATTTTTTCCATCTCCAGACTAGATATTCAGCAAACTCTTTCTATATATCAAGAAAAAAAAATACTGCAGAAATATATTTCTTATTTAATTTCTACTATTCTTTTAAATGGTGGTTTGCAGAATGCATCTGGGTGTATAGCTAATGACCCATGAGCAATAAGCAACTGTTTAAGTAAAATGCACTATGAAAAAGCTTTTACCAAACAGCATTTTAATATTTTAAATAGATTTTCCATTGCAGGCTCTTTGTAACTGGATTAGTTCTCTGATGTGTTCTGACAGAGCTGTGGTTAGGGATACTCCATTAACTTTGTCTGTCATCTTATTTTCCCTAGTATCCAGCAGAACACCCTTATATTTCATAATTTGTATTGCTATCAGTGCTGATTTGTAAATGTGCAAATTATAATTAACAGTGGCTACTACTTCTATTAAATATTAAATCATTCTTGCAGCTTATATTTTCCACAGCAGATGGAGCCCTGTGGTATGCAAATAGACCTTCCTTACATTGTCAGCAATTTTTAACCTATATTTTAGTTTAAAGAATACATTTTTTTCTGTTTGCTTTATGTTTTCTGTAGCATTTAGGTTAATATTTATTTACTGCAGATTTTCTTTCTACCAATAAGAATTTCATGGACTATTACATCCCAGCACTTTGGTTTTGTTTCCCTTCATTAATAGCTCCTTAATCATCTAGCTTGCTTGTAAGTGTGAGAGCTTGTTATTTGTACGGATACTGCAGTATTGCATAAGAAGCATTTAGTCATATTTTAATATGTACAGCAGAAGCAAAAATGTTGGGTACACCATCGTAGGTTTTAATTTGAAATCCAATCTATGTGCACATTTTTCCCCCAGAATAAGCAAACACATTTAAGGTTTTATATTGTGTCTTAAACATTCTATTAAATGTCATCAGCCGATTCAGGAAAATGTATTGCAAAAATATTAGAGAAGTATAAAATGTGTAAATGTAATAGATGCTTGGGACATGGAGAGGAATGTAAAAGTCCAACATTTATCAGGTAACCATAAACCACTAAGAAACATTGATAGAAAGTAACATTCTTATGATATATAGTATCTTAAGCATGAACTCTTATTTCTGATATTTATTGCAGTGCTGTTGTATTAAAAAACACTAATCCAGAATTACTGCAGCCTTTCCTAACTGTGGAATCCTAGAGTATGAATATTTTGGTTGCGGAGTGAGTTCTAACTTTCTTAACAATGAAAGGATATATACTCTTTAAACCCGCTGGAATCAGAAGGTTGTTTCCTTGACAGGTTTTTAATGGCAAGTTAAGACTGCCGGGGAAACCATAGAACTCAGAGGCATTAACTGACAAATTAAGCAAAGAGTAATGAAAACTTCGATGTGTTGGAATCATCATTCATTGAACTGTAATTGCCTTAGCAGCAGAAAATTAAATTGTAACAAGTAAGGGTCTTGACACTTCCCGCAATTTCTTAAAAAAAAAAAAAAAAAAAAGTTTGTGCGTGCCATGGAGGATAAAGCGCAGTCTCATGAAATCCTGGATGTGAGTCTTTTTAATTAATTTTAGTTATTTTTTGGAATAAACCATTCAATAATACATGCAAGATTATTATAACAGTCTGCACTTTGGGTTCTTTAACACTGAACATTTGGGTCTGTACCAGATGATGCACTTATAAATAGGGTCATGTTCAAGGTATAGGGCCTGTTGGTTTATGGAAACAAGTGGAAATGACTTTCTCCACATCCTGGGGGAGGAAGAAGGAGGAGGAATATGAAGGATAATTTTCTTCAGATTTTTGCCTTTATGGGTGTCAGTTAGGTATCTAATTAAAACCTATTATGGGGCACCTGGGTGGCTTAGTCGGTTAAGTGTCCAACTTTCACTTGGGTCATGATCTCGTGGTTCGTGGGTTCGAGCCCCGCGTCGGGCTCTGTGCTGACTGCCAGCTTGGAGCCTGGAGCCTGTTTCAGTCTATGACTCCCTCTCTCTCTGACCCTCCCCTGCTCATGCTGTCTCTCTCTCTCCTAGAAATAAATAAAAACATTAAAAAAAAAAACCTATTAATTCATGACTGGCCAATGAGAGTAATCTCCCAGTAGCAGGTTTTTCTTCCAAGAAAAGGACTATCTTTTTTGTCGTCATCATTGTCATTGTCTTTAAGTGGTATGAATACTAGCCAGCTAGTATTTTTCTGAGGATACTCAGAAAAGCCTATCTGTTTTTCTTTGGATATTCTATAGGAGTCAAAATAGAGCACACGAGGCTTTATAAAACAATGTTTTGGATTAATTGAAAGTTATAGTTATGGAACCCATGAGAACAGCCTGACCAACCTCTCCATGAACTGTAGAGCGAGTGAATTTCCCAGCAAATAATGCTTCAGCTTTGGGTGGGAAGCAGTGATAAATGTTTGAATGGGAAAATATGTGTCTGAGTTAGAGCATCTGCTTTCATTACTTAGTTTTCAGGAGGACATTGTGAGTCAAAGAAATGAGTGGGTTTTATCCTGGAAAAGATCCAGGGGGAACTAGATCTTCTTAAGACAAAGGAAGAGCTGATTTCAGTGGCTCTGATTTCGGGAAAGGTGGGCAAGGCTGAGGGGGGTGAGGACCTGCCATGTTGATCAGTGGTGTGTCCTGCTCATCTGGGAGCAGTGTCCTCCCTCAGCAATGCGTAGCCTTATTCAGGGGTCAGGGTTAACTTGTGTTAAAGCCACTCATTAAAACCTTCCAAAACGAGGTGCCCTAAGAGAATGCCTTTGCCTCAGGAAGCTGTACTTAACAGGGATCTCCTGAAGAGAAGGCCTCTACGGGGCATGTATAAAAGCCTGGAGGAAGGAGCATAATGGGAATGTGGAGAACAAAGGAATTGGACTCGGGTGTGCAATTGCAGATTTGAAGTTTAGGGAAGACTCTCCATAAAGAGACTAATTCTCAAGGTCAAGTAATTTCATTAATGAATCATAAACCATGTATGTTTGGAGAACACCTGTATATTATTCAAATAGTCTGTAAGTTTCTATGGCTTGAAAAAATATAAGACCTAGAGCTATAGTGACAAATACAGTATGTATTAATATCCATAGGAAAATCTGTCCTAGCAATGGAGATAGTCAGACTAGTTTTTATCCCTTCCTCATTCAGGGGCAAAGGCTAAGGATGGTGGATGGGCTGGAGTGGAGAAAGAGGGGGAAATGGGCATTTCTGGATGAACCAGATGAAAGGCTGCTTTGTGTTGTTTTGACTTTGAATGCCTATGGCTGGCTTTGGGGACCTCTTACTATCAGTAGCTTCTCATATTTGCTAAGTCCAGTGTCCTTTCTAGACCTCACTTCCCATGTATCATTGTATCTCCAGCCAGCAATACCTGCACAGCCAGGTTTAGGTCTCTGGTCTTCCGATGAAAACTCCAGTACTTAAGATCTGTTATCATGGCCACCATGAGGCTAAAGTATAAAGTGGACAACGTGGAATTCATGGTTCATTCCCATTTTGTTGGATCCTTCATCTGGTAAGATTTCCCCTCACCTCCTTCAAGGAGCCCAAGTACAACTGTCCTCCCTTGACATACCCAACCATCTTCTTCTTGGCCTCTAAGTATATAATTTCTTTGGCTTCTGTCCTCAGTGCCTTGTTAGGTTTATTTAATCTTATCTGGTAAATTAAGTAAGATGCTATAACTGGTGAGTGTCTTTGGATAACATTTGCCTTTAGATAGAAATTGTATTTGCCTGGGCCAGGAGACCCTGCACTAAGACCAGTAGGTCAGGAGCATCCTTTGTTTTCCTTCCAGTCATCAGATTCACTGCTTTGACTATGAGGACCTTTGGCCTTCTCCTTAAAGTCCTGAGGTTGTGTAAGGCCTCCCCTACAACCCCCTGAACCAGGTCCTTCTTTAAAAAAAATCCGTGAAATAAACATCAGTCCTTAAGCACATGCCCCAGTGTAATGGTTGTCCAGGATTTGTGAACTTACACAAACCCAGTATTAGGCTTAATAGAAAGTAAACAGTAAATCTACATAAATTACCCTGTGGGGGATCTAGCTTTGCAATAAATGTAAACTCTCCTTGACCTCTTCATATTCTTCATGTTCCATTTGAATTTTTTATGGATTCTGCCTTTGAAGACCTGAGTGCATTTGTTTTAGATACACATGTGCTCTGGAAAGCATGACTTGAGAGAAATGCCATGCAAAGAGTTTTGTTTCCAGTGGGATGCATGATCCAATAAATTTGCAAAATGCTGTAGTCACTATGTAAGTTTTGAGGATGTGCGATGTGCATTAGTGTAGTAAAGGCTCTGAGAAGTTCTGTAGTGAGAAAGCTTGTTTGAATTTGTTTAACTCAACATTTTCTAAAGGCATATTCTTTTGTGCACAGCATTTTGGGGAACTGGTTTGCCAATTAACCCAGTTGTGGAGGATGGGGCAGGGCTTGATGCCGGACATCTACTTGTTCTCTATGTTAGGGGTAGTGAAGGGAGGAAAATGTTTTTGGAAGATGATGTAAACAATACCAATAAACACACCCATTTGCTTTGAACTCATTCATTTATTCATTAAGAATTTAATAGACATTAACCATATACACAGTGCTGAGCCAGGAGTTGGGAATCTTCCCTAAAAAAATAAAAACTAATCCATGTTGGGAAACATTTAGATAATCAGAGTATTCTAGATTGCACTTACGTGACTGAATCAATGATCAGCAGTGAGAAGATATTTTCCAGTGGTTGAGTCTCGACTTTTAGTGCTTGAAGAGAGTACTGGATGCTGATAATTCCTGCCTCATCTAAGCTGCTTTTTATGCAGATCTCCAGACTCAATAAAGAACATCTAAACAAAAATGATCATTTCAGAGACCTATCAGTCTGTTAGAGTTTTGAGCTGGAAGTGATCTGTCCTTTCTCTGATAGTAGGGAGAGAGCTCAGGGCTTGGACTCCGAGGACTTCAGTTTGAATCCTGCTTCCGTCCTGAATAGCCTTGTGGTTGGCTATATCCCTAATATTGCCAAGGCAGAGACACTGAGAACCCAGTTATTAATATTTTCCTGGAGTGAATCTGGGAGGATCCTGAGAGGATCTAATGAAAACGATTCTGTCTTTCATAAAGTGTAAATGTTTGTATAAATGTTAGGTATTGTTTCTATTATTCTTGCTTTTATTATTCTCAGTCTAATCAAAATAATCAATTTACAAAGCATTTTCTTAAATACTTTCCAGTTATTTTCTCCCTTAATCTTCCAACAGCTAAGTGTTAGATACTATAACTGTTCCATTTTATAGATGAGAAAACTGAGGCCTCCAGAGTTTAACAAGTTTAAGTAAAACGTGTATAAAATTTCAGTGTGTTAGATCTGTGCCATGTTCAGCAACTTTGGGATTTTTTTATTCAATTAATAATATTAAGCACCTACCATGTGTTCAGTAGTGAACAAAATGGACTAAAACTTTTCCTTGTGGAAGGAAGAGAGACCATAAACAGCGTAAATATCTAAACTATATAGAATGTTAGAAGGTGATGAGTGCTATGGAGGAAAAAAACAGAATAGCATAAGGGGTAATTGGGAGTGTGGGGAGAGGGGATGAAATAATTTTAAATAAGTAGGACAGAGTTGCCTGTTGAGATGGTGGCTGTTGAACAAAGATTTGTAGGAGATAGTGTAATGAGTCATGTGGATATCGAGGGGAGGAATGTTCTGGTTAGAGGGATGGAGAGTGCAAAGGTCCTGGGGTGCAGATATGCTGGACATGGTTGAGAAACAGTGTGTCTGGTGGAACTGGTGTAAAGTGAGCAGGGTGGGAGTAGGAATTGATCAGAGAGGACAGATTGCATAATGCCTATAGACCACTGTCAGAGCTTTGGCTTGTACTCTTATAGAGTGGGAGATAGGGACAGCTTTGGAGTAGAGGAAGGACATGATTGGATGCATATCTTAAAACAATTGCTTTGGCCATTTTGTTGAGAATACACTGTAGAGATTAAAGGTGGAAGCAGGGAAATCAAATCCTGCTCACTCCTGATACAGAATGAAGTGAATTGGAATGTGCTTCCAAATCTCATTTGGTGTACATTAGGCTCAGTTAGTTCATTTTCCGTACAGCAAAATGAGTAGGCTGTTTGAATACCTATTTATTTGACCAGATACTTTCTTCTAGCATCTTGAAGTCCTTTGGCCATGTTGGTGCTATAAGCAAAATGAGTTTTTCTATAATAGTGAGATAAATCCTGGACTTCCAGTACAAGATTGGATTAATAGGATTTTTTGTGAGGTGAGTGGGTGGGTGGTATATTCCAGCTACTTCTTATCAAATCCAGTATAATTTCCAGTATAGACTGGGTAGTGGATTGAAACATTGTCTATCCAGATTCCATCTGATGGTAGAATATAGGATTAATAGTGGAATATTATAAGTTCATATTCTATGCAGAATTAGGATCAGAACCATGATCTTTTGAAAGCAAATCATAGAATAAGTCATGGAGTACTGACACAATGGGAATTTGAATTCATTTTGAGTAACCATTGATATTATCCAGTCTCTAACCTTCAGGTCCATACAACTGAGCCTGCGTGAGGAATTTGATGCTGTTATTCTTATAGAACTGATGGAACGGGAAATCACATAAACTGTAGTAAGCTCATTTATTGATATTTGAGTAACTTTATGGACCATGCTTGGGTTAATGATAGGGCAGAGATGCCATTAAAGCAGAATACTATTAGTTAATCCACTGGTGACATGCATTAGTGATACTTGAAAAATTGTACAGTAGTGAGGACTTTTGTAGTGTTAGCTTATCCCTCTATTAGGATTTTTAGGTGTTTTACATGAACTTAATTTTCTCCCTTCACCCTCAGCGAATGACTCAGATCCCTTTAACCTACCAGGGGACACGCTCGAGAAAGCTTTCTGTTAATGGAACATGGCTGCCTTGTTTTCTTTCAAAATTCAGTACAGTTACTTTGAAATTATAAGTCTACTGTGTGACCAAGAAGCATCCTCTCTTGAGATACAGATTGCACAGTTTATTGGAAACGTGAATCATACTTCCTTTATTTACTCTAGGGTTCATGATTGGGAGTAGAAGTGAAGCAGAAAGAAGAGACTGTTCAAGAAAGTGTTGGATTAATCTGAGGTCCTTCCCTTTCATCTCTGATTTATCTTTTGCCAAGAATTGGCCAATGCCTTCATGGCAGATGTGCTCAGGAAATGACAGTCCATTACCTGTTAGAAATAACAGTGGTGCTCACCTTGATAGCACATATAGAGGAAATTAGCATGGCCCCTGTGAAAACAAATTCATGAAACATTCCATATTTTTAAGCTAAACTTATGGTGGTAATTATCTTGTAATAGTTACATACATTAAATCATTACATTGTACACCTTAAATCCAATGTGATGTGTCAGTTATATCTCAATAAAACTGGGGGGGGGGAAGGAGAAATATTTGTGTTTGGAGGCTGGAGGGAGAGCCAAGGGGTCAGAGAAGGCAGTCCTGTCTTTTGAGACTGTAGTCAAAAATTTAGCATGAAATTGTAAATGCAAAATGCTGTATTAAGCACATGTGTAGGTACCTGAAATCCAGCATCCTTTTAAAACAAAGTGGTTAAGAGGGTATAAATGTTAGTATTCCATTGCCATCCCTGCCACCAGAAATCTACAGCCTACTATTTTCCTACCATACGTTTCCTAATGATGCTTCTGTTGATAGAAAGCCCCAGTCATTTTTTATTAATGGATGCTGTGACTTCTTCCCACTCTCTTTCCATTGGCACAGCATTTACTGATTAAGGATGCTGGGTGAGTCAGAATATTCCTTGCATAATGATTGGTTACTTGGAATGGGTACCAGCTCTTCCTTTGTGATAAAGAACAGTGTGTATAAATAAGGGTAAGAGATTTTCTTGATGTTCAAGGTCTTTGGTCTCTGAGTTACTGACTATAAATTTCCTAGGCCACTTTCTAGATGCAGAACTTCCACTGAAGTCAACAGAAGTTTTGTAAAAATAATAGTAATAATGATGCAGGAAAATGCACTATTATTATTTATTATTATTTCTTTTTGACTGCTCTAAAGATAATTTGGTGCATAAAGTATTGAAGAAGTTTTGGGTTTTTTCAGTGACTCATTTTCATGCAAATGTTTATCACATTTCTGGGTATTGTTTTCCTCTATCATATATATTTCCATCTTCCATGGGTAAATCAACGTCTTCATCCATATTGCACATTCAGCGGCTGTAAATTCAGCCTGTATTGTCATTAAATGTTACGAATATGTGATTTTCATTTATGATTTTAGCGGGTGTTTCTGAAATTTCCACAGCAGCATCTGGCCAGGAAATAGTGTCTGTGAATCAGAATTACTACACCTAATTTTATTTTTCTTTCTACTCATTTCTCTAATCCTTTCCTAGCAAACAGGAGACATCGTGGGTTCTTTTCTATCTGAATTCTCAGAGACCCCCCTCACGTACAGACCTTAGGTTTGATTGTGCCTTTCCTGTTATGCCTGGTTTAGGGAACAATGGAAGCAAATCCTGAGTCCCCGCCCCTTCCTCCCTGCCAGCACTCACTTCTAAGCCACCACCTTGGTTTAATCAGACCAGTGCAAGCACTTCCTAAGAGGTTTTTCACTGTTTTCAGCTTCAGTCCCTCCTAACCTCTCGATACTGCTGTTAGAATGATCTTTTAAAAACATGGAGATAGATGATTCTGCATCTTTCTGCTTAAAACCCTTTTTTTTGTCCTTAGGATAAAGACCATGGGCCTGGCCCAAGGAGCTCTTCATACTCTGGTCCTGACTTGCCTCTGAGGATAGTTGTTCCGTCCTCTCTCTCTCTCTGCTCCAACCACAGGTCCAACATTCAGACCCCTTCATCATTACTTTCTTCACCTCTGGGCCTTCATACATGCTCTTCCCTTTGCTTGGCTCATTTTTCCACTAAACTTGCTACTGAATGTATCCTGCTCCTCCTTCAGCTTAAATCCCCTGCTCTGAGCGGCTCTTCTTACTGCCATTGATTGGCTCTACGTTCCCATAGGATCCTATGTTTGACCTTTCAGAATAGCCATCACTCCTGTGACCTTTTGTTTAATGCCTACCTTCCCCACTAGATTGCCCTCTTTGTGAGGCCATTTACCATATCTGCATAGTGACTGCTCTGTCCCCAGCACCTTGCACATAAAAGGCATTTGGGGACCTGATGAGTATGTAATACATGTTTGCTGATTTCACTTGAGTACTAATTCCACCACTGACATCGGTGACTCTGTCTGCTGCCATTGGAGGCACGTTAGTCTCTTTCCAAGGAGACCATGGGATGCTCTTCTTTTGAAATTGCATGGACACTCACGTCCTTTATCTTTCCTCTCTGGAGCTTCTTCCTGATGCGAATTTTCACTCTAAGAGCCCCATTAGCTTTGGAATGACAGAAACGTCTCTGGGTGAGTGGGAGATCACTAGCCTGAGAGATGAGAGGCTTGAATTTGAATTCATTTATTTGTTGGGCTTTTAACTCTGGGCAAGTTGTTTAATCTCTCTGGTTATTATTCCCCTAGGCCACAAATGAGAGGAATAGACTAGACTGAATCTACAGGCATCTCTGTGATACTAAGAAGCCATTTTGTGTACTGTAGGCAAGATTGAAGCCATTGTGCTGGAGTACAGAAGATAAAATAATTGAAAGGTGAACAAATGGAAATTCAGCATATCTTCCTATAGTGAATGCTAGACCTACAGAGGGCTGAGGACAGGCTGTCTGTTTCCTCTAGCATGTGCCCTCCTTCCCCTTGCTCCACAGTTCACAGCAGCCTTGGGCAGTTGTGGCTTAGAGAGAGAGCTGATGGTAGACATACATGAAACATGCTCTCACATGGATTAGTGGCAAGCCCGGTAGTATATGGCCTCATGGTGGAGGTTGTGGGGTAGGTTGGGGTTGGGAGGTGATTGTTGTCTGCCATATAATCATAGTATCTTTCTTCAGCCATATTGCAGCCATATTGCTGAAGTGTGGTTAATGCATAATTAGTGAAAAGACATAGGATTTAGAATTAGACTGATCAGGGTTTAAAATCCAGCTCCATCACCATAGAGTGAGTGAGTGCGTGCGTGTGTGTGTGTGTGTGTGTGTGTGTGTGAGAGAGAGAGAGATCCAAGGCAATTAATTTCTATGAGTCTCTGTTTCCTCCTCTGCACATTTATGATAGTAAGTATGTCATAGAGTTCTTGAAGGATTTGAAAAGACACGATCTCTGAGTTATTTGTGTTCATTTAACATGGCTTCTGTCTTCTGATAACAACATTCTCTTATATAGGTGCCATCCTCTCTACTTACGTAATGACTTCGATGTAAAGGCTGCCAATCAAGTAGTGGTTGGTTGCTCTATGGAAGCCTACTCCCAGTATCCCCAGAGTGAGGGATCTGTAGATGAACTGAGCCTGATCAGTCCTGGATCTTTGAAAATTAGATAAGGTGAGGCTTTCTGGAGGTAAAGCTGAGAAAATGCAGATTCAGAAGTTTCTGGCAGCTGGGGGTCCTGGCTTCTCAGAGGCTCCTGATTAGTGGAAGACTTGGATGAGGTAACCGAGGGGAAAGATCCAGGTACCATCACATCTTTCCTCGTTGTCATTCCCAATTATACTTTTCTTTTTCCTTGTCATCTGTGTCAATAAATTTACCTTTTTGCCTAAGCCATCTCAAATTGCATGCCTGTAATTTACATATCAAAGAGTCAGGACTAATAGAGTATCATACTATAGCTCCTGAGGGGACTTTAGTTCTCTTCTGCACACAAATATGATCCTTTTTTTTTTTTTTTCCCCCTCTCAGGATAGGCCCAGGCATTATGGGTTGAAAAAAATCATGAGTTTCTATAATCTGAATTCCAAGTTTTAATATATTAGGAATCTCTCTTTTTCTTACCCCCAAATATTTAACTACTAATCTAAACAATATTTTTTATACTTTGGGGGTTTTAAAAATATAACAGATATGGATATTTAGATATGTTCATGTATATTATTGCAGAGTGTAAAACTGGTATAATTTCTAGGTGGTGATTTTGTATTAAGTATCAAAAAGTTTTGTTGATACTTTTTTACTCATGAATTCCATTTTTGATATTCCATCCTGTGGAAGCAAGCCTGCGTATGAACAATGCTATATGTACTTAGTTATTGTAGCTTAATTTGTAAGGATGAAGATAAAACAACTTAATGCTCAAATCTTAGGGGTTATTTAAATGCCATGCAACCTTTTAAATAATTTTATAATATTTGATGACATGAGAAAACTCTGATATATTTTTCAGAAAAAAATAGAGGCCATAAAATAGTATATATAATATGATTCTGATTTGCAATATGCACATATGCTCACACACTCTAAGTGTGTGTGTGTGTGTGTGAGAGTGTGTGTGTGCGCGCGGGTGCATGTGCATGTGTTCAGAGCTATATAGCAAAAATACCCACCATGGCTTTTCCCTAGGCAGTTGCATTACTTAGTGTATGGAAGACATTGTGATTGATTCCCCAGCATCCATCTCATTATCCCCGCACCCTGCTTCCCACCTCTCCACCATGTGCAGCCATGCATTTTGGTTAGGTTGACCTTCACCTTGAGTTCCATGGGTGGTGCAGCATTGTGTGAGATCAGTCACTATGATCCTGTCCCTCTAGTTATGGTTATTAGGTTAGAGGTGGACACATAATCTAGGCATGTGCCATTTTAGTGGAAAGCATTATCTTGGTATTAATGTTTCTGGTTCAGAGATAGCCATATAATTTCATTGGAGCTAGTCAGAAAGAGTTGAAAGACTTTTAGTTGGGCAGGAGATACCCCATCTCTCTACCTGATATGGATAAGGTCACCCGGAGTTCTAGGTAATATTGGAAGAGATTTTGTGATCTTAGAGGGAAGCTGGCCTTGGGTAAACTGTGGTATATACAGGACAGAGCAGAGGTAGAATGAGATCTTTTATGTGCTGGCATTGTCACATCTCTGAATCATAACACTAAAGTCTGCCCTAATTTTAGAATGAGCTAACATATTACCTAATTAATTAGGCTAGGTGGCATTGAGGTTTTCATTACATGAAAATAAAACTGATCAAACTTACGTGATTATCATTTTATTCTTTATGTTTTCCATTATTTTTAAAGATTTTTGCATCGAACACATATTAGTTTTATAATTAAAAAGATTATTTATTATAAAAATTGCCATTAGCTAAAAACTGGCAAAGACCCATTAAGTCAGTGTGTATTCTCTCCTTTCTCACTCTCCCCCTTCTTCTGAACCTCTTTCAGTTCTCTTCCCCCAATTCCCACAAGAGCCAGAGAAGCCAAAAAAATGTCAAAATTTTGTCACTTCATTAATTAGGAGACTTGAATTGGGTGAGGCACAACCTACATTCTGTGAAATTGATTGGCAAGTGACTGGCAGGGCTACCTTCTTGCTAATGGGGCAATGGCAGAGATGAGATGATCACTACTGTTTATCAGCATGTGGCTCATGCTAAATATATGGAAACCCAGGAGGATTCGCAGAGACACTGGTTATCATACGCTGAGCAAAGAAGCTCCAGAGCCAGGCGCTAGAACTCCCTTGCCAAATTTGGCAGTGTGGTCAAAGGAAGAAATCCCAGGAGCAATGTGGATTGCAAAATCTGAAGTAAATTTAGCCTAGACATATATTCACATCTAATGAGTCGCAGTCAAATCAAATTGGCTAGAATTTGTAAAGCATGATATGTTGGAGAGAGAGTACTTTTGAGGGCGGTGAGCCTGCAGCGAATGGTGAACCTAGAGAGTCGTAGCTCAGAATTCTATTGAGAAGGTAATTCAGAAGTAGACCTGGAGAGGAACGAGGGCGTCAGTGGCCACGCATCTTTAAGATACCGTGTAGACAGCTGTAATAAATGCTGCCTTGGTGAAGAATGCTCCCTGACAGAATCTGTCTAATGATGGCATCCCTATCTCTATTTCCCCACACCCCGTTGCTCCTGGTTCGATTGGATACACTACAGGGCCGCCATTAAATAGATGTGAGATCTTAGGCCAGCCGCTTAACCTCTCTGTCCTTGAGTTTTCTCATCTGTCAAAGGACTGAGAGGCAGTCTGAGTACTTCTCAGGACTCTGCGTGCTCTACAGTTGGTCCATCCTTCCACCCGTCTGCACGAGTCGGCCAATGAGGAGAGCCTCGGAAGCCTGTACACACCTCCATGCAAGGCTGACTCCCTGCTGCAGAGGAAGGCACCCTCCCAAAGCGGTGCTCTCTGGGAGGCAGGGGGCTTTGGAAGTTGATGCTGCTCTCCTTGCAGCTGCTCTGCAGAGGGGAATAAACCTGGATTTTAAAGAAGCAAATGGTCTTTTTTTTTTTTTTTTTAAACAAAATTAACTCACAGCTGCAAGCAGCACAATGAAAGCACATTTTAAAATAATCAGATGCTTTTGGGGCCTCCTCCTGCTTCCAGAACAACTTCAGTCTGAGCTGCTGCGGGCTGCCTTGCCTGTCGAGGCTGCAGCCTCGACGCCAACTGTCCGGGGGGTGAAGTGTGGCCTAGAGCTGTTGGGTGTCAGAAAAGAGGCCGCAAGTTTTATGATCTTGGGGACCCTCAAGGCCTCAGCTGTTTGTTTGTTTGTTCTGTTCTAATTAGGATGCATTGTATATATTTGAAAGGCATCTGACAGCTAATAGGTTGTTTTTAAAGGGTCATTTTATTAAACACTTTTAAAAAACGTTTAGTGATCTTTTACATTTCATTTAATCAACTGATCTTTATTTTATACCGGCAATGAAGTGTGAGCTCATGCAGTCCCTGAAAGGTGCTTGAGAGGACCAAGGTCTGAAATCATGGTAGTTTCTGAATTTCCACCCGTAGTTGGTACACTGATTTTTAGATAAGGCTGCTGTACTCTGCTCCACCATAATGTGTCTGCGTGGGAATTTCTGCATGTCATTTAAGCTGCTGAGTTGACCTTAGAAGGAAGAGAAGTAATGGAATTGAATATCTCGAGAGAAGCTTAATGAGATACTTTACACATCGGAGAGGCCAGTTTTGTCAAAGAGAATTAAGATCTTCATCATGAAGAGCTGAAGGCCAAGAATCCCCTTGATGGCTAAGACTGGGTGCAGGGACTTAAAGTCAGGTGACCTCGGGGAAAGCCCTTTCAGGGTCATCTATTAATGGTGTGACCCTAAGCAAGGCCCTGCATCTTCCAGATTTCTTGCCTGCATAGAAGAAATAATGATAAATACTAAAGT
>NW_027533089.1:13811448-13957896 GCF_008692635.1 Crocuta crocuta
TTTCTCCTGATATTAAGAGTCTGGCCTGACAGACTTTTATTGAGCATCTATTGTGTTTTCAATAAATGCTTCCTTTTCTTTATTTTAAAGCAGATTTAGCTGTCGAATTTAGAGTGAATGGGTTTAGTATCTTCTGAAGATGGAAAGAAGAGATGTACGACAAATGAAAAGCAGTACGGGTAAAAGGAGGTTTGCATCTCAAGATGAAAAATATCACTAAGTTCTAAAAAGCTGTTATATAAATTAAGGGATTCTCTATATTTAGCAAGTTTTAAAAGAAAACTAGGAAAAAATTGAAACAGTTTTAATCTTTTAAGAGTTCAGCTTTCAAAGTAAACCATGTTTACATCAGAGTCAGGAACCTGGCTGTTATTGAAAGACCATTCCTTTGTTCTCATAATTAATAATGAGGATGCTATCTTATTTTGGATTTTGAAGACAGCCAGACTATTACCATCATAATTAAGAGCACTGGGTGGAACCCATTCACGTTAAGGCCTGAGCCTGCCTTTCTTTAATTGGACAATGATAGCAGCAATGATAATGTCACAGCTGTTCTAAGCTCTGTACATATAAGAACTCATTTATACTAGTAACAACTCTTGTGGCGGTTAGTTTCTTGTCCCCTTTTACAAATGAAGAAAGAAATTGAGACACAAAGAGTTTTTATATGACTTGTCCAGGACCATACAGCCTAGAGGTATAGGCAGGATTTGAAGAAAGGCAATTGGCTCCATAGCCTCCACTTCACCCACTTACTATACAGTCATTTATTTAACTGTAAGTTCCATGTCGTCACAGGCTATCTTGAATCATGATAGGTCATCGTAAATACTTAAAATCTGGGTTACATAGTTATAGTTTGGAACAAATATTTTCCTTGAAGTTTGCAGTGGTGGTTGCAATTGGTATCTAGAGGGAGGTGTAGTTAGGAATTTACTGTATTCTTCTATGCATATGAACTTATAGGCAAAATATTTTTTTTATTGTGATATAACTGTTTGGTTTCTTTGTAAGGTGGAGAAAAGGTCCCAGGATGTCAGCCAGTTGTACGTCAAAAACTCTTATTCACGAATATACCTGTTACATTGTGAGCCCAGTACAAGGTGCAGTTTCAAGAGAATAACAAGAATTTTTTTTTGACAAACCTTCATTCCTGTCTTTAGAAACATGGGGGCTAATGAGTCATGTCACCTAAACACTGAAGGGACAAAGAAACTGAGGATTGGGGATACATGCCTATGTATATCAAAAGTAAAATCTAATAAACCATTCTATTCCTAAATGTCTTTCGAATCCATTTCCTCTACCCAGTTTACTTCCCCTTTACTTCCCCAGCCCTGACTCAGAGCCTCATCATTTGCTTCTTGGTTGCTCTTCGTTTCTTTATTTTTAAATTTTTAAACATTTATTCTTGAGAGGGTGAGGGGCAGAGAGAGAGAGAGAGACAGAATCTGAAGCAGGCTCCAGGCTCTGAGCTGTCAGCACAGAGCCTGATGTGGGGCTCAAACTCCTAAGCTGTGAGATCATGACCTAAGCTGAAGTTGGACACTTAACCCACTGAGCCACCCAGGTGTCCCTGCTTTGCTCTTCTTTTTAATATCTTCCATTTTATTTTGCATACTCTTTCCAGGTGATCCTGATGACAGAATAATTACCTCATTGCCATTGCTGAGAACCTTCCCCTGATCCTTTACCTCCACAGAAACTTGAACTGTTTAGGATTACCTATAACGCCCTCTACAAAATCCTTTGCCTAGTTTTCCAGCCCTTTCTTACCTGATACACTGTGCCCGTCATACTTGGCTCCTTCAAGCCTGTGGAATGCCTTTTCTGCTCTTGTCTCCTGGGAGAAACCCAGTGAATGCTTTCAGACTAAATTTATCACCTCATTGGAGATGGAGAACCTCCTTTGACCATCTTCTTACTTGTCTCTTAGAAAAAATTCTTTCACCTCTGTGCTCCCTGTAATGCTTTATACAAAGCTTTAGTATAGCATATCCAGGGGTTTTATAATTCTTTGACTACATGTTGATCTTCCTCACTGGAGGGAGAACTCTGTAAGGTAGTAGTTGTGTCTTCATGTTCTATCTACTGTATCTAACAGTGCATGATACAGAAAACGTATTCAGTAAATTATTGTAGATTGAGGAATGAATGGATTAACAAATGATGGAACAAATTATATTGCTCAAATAAGGAGAGAATTCTGGAAGTTTTCTCTAAGTTTCTTTAATGAATTCACTTAAATATCCATTCAGTTGGAATGGAACATATAACATGGATTAGATGGCCCAAAGTCTGGGGTTTAGTCCTAGCCTATCTCTAAGTGGTCTGGTGGTCTTGGGCAGATCACTTAACCTATCAGTGATTCAGTGTTGTCATCCAGAAGATAAGGATAAATATATAAAACCCTCCAAGGTTGCCATTAGGATTGGATAAAAATAATTCATGGTCAAATGTTTTTGAAAAATATAGATAATGCACTTCGGCAAAGCTTCTAATGATCAGATTTCTTATGGCTAATTCTTTGTCAGGGAGGCATAATACATATATGTTTTTTGTGCTCCTTATCTCGGGGTCCATTTGCTTGTCCCTTTAATTGCTCTGGGTCATTGAAGATACTCTAGAAGGTTATTTTTAGTAGGTTAATATGCTCACAACCAGAGTTTCGAATTGCAAAGAAACCTTAGCAAATATAGTACACATTCAGTACAAAGAGAGCGTGCCTATATTAGACCATCAAAAGTCAAAGGCATAATTTGAAATGATGAACGTATCCATTTTAAGTTACACATTACTTTGCATAGTTAATATCACTGTAATTAGTCATAGTTCCTATAATTTATTGAAAAAGATGCTCATCCCCTCTAGTGTACTACAGTGATGAATGTTGGGAGAGCAACTTTGGAAGCTGGAATCAAGAAAATGAGTAACAGTTGGAGAATTAGTATGTAAATCAATAATACCCTTTCTTCTGCATTTTGAATCCAGGATTTTCACGACACGCTGCAAAATCAGAGAGCCCCCACAAGTTAGAGCTGTCATCGCACCCCACAGAACTAGGCAGACCGCTTCAACTGTAGGAAATGTTTAAAATCCTCTCAAACATTTGAGTAAATCTCTAGTAAATATTTAAACTCTGTATAACTAGTCACAAATAAATTAAGCTGATTTTATGCAGTCTCTCTAATTAGAAGGGCACAGCATTTGTTGAAACGTGATTAGTATTATTCATTAAGCAAAAAATTCTCATTTGTATCTTATTATCACTATTCTGCATAAACCAACACAATTTGTCATGAACTCCCTCATTTGCTGTATCCTCAAAAAGCAGATTATGCTTATTTTTCATTTGGACAGTGGAAAATCAAGCCAGGTGTTTGGCAGCACCAGAGTGTTCAGGTGTAACTGTACCAGTGATGGAACATTACGAGCAGCGCAGATGAAGAATGAGGCATGGAGAGTCTTGGGGCTGAGGTGCCTTGAGGCCCATCCCTTCTGAGTGCCCCTGCTGATGAGACAGGTGTTGCACCGGGCTGCTGGGAAGGCAGAAGGAGACAGAAAAGAAACTTTTTTGTAATGTCAGATCTTTTCCCTTCCATCAGAACCTGAACATGCTTGAATTCCTCCTGCATTCAAGCTATGGGCATGTGTGCTGTAAAACCACTACAGCCATACTTTTGTTTAAAATATTTCCAAAGCATAAGATTTCGGCTCAATGGTTTGTCTAGAACTGTCTGTCTGTCTAGACACATGAGCACTGTACATATTTAGCTTTTCAGATTTCTAGATATTGACAGATAAGACAAAGATGATGATGCAGGAACTGGATGAAAGGGGACTGAGGCTGCTTTTCCTCCTCTGCGATCTATTCCTTTTGTCTTTAAAACCTTCTTTGTTCCCTGGCTCACGTTAGAGACTCCATTAGGGCTTGTGATTGAAGCTGCTTTATGACTCTGACAGAAATAGGGGTGTGAATGCGGTAGAGTCTATAAAACAGTGGTGCGATGATAGGAAATTATTTTTTAAGGTAGTAGTGGGCTTAAAAAAGCTATTTCGAGTCCTGTCTTTTCTTTCGGAACTTGAGAGCTATGAAGGACTGCATGCTATTTGGCCTGTGTGTCAGTTTCTCTTTTTTTGTGTCTCTGTTCCTCTTTGTTACTTTACTGCCCTCTCTTGTTTTTGTAAATACTCTGCCTTTCCCAGGACTTAGTCCTCACTACTGATGTGATTGATTTCCTGAGTCACCAATCATGTGGCATAGTGTAGGGAAAATGTCCAAGATATTATTGGAGAGAATGGGGATATTTACCTAAAAACATACACAGCAAAGGGGCGAGGTATGATGGTGGACTTCAGGTGTCTCCAGGGTACTCAAGGCCAGGTTAACAGTATGGAGTGGCTGCAAAAGTCACTGTACAGCAAGAAGGGGGAAGATGTGGAGAGGCAAATTATGGCTCTGCTTGAGGAAGCACTCTGTAATACAGGTGTTCAGACATGGAAGAGGCTGGCTTGTGAGGTGGTGAGCTCCCCGTCACCAGGTATAGTAAAGCAGAGTTTGGCTTGGGAACTTGAACTATGAGTTTCAAATTCCTTTCTGTTACTAATTTTGATTTTTTTTTTTTTTTATTGGAAAGGTTATGGCCAGTGGCCTCTGTCAAGAAGACTGGGAGAATCCCCATAGTGATAGAAGTTCAAAATATTCAGGAATCTCAAATCCTTGCTCTTCTGTGCCTCCCATTTTCTAAAGCCCAGAAAGCAGTCTGGCTGCCACTACATGTTACGTGGGAAATACTCTGATAACACCTGGGGTGGCTGGTCATGCTGAGAGACCAGTGGACTGGATGGCATTTTTAACTCCAGCTTTAGGATACCCCTGGTCAGATTTCAGACAGAAGCCTGTCTAGTAAACCAAGGGTGTCCTGTCACTGCCGCGTGGCCGATGCACAGCTTTAGAGAATTAAATGACCCATCCAGAAGTCATTCTCTGCTTTCATAGCATTTCCTTGTCTTCTCCATGAATGAGGACTTGTCCAAACACAAATTTTGGGCATCACATTTGGATACAAATAGTTTATCCACTTTGGAGACTTTTACAAAGTTAAAATGTATTTAATGGTATATCTGTGCAAGGTGGAATTAATGACAAATTCAATGGATAATTATCTTCTCTTCCCAAGCAGGAAATTAGTTGTGAACTTAGTTTATTGACAGGTGGAATGAAAATTATAAAACTTTCGAAGGAGATTTCTTAAATTCTGGTCAGGGACCATCTACTTGTTGAAACACGGATTCCCGGGCCTTCCCTGTATTTATTATTATTAGTTTTTTATTCCTGTGGAACAAATGACCACTAAATTAGCATAGTAAAACAATGTGTATATATTATTTCATAGTTCTGAAATCACAAGTTCAGGCCAAGTTTCTAGGTTCTTTAAGGTCTAACAAGGTTAGGTTCTTCTGGCAGGCTCTGGGGAAAAATCCAGTTCAAATCTTACTTAGGTTGTCAGAAAAATTCAGTTTCTTGCTGGCTGTCTGCTCAGGGCAACATTTTGCTTCTGGAAGGCACCTACATTTTTTTCCATGTGGCCCTTCCCATCTTCAAACTGGCTAAGGCACATGGAGTCCTTACCATGCTTAGGACCTCTCTAACTTCTTTTGTTGTTCCATGTCAGGGAAAGCTCTCTGCTTCTGAAGCACGCATATGATTAGACTAGGCCCAGTTAGATAATCTCTGCATTTTAAGGTGTACCGGCTTGAGACTTTAATTACATCTGCAGAATCCCTTCATAGCAGTACCTCGATTAGTGCTTGTTGAATAAGTAGTCTATGGGAATTGTGGGGGGCCCATCATTAGAATTCTGTCTACCTACTAAATCAGCATCTCTTCAGGGGAACCAATGAAATCTATCTTTTTAACAGCACTCCGAGTGATTCTGATGAGTAATAAACTTTGAGAACTATTGGCATAGAAGGATAATAAGAAAAGCAGTGAATGTTAGGTGTTAAGTGAGTGATGTTTGTGGAGAAACTGGACATTAAAAAAGGAACAGCAGACTTTCCAGGCAGGGCAGAAGGCATGAACGAGATTTGAACTTGGGAAAACACATATTGGCTTTTTCAGAGTATAATTCAATTGAGTTGGGTTGGAGTGGAGAGGTGTGCAATTGTGATTTGGGGGAGAAGTTGTGGGGTTAGGATTCTATTAACTTGTAGGATTTTGAAATAAAGAGGAGCCAAAGTTTTTATAAATAATTATGGTTAAAACCTTTACCTCCTTTACTCACTGAATTTCTCTGCAATTGAGGGTTATGTTTTGATTTACTTTTAGTAAATTCAGGGTCTTGGTTGGATTCCAATGATGGCCAAATATTTATATTTTTGTTCATGGGGATGAAGAGGAAAGGAGGTTTTCAAGCTGTAAGAGATGAACTGACATTTGGAGAAGAGTAAGATAACCCAGGGTCAGACTCTCTGGCTGAGGGAGAGTGAGAGTGACAACCTGAATTTCTTTTACAAGCATATTCTACATATTCTGATCCCTAAAATGTTTTCCACTCACCATCCTCCAAGTATAAATGTATTCCAAAGATCCAAGATCCTTAGTGGGGACTTGTGGGGTGAGGGGAATGTTAAGTCACTACATCATTGCTAGAATTGAAAGACGAGAGTTTTGTAGCTTGGAACAGAAGGTGCACTACCTTGGAGCCAGGTTTGATAGCTTTGAATTCCAGATGAAGACTGCAGATACAGGAGGGTATCATCTGACAAGCATCTTAAGCAGATGGATGACAGAGTGGGTACACTGGAGAGTATTGTTAATTTAATGACTCCAGATAATGCTTCTTTAAAATGAAAGCAAGCCACTGGGAAACCGCCAGCAAAACTGTAACTAGTGAGTTTCTAGCCTCCTGGTCTATCCACATAGGGAGAAGGGGAGGGACGTGTAGTTCTGAGTTCTGAAAAACTCAAATTGCTTCTCAGAAGAGGTAGTATAGAACTTATTGACATTTTTGAGAATTTAATCAGATCCTCTTCTCAGGAAGGTAGGGGAATCACCTTATTTTAGTGGAAATTCTAAATCTTGTGTTTAAATATTAAATGAATTCAGAAAAGATTATCTGGGCTCTTCCCTTAGGTTTAGTGAACCTAAATCTCAGGAACTTTGAGCCCATGAAGTTTATCTAATCCCATCCTCTCTTTAATTCATTATTTTACATATTCATTTAATGATCAGGAATAGCTGTATCATGCTCTGTGAGGTTCTAGAAAGGTAAAGGTGAGTCAAACACATCTGTCTCTTAACAGAGCTCATGCTCTACTCTAGGAAACCAGCAAAAAAGCAAGGTTCTACTGTGAGCCAAAGCTATACTGTTACCCCAGCAGCAATGAGACTTGGACAGATGGTGAGAGTAGGGGCACATCACTATGGTCCCACCAATGTCAGTGGGACCCAGAAGATTCCTGAGGTTCCCCACCCTGACCTGGAATCAATGAGATTGAACAAAGTAGAAGAAGTTGCTACTAGTCAGTCTCAAGCCTCTGACCTTCTTGTACCAATGGGGCAGAGTGGGGAGCTACACTGAGCTTGTACCCCAACTGGAAGGGAATGAGGTGGTACAAGTCAGTGCTTCACTTTAAGCAGGAAGGTCTTAGAAGCTGAAGAGGGAGCTAAACTTCCACTCCACACATTTGCAATGAGGCAGTGTGAGTCAGTGCTCCATTTTTGCATAATTAATGCCAGTAGGACCCAGCAAGATGCTGGACATACACACTCACCTAGCCATCATACTACATCCCAACA
The DNA here is from genome assembly GCF_008692635.1 of Crocuta crocuta. Classification (NCBI taxonomy): domain Eukaryota; kingdom Metazoa; phylum Chordata; class Mammalia; order Carnivora; family Hyaenidae; genus Crocuta; species Crocuta crocuta. Next base: position 13,819,256 of record NW_027533089.1, read on the forward strand.
GAGGGACTATCTACAAAACAGAAGATCAGATAGGATCTAGAGCCCACTAATACAACATACAAAATATCTGGATACAATAAAAAATCACTCAGCAAGTATCACAAAAATCACAACTTGAAATGATAATCAGGAGACACCAACACCAAGATGATTCCGATGCTGGAATTACCTGACAAGAATTCCAAAGCAGTTATTGTAAAAAATACTTCAACAGCAATGACAAATCCTCTTGAATCAAATGAAAAAAAAAAAAAAAAAGAAAATCTTAGCAAAGAAATAGAAGTTATAAAAAAGAACCAAATGGAAATTATAGAACTGAAAATTATTAAAAGCAAAAGAAAATCGTGGATGGGCTTAGTAGTAGGGAACAGATGATAGGGGATAGAATCAGTGGACTTGGGGAAAGATTAATAAAGTTTATGCAATTTAAACACAGAGAAAATAAACTAAAAAAAGAGGAAGGAGAGGAGGAAAGGAAAAAGAGAAAGATTATTTTTTAAAAAGTCTGACAATTTCCTAAATTTGATGAATGCTCTAAATCTACATATTCAAGAATCTGAGCAAACCCTCAGTGGGATAAACCTGAAGAAATCTATGCTAAAATACAATAAAATTAAACTTTGAAAACTAAATACAAAGAAAAAACATTGAAAGCAGCTAGAGATAAATGACATATTATCAATTGAATTGAACATCAGTTTGAATTTAGTATTTTCAAATGATGAATTTTTCATCTGAAACACAGAAGGCCAGACAGAAAAAGGTGGTACAGAATTTTTGAAAAGTTGAAAGAAAGGAACAGTCAACCCAGAATTTTATATCTAGCAAAAATATCCTTCAGGAATGAAGATAAAATCAACATTTTCAAAAGAAGACTAAAATTTGTCACTAAAATCATACCCTTAAAGAATGGCTAAAGGAAGTTCTCTAAACAGAAAGGAAATGAAAACAGAAGGAGGTTTGGAACTTGAGAAAGGAAAAAAAAAATCAGGATATATATAATAGACCATTCTTCTCATGAATTTCTTAACTTATATGTGATAGTTGAGGCAAAAAGCAGTATACTTTCTGATATGATACTTTATGTAGAAGAAATACCCAAGAAAATTATGTTTTAAAAATGGGTAAGGTACAGCAATCTAAATGGAAATTAAGTTTTCTACACTTGAAGTGATAAAATATTGGTAAATATTTTAAATTGTGTAAGTTACAGTCTGGAAAGGGAAAAATATGTTTTCCTGAAACTAGAAATCTACTCAACAACCAGAACACCCTCAGTAGACTGTACATGGGTGAGAAATACAATTTTATTGTGTTCACACATGAAAAACCATTCTGGTACTTACTGGACTGCATTGGATCAAAGAGATCTTCTTTGGCAATGCAAGTTAGAGATGGGAGCAGAGGCAGTAGTGCTTGTCGAAAATGGATGAATTCCAATACTTGAATTTCTTCCTAAGTTCCACAACAAACAGACTTCTAGCTCAGGTTAGAACTTATTTAAGAAGACCGTCCCTGCCTTTTCCAGGCATTTTTACCTTTGCAGTAATATCCCTGAACGACTGAAATAGAATTCCAGGGTGCCTGCATGGCTCAGTCGGGTGAGTGTCTGACTCTTGATTTTGGTCAAGGTCATGATCCCAGAATCACGGGATGGAGCCCTACCTCATCAGGCTTTGTTGTGCTACTGAGCATGGAGCTTGCTTAAGATTCTCTCCCTCTTTCTCTTCCCCTGCTTATGTAAGCATGTGCCCTCTCTCAAACAAACAAACAAAACAAACAAATCTATTTCTAGTGTGGGTTCAGCCCCAGCAGCAGGCAAAAGTAGGAAGTGATTTTGCTGCCATAGGCCTGATGTCTGCTTTCCCAATTGTAAATCCTAAGCAAATACATTTGTAATGGATGGAACCCTTCTGTATTACTCTGACATGTTGTGTAATCACCTAGGTCTCCATGGAGAGGTAGGCAAGATACCAAATCCAGCCCAGGCATGCACTGGGACTTCAGTACCTGTGTGTAATTTAAAACAGAGAGTTGCTTTGAGCAAACAACTTTGACTGAGGCCTTAGTACTAGTGCCTGTTTTGGCCTATACCTGTGAACTGGGCTAGACTACACTAGGCTTTGAGAACTGCTTTTACCTAACTTGAAATCCCTTTCCCCAAGTCCCATCTGATGATAATAGTCTGCAGAAACTTATCACTTTAAGAGTTAGAGAAGGAGAGGACAGCCCTTCTGGGATGTGCAGCAGGGCTGACTGAAGCAATGTTTCCACTTCCCTATGTTTCCCTGGTCCTGCCTTGCAGTTAGAGTCAACAAAGGAGCAACACTGCAAGAAGGAAGAAGAGAGACAAGTAATATGAACCACCCAAATAGGAAGTGTGAAGCACGGCAGAGAAGGAGGGATAGCTCTTCATCTTTTGGCTGTACATATCTGAAGTTCCTTAGTTATCATAGCCCAACTGTGCATCTAGGATGATCTCATTATGCCTTGGATTTTCCTTCTTGGAGAGTTAGCATGAGGTGTGAAAGGCTTGAAAGCCTTCCACAGTGATGGTTTTCTAACTTAAGTAGAGCATTGAGCTGGATGTTCTGCTTGCAGTCAACAAGACTGACATTTCTTCAAAGAAAATGTACACCAATAAACAAGAAGCGGCTCTTTAACATGGGAAATAAGGATACCAGATTCTTATTTCTCAGCATTCTCCTCAGGGCTCCTATTAGGTACCTTCTTAGATTACAAGGGCTTCATACGGTACAACTGGAAACTACTGAGTTAGGGTAAGACAGTATGGGGAACACACAGGCCCAGACTTTTACCTTTTCATCCAGATGAACACTGCAGGCTACCCTTCCAAAAGCCTGCTCAAAATACCAGCCAATTACCCTGTAGTTTTTACTTTCTAGCAAGGACTGAGTCCATCTCACCTTCTACCAATCAGCTGTTGGCTGGAGTCCTGCTACCAGTGACTGATCACTTGAGGGTATACAGCTGTTAACCTACCTGACTTAGGAGAGTTGTCTATGTTAGTGGTGCTGTGCTCACTATCCCTGGGTCTGAGTTGGTATATTGGTTCTCAGTACTAATGGTCACTGACAGATTTCTCTGCATCCTTACCCAGTAGGTACCTGTTTTATTGTCTGCTTTGAGCGGTCCAAGCATGCTAACCCATGTGATGATAGCCCATTCTTTCATGGATAGTTCTTGGCTAACAATTTATTTATAATATTCGAGCAGAGTTTACATCCCCATGGTCCTCACTCTCTTCCTTGAGAGTATCCTAGAACAAGGTTAATTTCTTTCTCCCATGACAAAAGTCCGGTCTTCAAGTTTCTGAAGATAGACCTCATGTCTTCTCTGAGCCTTTTATTTTTGTTATATATTTTCAGGTTGCATTTATTTTATTTTTAATACTAAATAGTAAAACTTGTTTATCTGGTTACCTGTAGAAATGATATTTTCTTTGTCTTAACAGTAACAACAGCAACAAAACCTTCAAGTATCAGGACTTCTATAGGAAGTTCTGTAGGAACTTCAGAATGAGATGGATTTTCTTTGTGCCGTCACCCTCTGCTTCTTTATTTGGCTACTATTATGGATCTGGAGCAGTAATTGATCAAGAGCAATGTTTCTGATTCTTGAGGTTTTAGTTCCAGTAAGTGTATGGAAAGGAAAGGGTCAGTTGATAGCAACCTACATATTATCTTGGATGATACATATACCCACTCAATCCTACCAATGATATGTGCTGTTGGTTGCTGGGCCCCTTTCTAAGGCTTTGGAAGGAACAAGTATTAATGTTTGTTCATCCATTTTCTCCTTATAAATGCATATACTTCCAAATGAAATAGACGTTTTGTCTCTCCATACCCAGCATAATCGGTAATACAAAGTAGACATTCAATAAATGGTTGGTGATTGGATGGATAAGTAAATCAAATAAGGAAAAGCCCCAGAGACATTCTTTTTTCTGTTCTCTCTGTATCCCTGTGTATATATCTATCTGTCTCTCTTATACATACACCCCTACCTGGTAGGGTCCAATCACACACTGAGTCCATGCGCTACACCTTCCCCTCACCAGCTCAGGGTTTTAGCATGTCTCCATGGCTGCAGGTTTCCTCTGACAGTTGATGCTGTTTGCAGGATTGGAACTTCCCTGACATTCTAAGTGGCAGAGTCCATTTATTCTGTTTGCAATAACTGATTCCTGTCTTGTGCTACCCACCCCGTATCTGTCCCATAGTTTCCTGTTTCTGCAAATTTTGAGTAGGGGTACTCTTGGCCTGGGCCCCTACTACCTACAGTTGGATCTCCCTAGTCCTAATTGTCTAAGCTTCTGCTCATGCCTCATTTTTCCTTCCTTCCTTGCTTCTTTCTTCCTTCTTTTTAGGGCAAATACTGTATGCCTATTGTATTGCTAAGAAAACAGCAATGAATGAAATACTAGTCCTTACTTAAGAAGCATAAAGTCAAATGGAACCCCATTCTCCTGTGAAAGCCTCCATCTGTTGTCTTCTGCTGGGACCTCTTGATAGTTCACCTGATTCCCTCTGAGTCTGTTCTCTGGGTCCTGGCCCCATCACATTTCCCCTTACTACCATCTCAGTGCTGTTGCTTAGGTCTTGTATTTGATGCTTATGGGTCTTTGGAATCCTGTGCTTGTTGATGTTTCATGTTTCATAGCTGCCCATGACTTTATGGGGGTATCCTTATACCTCATGGAGCTGACAAGTTTCCCACAAGCATGTGTGTGCGTTCGTGCACGCGCGCACACACACACGTGTTTATAATATTTTCTCTGTTGTACTCCACCAGAAAAGAGGATATTCACTTATATCAGTTACATTTTTGACTCTAAGACTTCTTGTTATATGCTCCCAAACCTTTACACTTGCATGGGCTAGGTGACTGGGACTCTGATAGGATTTCCTGGAATATATGATGACAACTGCTTATGATACCAAGCTCAGCTCACTGGTTCTGTATCTGAATATGAATAGTGAGTGGTAACAAGGACACATTTTTTCCCTTTTTTCCTAATTCTGTATTATCACATTGAATGTATCAGGGTACATATTCATTGCTTTAGCCTCCTGGGTTGAGTTGCTGTGCTCCTGCATAATCAGATAAGGAGAAGGGGGGCCCCATCCTCATTTAGAAACTCAATGCACCTGGAACAAAGAACCTCTGATTCTGCTTACCATCTGCTGGGGGAAGAGAAGGCCTCCCACTGCCCCATTTGCCACACTTAAATTGGAGGGTGCATTCCCAGCAGGTGGTTGAGAGTATGGATCCACATCCCGGGTGTGGATATCACCCTCAAATGCCCCAGATGAAGTTGTGTGGGAGTTCATTTGGGAGTAGAATGAAATTGAATTTCTGAGTAGGAGGACTGGTAAAGAAGAGTCAGTGTTCTGTAAACCATAGACTGAAAGACAGAGACAAAAAGACAGATAATAAGTATATGTTTTATTTAATAATGTTCTCAGTAGTTTCAGTCATTTTTCTGTAATTTTCATGATGAATGCAAGCGATACTTTTCTGCATATCCTTAGTGTTGAGAAAACAGGCTAGGGAAATAATTTTTTAGTCAAATATGAAACTGTACATGATTCTAATACCTTGGAGGAGATTTCTTTCTACTTTCCATTGTTCTGTAAATGAAAAGTAAATTATGCTTTGTTAAAAAACTTTCCATTGAATAGTTTTATAGCAAATGTTTCATTCACTTCAATAAATAAATGTGAAATATTTTTTGAAAATTGGGACTCGGGCTTTGTAAAATTTAACAACTCTACCAAATTAGTCTCTCTGGTTCTTATTCTGCAATAGAAAATTATACTTTTTAACTTTTAGTTAAGTAGCATTTAAATAAAATGTCTCATTCATTTCCAAGCCTTTGTGAAGCGTTAGACTTGAGATGCACAAAGGTAGTTAATGTTAGAAAGCTAAAGGATTTTCTTTTTATGATTATGCTCCATCTTAATGAGAGATGCCATCTTAATGAGAGGTAGCATGGTTGAATAGATAGAACACTGCTTTAGAAATTAGGTTTCTGGAGGCCTCCTCATAGGACTTCCAATGCATCACTCTGTGGCTCTTTGCTGATGCCTTAACCTCTCTGGGCATTTGATTTTTTTTTTTTTTTGCTATAAAATGAAAATAATAAATGCTGATGTCCACAAAGCTCTCAGGGATCTTTGAATAAGATGAGCTTTTTACATGCAAATGATACAGGAAATCATGGCGGACCTACTCAAATTTACCAGGGACAATCAGCAGATTTCATTTGTGACCACTAACCTGAGTCAGAATTATTGTAGATCATGGGTTACTTTCTTTGTTCTATGTGGTTTTGTTAATTTGATTGATGTGGGGTAATGGGCATGAAAGAGGAAAGAAGGAAGAACTGAATATATTGAATCAATTATTTTTGCCTCTAAATGTAGGATTGCATTTTACTCAAAACAAAAAATAGAACACATGCACTGCCCTTCATGATATGCAATGAGAGGTCTAGAATCTTCACAGAACCTAAGTCTGGCTTTATGCTTAGAAAAATATTGGGGGAGAGACACTTTTTGGCACTTTTTAACCACAGGATAAGCTACCCTCAGCACTCTTTTGATTCTTACATAGCGGCAAAGAAAGGAGGAGGGAATTGGTATCTTAAAAGCTGTGCTCTCTTAAAAAACTAACATTATGGTTGGTCAACCATGGTTAGTTAGCCAGTTGGGGTGGGGCTAGAAGCTCCCCACCCATAGGGACAGGTGGGAGCCAAATGCCTCCTGGGGATATGGCTATGTCAGGCAAGTAGTCTGTTATGGTGGCTGGGATAAATGGAGGAAATAGTTGATGGTCTTGGGGGATCTGGAATACTGATTCTTGAGAGGACAGGCAGTAGGGAGGGGAGGGGTCAGTATCAGTGAGAATTACAAGTAGGCAGTGAAGCCCAGTGCTGGGCTTTGGATTGAGACCTTGAGCTTCATGGAGAATAGATTTTGAAGTCCTAGAAATCTAGGGTCAAATTCTTTTTCCATCATTTATTGACACCATGATTTGGGGAAAGGTATGTCACCTCTTCTTGGATTCTCAGTTTCTTCTTCTGTAAAATGGACTGAATAATGCTTTGTTGGCTTGTTAGTGAGGATCTGAAAAAGTAGTGTTTGTAAAGAGCTGGTAGATTCTAACATTTATTAGTATTAAAAGACAGATTGTGGCTTTGGTCAAGGAAGATTGATACCTAGCTTCAGAATGCTCAGGTCCTTTTGCATATGGTCAGAATTCATCTGGAGAACAAAAGCAAGTGGGGTAATAGGTCTAAGCCTGGAGGTGATTCAGGACCCCAGCTACAGGGAATACTACTGAGCCTGGCAAGCAGACTGAGGCTGACTGTATAACCATTGTTGTGCATAAATGGCCAATATTACCTTTATCTCCAGGATGGATTCATGTCTTAGGCATCTTCGTATTTTCTGTACTCAGAATAGGACCTGGTACAATATATAAATAATGATAGAATAAAACCAAATAGAACAAAAATATGGTATCTTACATGGGGTTTTATTAGCTTCCAAAAAAGTTAGAGCCCAAAGAACTCTGGCATTCATGTTCGGAAAGAGAAGCAGCTGAGTCACTCAGTCCTGCTCTCTGACACACGTGGCTCCAACGTTGACATTGTATATTGTGAGGCTATCAGATTAAGAATAATTCCAGACTAATAAGCAAATATACAAGGACATCAGGTGGGGTGTATGGCATATGTCTATGTGGGCATACGTCTGTGTCTATATGGCATGTGTTCTATGAGAGAATATTAGCTTGTTGACAATAAATTATTCCAGAAGAAAAATGGATAATCCATATTCTGTTGTACAGATGCTTCTCTCTAGAAGGGTAGTGTGTTTTATATTTCTCTATAACTTGTGGGACTAAATTAGAAACAAAATTATTCATGTAGTTCTATAAAGTTTTTAGTACCGTTTATGTGCCATTTCATATATGTGATATAATTGATTCATTGGCCTGGGTTTGTCATAGAGATAACAAGAGCTATCAGAAGCATGTGTCCAGATCCCAGTTTGCAAGGAGTTCAAGAAATCATTTATTGGCCTCAGATACAGGGTGTTTGCAACTCATGTGCTTCTGTGAGTTTCAGCCCAAACACGTCCGGCTGCTTAAGGAGTATTGTTATTGCTGGTTAAAGCCAAATCCAAATAAATTATTAGGTATTGGATGGTTTCTGGATGAAGGTATAAATCTCTTATGAATTCCTAGCCATTAAGCCATGTATGCACTTGCAGTTTATTTCAGGGGTACCCAAAACTTAACTTAGATTTTTCTCACAGAGTTTACCAAAATTGGATTGCTTTTGAGCAAAATCTCTACATGGACAAATGTTGCCTGCTGTACAAATGCAATGGGGGATTTTTTTAAATTAAAAGTGATTTCTAATTTTATATATAATACATCGAAAGAAAATTTGTAAGCCAAATATGAGTCTTCATTGTAGCACGTCTAAAACAATCAAGGCCAGCAATAAATATTCTAGGCCATCCTTGGAGCAGATCAGTTTTCATTTGTTCCTTTGAAGTGAGGAAGGTCTTGGAACTAAGAGTATCAGCCCCAATAGAAAATACACTTCACAAGTTTTCCAGATTTGGGTGGCCAGGCAGTATTGCCCTGGTTTCACAGATGAGCCCAGAGTTGTATTAGTCTGTGTATTTATGGCTGCCTTGTAATCACCAATTTTAACACATTTCAAGACCATGTATGTCTAGACATTCACTGACTTTAGATATCAGAACCAGAACTGCTAAAGGAACCCAGTGCTTTGGAATGAAGACTTTATAACACATCTTATCCCCAGTGCCTCACTTAGTCCGAACCCTTAGAAGATACTTAGTGATGTTTGTTGGTCAGTGTTGTCCACTGTGTGTCTGTGTGTGTGTGTGTGTTGCCTTTTATCATAATTGCTGCTGCTTGAGAAGCTGGATGGTCACAGTTCTTAGATCTGATGGTAGCTTTGGGTACCTATTAAAGACCCAACCTGTGACAGCCTCAGTTCAATAACAATTCATGATTGCCTTAAGAGATAGCATGCAGAAATCTAGAAGAGGCAATGCAAAGGATCATGTTAGGTTCCCTGGGAAATAAACAGAATTATGAAACACAGTCTGTTGCAGAAAAACATACTATCCTATGGAAAGGAGCAACGCAAATTCGAGGAAGCATTTAAATTTCAATATTTAACAATATAAGTGATAAGAAATGTGGCACAGGAAGTATTAGTGGAAATAGGAGGAGGAGGAGGAGACAGTTTCATGGAGGAACTGGGGCTTGATCCAGACTGATGACATCACAGAGCTTGGATGGAAGGAAAGGTATAGCATATTATGTAGAGGTACATAGCTAATTTCCACCAACCTTGGTGAGGGGAACTGACCTTTCCTCTTTGGGAGAACTCTAGTATTCTAGAAAAATTCCAAGGTTATTGGGACCACCTGTGTGGGAATTTCCAATGAAGAAACTATTCATTTGCAGTCCTGCTGTTAGTGTGGTACAGAGGATCCAAAGAGAGCAGCTGTTTCAAATTCCCTTGGCTTTTCATGGACATCACCAGAGCCCTCTTTCATCTCATCCGTATCGCCAGATTGTCCAACCTCCCTGAGAGTGTAGTCCCTTGCCCTATCATTCCCTTTCAGGAGGCTGTAGTAGTCATATTAATTGGCTGTTAAACTATTAATTCTAAAAATCTGATATTTTCTCTGGGGCACTGGGCTATCCAAGGGAACAGCATTCTCTCAGGTTGTTTGAATGTATGTATGCATGAACCTAAAAAGACTCAAACATTTCCTACAGCATATCTACTATGGCTTATTCAGTTGGCTTCACTGAGCAGCATAGATCCTTGAAAGCTTGTACACTACCTAGTGCATCATATCAGAACAACAGGACAGAGCATCTAGTAGGTAGAATGATGACCGTACATTGATTTTGAGTGTTCCACACAAGCACAGTTTTGACTGTCCCAAAAAAACTGTAAGTTAGTTCAAAAGACTAAATAAATGTGGTAACACAAACGCAAATCACGTATTTGTGCAGCTGTTTATATTTGGAGATTGTATTTGGGTTCTATTACAGAGCTAACGCAAGTTAAGATTTTTGTTTTTGTTTTTGTTTTCTGTATGATTTGCACATTTTTCCATATTGCTTTGTAAGTATTTTAAGTGTGTACGTATGTGTACTTGTGTTATGTGTGTGCACGCATAGGCACTGCTTTCTAGGCTAGCCTATAAACTCCTTGAGGGTAAAAATTAAATCTTTTGAAATCATTCACAGTGTCTACCAGATGGATTTAGGCTTCACTAAGAGCATAAATGTAGCCTAGTTTAATTCACAGAGAATTTGTTTCTGATTCCCCACTTTATTACATCTACTACTCAGACTCTAGTTTATCTCCTTCAAAGGCTTTCTATTTCTTCCTCATGTTTCATTTCATGCTCAGTGTATGTGTGTATAACCAGTCGACTTCCATCTCACTTCTTTTTATTTCCTTGCGTGGAGCCATTTTAATAGTATTTGTTTCAAGTGAAAGTCTGTTATTCAAAGTAAACACACAGAACTTGGCTAGAGAAAACTACTTGAATAATATTCACACAGCAATAAAGCCTTGAAAGTATAAGTATAAAATACAATATCTTGGTTAGTAATGTTATTTGCATACTTTACTAAGTGCAGTTGGGATAGAATATAACTAATCATAGAAGAATCATCACCTATATTTCATATAAGCATCTTTCATCTGAGGAATTCAAAGAATTTTTACTAAAGGTACTACAAAACTTATTCATAGTCATTCTTTTCTCACCAATGTTTAATGTCAACACAGAGATGGGTCAAATATGCAATTAAGTTTGTGTCTGAAGACTCCAGTTTTTTAAATCCTAAAACATTGGTTGGGTGCATGTGAAAGTGCAAGTTCTTTATGGGTAAGTATGGAATTCAGCTTTCTTCATTCCTGCTACTTAGCTGTGCAGTGCCGTCAGAGAAAAGTGTTTGGTTATTCACCTTTATAATTCCAGTGGAGAAGCCATGAGGTGATTTTTTTCCTCCCAGGGTAGCAATTTGAGCACCAAGGCATCGTGAAACCATTAGATCATAGAGTCTAATGATTGTGGACTTAACATGTGGGTAGGGTGGTGAAACTAGAATTCTAGGAATAGTGTTATTCATCTTCTTAGAGATGACGAACTGGCTGCTTGAAGAGTGCCGTTGAATGGATCCTGTGGGAAGAGCATCGAATTTAGAGTCCAAATGCTGGAATTTGGAACCTGAGCTCTGAGCTGTGTTAGAGCATGGGCTAGCCATGCAACTTAGGCAATATTAATGATTATAAATATACTACAAGCTATTCATTTTTAAGTGGTTTCTATTTACCAGGTATTTTGCCTCTGTCATTGTAATCCTTACTATGCCACCAAGTGGTATTATTACTTTTCCTGTGTTACTTGTGGGGAAGTAAACTCAGAGAGGTTCAATAACTTTCCAAAGGCCACACTACCAGTACGTTGGTGGAGTTGGGATTCAAAATAAGGTCTCTTTCATGCCAAAGTCTAGGCTCTTTCTATTAGACTGTGATGCCAATGAGACCTCTCTAAGTTATTGTTTTGTGTGTGTGTGTGTTTTGTTTTTTTTAAATGTTTTATTTATTTCTGAGAGAGAAAGAGAGACAGCATGAGCAGGGGCAGGTCAGAGAGAGAGGGAGACACAGAATCCAAAGCAGGCTCCAGGCTCTGAGCTAGCTGTCAGCACAGAGCCTGACGTGGGGCTCGAACCCATGAACTATGGGATCTTGACCTGAGCCAAAGTCGGATGCTTAACCGACTTAACTGAGCCACCCAGGAGCCCCTAAGTCACTGTGTTTTAAACATTTAATGTAAGACAGTCAGGGTAAGTGCTTACCATCTATTATTTCATGTGACCTACAGAAAAATACCAAAAAGTTATGAGGCCAGTATCATTTTACAGATTCGTAAACTCCAAAATATTCTCCAAATATGTTGCCATTTCTAAGTTACAGTCCTTTTCTTTAAACTGCAGTGTCTCACGTGAGCTTGATAAGTTTCCTGGGTGGTAGTGAGAGCCGGTATTTTTTCTTCTGTTTTGCAAATAAGGAAAAGGGTGTTCAAGGGTATCCCTTCTGGTTTTTTTCCTGCCTGTTGGTTGTTTCTCTTTCAGCTTCCAGATCCTTTCAGTGTTCGAGCTTCTCAAGGGCTTGTCTCCAACCCCCTTTTCTAGTTCACCTTTGCCCACTGCATCTCCTCAAGGGAATTCATCTAGTCCATGTTACTGAATGCATTGATGACTGTATGTTGATGACTTATTTAAATCTCTACTTTTATGACTTCTAAATTGATGACTTCCCAATCTCTACATGAGTGTCTCCCAAACTTAAATCTCTAGCCCTTAGTGTCTCTCTAAGTTCCAAATGTCTGCTCGGCATTTCCACTTTAATGTCCTAAAGCATCTCAAACTTAACATGAGCAAAAACAAACTGTTACTTTCCCAAATATTTATCCAATGTGAGGCTCCCACATTCTTCCCTGACTCAGCTAAAGGCACCAACTCCACCTAATTGCTCAGGGCAAAATCTAGGAGACATCTTTACTTCCTTTCTTTCCCTCACCTTCCACAGCCAAGCCATCCCCAACTTGTGACAGCTTTGCCACTGGATTCAGGCTACTTCTTAACACCCTCACCAGTATGTATTAGGTCACATTTCCATTTTCTCTTATTTTGGAAATGGTGATTGCCCCCCAATTGGTTCCCTTTTACCACTTTATCCACCTGTCTAATTCATTCTACACTGAGACAAGGATGATTTTTTTAAAAAAAAACTTTCCTAAGTCAGAACATGTAAATCTCCTACTTAAAACTTTCCAACAATTTTCATTGTATTTAGAAAGAAATGCATACAACTTTTCAGGTCCTAAGAGGCCCCCACTCTCTGTATCTGCTTACTCCACTGACATCATCTTGTATCACTCTTTCTGTTGCTTATATACTGTGACCACATGGCCTTCTTGGGTTTTTTTGTTTGTTTTCTGTTTTGTTTATTTTGCTTGTTTTTTTTGTTTTTCCCCTCAAACATGCCAACATTGTTCCTGCCTCATAGCCTTTGAGCTTTTGGAATATTTTCTCCTACATTTGTGCATGACTGGCTTTTTCTTTACACTCAGCTCTTGCTTAAGCATACTCTTTTGCTAACTAGATTTGTCAAGCAGGATCCCTCACCCTCATCCAGTCACTTTGTCTTTTGTTGCCCTATTTTATTCTGTTTGTAGAGTTTGAAATTATCTACTTGAAGTTATCTTCTTTTTATTCTAAATATGTTTATTTTACTGGCTTGTTGTCTGTCATCCATTGTGATGGAACTCTCCAAGGACAGGAACTTTTTAAAGATTTGTTTCCTATATAACTGTTCCTGATAGACAGTGGGCACACACTTAATCTTTACTAATGATCAAATCACTGAGTGGATAAGAAACAAGAGGCAGTATAGGGTCAGGGCTATGAACCCAGACTTTGGGTCAGGCTGACTTGGTTTTGTGTTCAGGCTTTGCTTACTAGCAATGTCACCTTGGGAAGATTTTCTCTTTGTAAAATGAATATTAATAATAATCTTATGGTTTATTTCGAGGGCTAAAAAATAGAAGTGAAGTACTTAATAAAGTATCAGGCACATAGCAAGTTTCCAACGGTGCTGGGCTTTCTTATTAAAGATATTTCTAGCTCCTATGATATAGGACAGAAAGAAGGAAGAACTTCATGTCCCACCTCTTATCAGGTCTGGCCCTGGGATAGGCAGTGAGAAATGAGCTTGAAGAACATTAGATTTGGCTAGAAAAGGGTACAGGTCTGAAGGTGACCAGTAGTTCATGATGTATCATTTGTATCCACACAGAGCCTCCATATATAGCCCATGCCTGCTGTACAACTTCAGGGGTTTCATTGATTTAGACATGATGTAAATTGTATTCATGCAGTTATCTAATGAATTGGTACTATTACATATTTCCTAATTTCTTTAGTCTAAGAAGTTCAAAAAACTTAATATCATCTGAAATTTTGCAATTCTTGGTTTTCTTTTATTACCAAGGCGTTTTGGATTCCATGCCATCTTATTTTTAAAAGTACTAGTATTCTTCCCCTACTTCAAATCTCTACATCCTAAATGCCACATGCCGAAATCTCTATAGCTTCCATTTTATGACTTCTTTAAGAATCATATAGTGATTCTGTTTTGTGAATTAGAGGAAGGAAATGCCGTCTGACAATAGAACAGAGTATTTGGGAAATGATCTGTCCTGAAATCTTGTATGTGGGGTCATTACAACCTGTTGTGAGTAGCACAAGAGCTGGGATAGGTCTCATTTATCTTACTTCTCAGTTTCCTGCAGTATACATGCTGACTGGAGGTGTTCCATAAATGTGCACAACGTGAGTCATGAGTCAATGTTTGACTTCCAGTCTTCCACTTTGTTTTCATTTTGGTTTTGTTTTGGTGTTTTGTTTTAGAGAAAGTGTGAGTGGAGAGTGGGACAGAGGTGGGGGCGGGGGAGAGAGAGAGAGAGAGAGAGTCAGTCCTAGGCAGGCTCATATCCAGCACAGAGCTTGATGTGGAGCTTGATCCCACAACCCTGAGACCAAGACCTTAGCCAAAAACCAGAGTTGGACACTCAACTAGCTGAGCCATCCACGTGCCCCCCAGCATTCTACTTTATAAGTAGAATAAGCAAGATCAGATTGGTTCTTCCAGAGGTAGTCCCAATGTGAGACATCTGATGGTGGAGGAAGGGAAAAACAGCTGCACTGAGTTGGTTGCACAGAAGATAAAGCACCATTGTGACATTGGTCCTTAGCCTAATTTGAGACACCATGCTGCTCAACATTAGACCATATATGTCCAGAGCAGTTGCAGTTTCATGCCAGATGTTTTTAGGAGTCTGGGAGTTGTTGGACTGTTAAGTACAAATGGCACAGAAATGTTTCAACACATCATTTGAAGGTCACGAGTAAGAAGGGTCAGCTCCACTCTGAACTGGTTCATACTCTCAACCCATTTGATTTTTATGGCATTGTTGATATTGTACATTCTTGATTTCTACCTTCTTAAGCTTCAGAATCTAAATACTCCCCTGTGAAGGCCTTAGCATGAATACCATTGTCCTCATTTACTTCCATTATTCTTTACTCTTTGCAGGCACAAGACATGTATGTATTACAGATCATGTTGGGCTTTGGACTCCTGCTCCAGATCAAGATCAATGAGTTAAGGATGGAATTAAAAATGCACATACCCCTTCTTTGACTTCGGCTGGTTTTGCCCATCTTCCTAATACAGTTTCTATCTATAAAATTTATAAACATGCAAAAATCTGAAAAGTAGGGGGTACTTTTATCATCAGGGGAAGCTCTTTATTTTCCATCTTCACTTAGAAATCCTACGTATTCTTTTTGATTTTTAATTTATTATTTTTTATTTTTTAAATACTTTATTGTCAAGTTGGTTTCCATATAACACCCAGTGCTCATCCCCACAAGTGCCCTCCTCCATGCCCATCACCCCTCTTCCCCTCTCCCCCACCCCCATCAGCCCCCAGTTTGTTCTCGGCATTCAAGAGTCTCTCATGGTTTGCCTCCCTCCCTCTCCCCCACTATTTTCCCCCCTTCTTCTCCCCCATGGNCATCCATGTTGCTACACATGGCCAGATTCCATTCTTTCTCATTGCTGTGTAGTATTGCATTATATAGATAAACCACATCTTCTTGATCCATTCATCAGTTGATGGACACTTCGGCTATTTCCATGTTGTGGCTATTGTTGAGAGTGTTGCTATTAACATTGGGGTACATGTGCCCCTATGCATCAGCACTCCTGTATCCATTGGGTCAATTCCTAGCAGTGCCTAGCTGGGTCATAGGGGAGTTCTATTGTTAATTTTTTGAGGAACTTCCANCAGAGAGGCTAAAGTCTGGGATGATGATGCCTCCCGTTTTGGTTTTCTTCTTCAATATTACTTTGGCTATTTGGGGTCTTTTATGGTTCCATACAAATTTGAGGATAGTTTTTTCTAGTTTTGAGAAGAATGTTGGTGCAAGTTTGATTGGGATTACATTGAATGTGTCGATTGCTTTGGGTAGCAATGACATTTTAACTATATTTATTCTTCCAATTCACGAGCATGGACTATTTTTCCATTTCTTTGTGTCTTCTTCAATTTCCTTCTTAATAAAGGCCCTCGAGAAAGGATAGAAGGAACTTACTTAAATATCATAAAAGCCATCTATGAGAAGCCCTCAGCTAACATCATCTTAAAGGGGGAAAAACTAAGAGCTTTCCCCCTGAGATCAGGAACACGACAGGGATGTCCACTCTCACCACTGCTGTTTAACATAGTGCTGGAAGTCCTAGCATCAGCCATCAGACAACAAAAGGAAATCAAAGGCATCAGAATTGGCAAAGAAGTCAAACTTTCACTTTTCGCAGACGACATGATACTCTACATAGAAAACCCAACAGACTCCACCAGAAGCCTACTAGAACTGATCCATGAATTCAGCAAAGTTGCAGGGTACAAAATCAACGTACAGAAATCGGTTGCATTTTTATACACCACCAGTGAAGCAACAGAAAGAGAAATCAAGAAACTGATCCCATTCACAATTGCACAAAAAACCATAAAATACCTAGGAATAAACCTAACCAAAGTATAAGAGGTCTGTATGATGAAAACTATATTTATTCCTTTTTTTAAAGTTTATTTTGAGAGAGAGAGAGAGAGTGCCCGCATGCAAGTGAGTGTGGGGGAGGGGCAGAGAGGGAGGGGAAAAAAGTCGCATGCAGGCTGCATGCTCACAGTGCAGAGCCCGATGTGGGACCACAAGATCATGATCTGAGCCAAAACCAAGAGTTGGACGCTTAATCAACTGAGGCACCCTGAGGCCCCAATTCCTTAAAATTTTTTAAAAAAAATTTATTTATTTATTTATTTATTTATTTTTGAGATGGAGGTAGGGGGTGGGGGCGAGGGGCATAGAGAAAGTGAGAGAGAATCCCAAGTAGGCTCTGTACTCTAAGTGTGGATCCAGAGGAACACAGGGCTCAAACTCATGATCCTTGAGTTTTTGACCTGAGCCAAAATCAGAAGTCTGACACTTAGCTGACTGAGCCACCAACGTGCCCCAGACACTACATTTATTCCTTTGCAGGGAGTGTATGCGATTATTTCAGAACTCATTAAAATACTGGAATTGATTTCAGCAGTTCTTCTAAGTGGCTTCTGTTCATTCTCCTCAACCCCAACCTCCCTGACTGAAAAAGAACTTTGGCATCCAAAGGGGCTTCTTCCCTGGTAAAGTTGCTCTACTCTGTATTTAGAAAAAGATCTTTTAAAGAAGAGGTTAATCACACCACTTAAGGCAAATTCACAGTAGTTAAAATAGATCATTAGGAATTCATTCAGGTGTGGCTCCTGTAAATTGACTTTCAAATTTGCAAAGGAAAAGAGGAATGCTTAGTTCTAAGGACAAGATCCATCCAAAAATAATGTTACATTATCAGGAAGGTTTATAATCTGCCATAAACTGTCAAATCTCAAAAATAAAATCAACTGCTGTTTGAAAACCTTGGTAAAAATCTTAATCTAGAGTAAGCCTGTATGTCTGTTTTGCTCAAGTAAACAGGAACAATACAGTAAAACCTTGGTTTGTGAGCATTGTTTGTTCTGGAAACATTCTTGTAATCCAAAGCGCTCATATATCAGAGTGAATTTTAAGAATTTCTTGCCTTCGCTGTGAGCGTGGGATGTTCTGCATCACGTACTATTCCTGTTGTAAGACGTCACTCCTTTATCAAGTTAAAATTTATTAGAAATGTTTGCTCATCTTGTGGAACACTCACAGAACAAGTTATAATGCAAGGTTTTGTTGTGCTGTTAGATTACTGTTAGAGTAGAAGTTTCTTGAGGGCATAGGGCATTCCTGGTCAACTTTACAGCCCCCTTTGTACTTTACATAATATCTTGCACATGGAAAATGTTTAGTAAGTTGGTTTTGAGTGAAACTGCGTGTTTGGACTTGGTTCTTTTTATTTATTTTCAAAGGTTATACAAAGAATAAAATTACAAAGAAAAAGTGCAGCTTGGCCCTTGGTGGCCTTTTCCTTCTAGTGTATGGAAAATAATGAGACCCTTAAGCACAAGAGACTAGGGATCTAATTTGGCTCTGTCACTGACTAGTTATTTCACTTTGTGTTGATAACCTCGGCTGACCTTAATATATCTTAACTTTAAACTGAGGAAATGAGGGCTAAGCGCTCTAAAAATATGATCATTTGAGTATTTATTTTACTACTATTCGAAGCCCAAATTTTACCTGTGTTGGTTACCTAAACAGAGATACCAATTCATTCTTACCTTTAGACACTAAATTTTATACCAAACAACAAAACCACCCTTCAATTTTCTCAGCCTAGGGAGATTTCTCTGATTACATCAGTCATGTCCATTCTGTCTGGATATCTGACTGATTATCTGGAGTTTTGAAAACTTACTTTGAGAACTTGTAAAAATAGGGCAAAGTAAAGACACAAATGACTGTCCTTGCTATACCCAGTTGAAGTTTATAGTATTCTAATTACAGTGGACCTGAACCTTTGGTTAGCTGGAGTAATTAAACTATTCGGTGGGAGCAAATCATTACCCATAGGAGATGGATTTGCCCTTCTAGGATGCTGATTAGAGCTCTGAAAGAGGAAATTTACTTAATAGTGCCTGGAAAAGTGAAGGGCATTTTGTTTCCAGAAAGTTGCTTGTTTGCACAAAATCAGGCTCGATGCTATTTGTTTTTCTGTGATCATTTTATAATCACTTCAGCTTTAACAATTTGGAGAGGAGGGGAAGTGTGGTGGGAACAATAGAAATAGAAGAGTCTGGAAAGGAGGGGCAGAGTCTGCTTTTGTTTCATTGAGAATCTCCTGGGATTTCTCAATAAAAGCACATTGTGGGGTCATTCTGATGAAATCATAAAAATGAGAGAGAGGAAACCCTGTCCTGCAATTGAAAGACATAGGACTGTATGGTTGAGGTGATGTTTCACACTCTCCTTATCTAAGATTAGTGATTGTTCTCAAAGGCTCCTTTTCCTGCCAATCCCAGTGGGATGGGACCAGACCTCATTTGGCAAGAAGAGGCAATTCTTTTTTTTTTTTTTTTTTTTATGGGAGAGAGAGTGTGTGAATAGGGGAGAGGGCAGAGGGAAACAGAGACAGAATCTCAAGCAGACTCCACGCTCAACACAGGGCTTGATCCCATGACCCTAGGATCATGATCTGGGCCAAAATCAACAGTTGAATACCCAACCAACTAAGCCACCCAGGCACTCCAGAGACTCTGTGGCACTCTTGATGTGATTTGCCATCTTCTGGAGAAGAAATAATCCTACATCAAATCAGAAAGCAATTCCCAAGTTCCTTCTAGTAACACTGACAGAGTGTGGGTATCATCCAGACAATTAGTTAAGTACCTATGTGCTAACATAANCTCAACTGACTGAGCCACCCAGGTGTTCCTTGTATTTTTATTCTTAACTACAAATATTTACTAATGGGATATGTACACCTGTTGAATACCTCACAACTTTTCGGATTCTGGAATCCAATTGAATACTGCCTCCTTCATTTGTTATTCCACAATGAATTTTATGTGTTTACTTAGTTTTTATTGTAGCCGTCATCACAAATGTACCTTGGCAGAGATACATTATCACTGAAAGGAGTTACAAGACCTAATGTTGAAACCATGCTAGTAGTTCAAGGGATGTCTTGAGAAATGTGGCTGTACCCCATGAATTTGTTGAAGTATTTCACAGTGCCTTGGCACACAGTCTGGGAACCATGGGATCAAATAGATGGACTTTTAGGAATGATAAATATGAATAGATAGGGTCAGCTAGAGACTAATGCAGTCACAACTCAAGGGATCTAGTGGGCCTAAACGTCATGTAATTATGCTTTGACTCTAGGACTCCTGAGATAAATGGTGGTTTGGGCTGACTGCCAGCAAATCGAAGCCTGCCCTAGTTTATCTAATTTGTTGATTTTGAACTTTCAAGAGAAATGAGAACACCTTGGAAGGAGAGTCACTGCTCGTAACGTTTAGTCATTCTAATGGCCTTTATCTACCCGCTGAAACTCAATTATGCACACAAAGAGGTGCAGTGTATTGTGGTAGTTTTTCATGGAATTAATGTTTAGATTGTTGTATTAACAAAATTAATCCTCTTTCTCTCGCCAAATTGGATTTTTCTATTTCTGATCCATCACTGGATTTTCTGGATTCCATTTAGATTTGTACTTGGGGTGTGGTGTTGGTTTAGCTTCTGTTTTGGGGGAGAGAACATTGTTTCTGGTAGAACTGATGGCGTCTAGAACAAGAAGAAATTTTTGAGTTACCTGCCACTCTCTTCACATTTTGCTGCTGAGGAGAGGTCAGGTGATTTTCCCAGGAGTACTTCTCATCTGGGAGCAGAATAAGAAGCCGATGTCTAGCCTTCTACAATGACTGTCCTAATTGACTGTCCTTTTCTATACAGTACCTGCTTAAAGAATCCCCTTTTCCATTCATGGCACTCTAGAGGTCTCAGGGCATTCATCATAAATGCCCTCTTCTGGGTACTCAGTCACTGTCTCCTATGGAATTAGCTGGCCTCAGCCTCTCATACACAGAACATTTAGTCATTACTGCTAACATTGCACTGAAATGTGCAAGGTTCTTTTTAGTAGTTTTAGTTTCCTATGGTCATTTACTTAAGTCAGTGGTTCCTAATCTGTTTAGAATTATAAACCTTTGGATCTAAATGAAAGCAAATGACACTATCCTCTCATGAACATGTATGCGTACACATACAACTTGTACATTTAGGGGATTCTGAACTTAACTTCAGGTTAAGACCTCTGAGGTCAGTGATAGTTTTTAAAGCATTATTTACTACTAATAATGATTTTGCTCTGGCATTTTTTGCTAATATGTGTAAATCTCCTGTCTTTTAGCCTTGAGGTTGGTTTACTGTTTGGATCTTTTCCCCATAAAAGGAAGAGTAAGATTATTAATAGCTTGTTTCCAAGATTATGACAAATCATAGCCAAAGTTTCTTTTGAAACGAGAGATCATCTATCAGTGGTTTCCAGATCCAGATGTCCTTCATAGGGGTATGGAGTGGGCTTTTAAATTTAGACATGCCTGCCCTGTACCAACCTTGGCCCCGTCTAAAGATTCTGATACAGGAGGTATTTTTAACATGTGGCCATGACATTGATGCAGCGTGCATGAACTGCTGAAAATCCAAGCTTCTCACTTTCTATAGTTACTATCTGAAGGCTAGAGAGGTGCCAAAATTAGTGAAATAGTTGAAAGTTTATTGTAAAACTCCTGGCTTCCTAGATCTGATATACTTTAAAAAATATTTTTATTAGAAAATATTACTACTCTTCAGAAAGCCCTAGAGAGCAACTAAACAAAAATCAGCCTGATCAAATGTTAGCATGTTGCCATATATGCTTATGATTAAAAAAGTACAAATAGGCCAGGTTTATTTTGATTTATGGTCTTGCCATTGTTCCTTAATTCCAATGATTTCCTTGTGTGTTAATTTATATTTTTCTGGTATTTGTTAATCTCTTTATTTTTAACCATTCTTTGTGACTTTGTTTAGATATGTCTAGTAAGCAGTACAGTGCTATTTTTTTTCAGTCTATTCTGATAGTCTCTCTTTTCTATTTTCATTTATTATGAATTCTGTTAGATTTAGACTTATTCTGTAATCTTAGTTTGGATTTCTGTTTGTGTTTTCTTTCCATTATTGACTCTTAGATTGATCAAGTTTTTAATAATCTTTTTTACCCTGTTCCCTTTGCTTCCTCCCTCACTCCTTCTATTTTTCATTTCCTTCAAGAAGTTATTCATAATTTTTAAAATAAATGTATGTAATGTAATAAGATGTAAACATATTCAATATTTCTAGGTGTCTCTTATAAAATGAATTTCAGCCAATGATGTGCTGGTAAATGTATAGCCACCAGCTCTCTGAAAGAGGAAAAAACCTGATTTATAGAATTTACTAATTTTCCTGGCATAAATAGTTCCATTTGAAATCCCATCGCTGATTTCCAGTTATAAATATGATGTCATTGAATGCATAGTTAGGAAAAAAATGCTCAATAGCACACAAACATATATATTTCAGTACAGTGGCATGGATTACCTTGAGGACCTAGGAAATGGTTAAATGTAGTAAAATAATTAGAAAGTGACAGGTTTTGAGTATTATCTTTGCTTCTATTAGAATTAATTTAATTGTGAGCTTATATAATTTTTAAACTTGGCTGTGTTTGGGGCACCTGGTAGCACAGTTAAGTGTCTGACTCTTGGTTTCGTGTCAAGTCATGATCTCATGGTCTTGTGGGTTCAAGCCCCACGTCAGACTCTGTGCTGACAGTACAAAGCATGCTGCTTGGGATTCTCTCTCCTTCTCACTCTGCCCTTCCGCAACTTGTGCTGTCTTTGTCTCTAAATAAATAAATAAACTTAAAAAAAAAATGGCTGTGTTTAACAACTGGCTTGCAGAATTCCTGAAAATTAATATCTGGCTTTTTTTGAAATAGTCCTGGCACACCACTGATCTTAGCTGCCCCTGTACACTTTCTCCCCTCCCCCAGCAAGCACACAATATATCTTGTTACTGTGGCAGTTTTTAACTTGCTTTATTTTAAATGTGTGAACACACAGATATTACTTTCATAGTTAACCATTACATGTATTGACCTATTTTTTCAATTATTGGTCTCACCATTATTCCTTAATTCCCACAATGTCCCTCAGTGTTAATTTGTTGTTTTCCTGAAGTATATTCTCCAATAAATCTTTCAGTGAAAGTTAGTGAGTAGTAAATTTCTTTTTGTTTTTGCATGTCTGCAAAGGCTTCCATTGTGCTTTCTTTTCTGAAAAATACCTTAGCTGGGTAATAAGTGCTAAATTGACAGCAGTTTGCCTTGAGCATTTCCAATGTGTTTGTTCATTCTTTTCTGGCATTTATTGTTACTACTAACAAGTCTACTGGTAATATAATTGTCATGAGATATATATATATATCTATCTCATGTGTATATTTTAAAACATTTTCAATGTCCTGCAGTTTTGATAAGATGCATCTTGGCTAATGTTTTCTTTATTTACCCTACTCAGGACTTGGAGAAGTATTTAGAACTAAGTACTTGTGTTTCTCTTCAGTTCTACAAAATTCATAGTTACTAATTTCTCAATAATACCCCTTCACATTTTTTCCATTTTATTTTCATTTTCTGTAGCATTTAGTAGATAAATTAGATCTTGTCATCTTTTGTTCGTGTATCTAGTATTTCATATAAAAAAAACAACCCCTGAAATCTCTGTCTTTCTGTGCTTCATTCTGGATAAATTCCTGAGTTCTGTTTTCCAGTTTTATAATTCTTTCTTAAACCATTTTAGTTGAGGGTTTATCATTGCTCACTCTCACATGTGCGCTCGTGCTCTCTCTCTCTCTTTTTTCCCAGTAAAATCTTCCTTACTTCGCAGACTTCTAATTGGTTCATTTTCATATTTGCTGTTTGTTTTCTGTATCTTTTAAAAAATAACTTCTTGTTCATTTTTAATGAACATCCTCAACATACATATTATTAAAATTTTTATCAGACTGCTCCATAAAATTAATATCTTTAGAATGAATACTATTCTGAATGTTTATACGGTAGCTACTTTTCTTCACACTGTGTTTCTTAATGAGTTTTGTAATTTTGACTTAATAACTCATTTTGGAGTGAGTTTTTGTTGTTCTGCTATGTTTTAATTTTTTCCTTCTACTTCTATGTGCCTTCCTGCCTTTTTTGTGCAACTGCCACTCACAACCTATGTGATGATACCTCTATCCCTTTCCAGACCCATATCCTTTCCAGCTATTTCTGGTCTTCTGTTCTGTGGTGAAGCTGTGTATCTCATGCATGTATCCAGTGAGCCAGTGGATGGCTGGATTCAATCCCTGACCATGGTGGATGGTGGCTAGTGATATATTTTGACTTGTTATGTTATGTTTTAAACCATCTTCAGAGGAGGCAATAGGTAGTTTGACTTTGTCTTCAAGTAAACCTAGCTCTGGTTGTCCTTCTCACACCCTCTTTCATCCCTCTTCTCCAACTCCTAATCTGATTTCCACATAATCCCTGGGCTTCCTAAACTCGACTGCTCCTTTCAGACTTGAAACACAGTGGGTGTACAGCTTCAGCTCATCACACCCAGCTTTGCATTTCTGTTCCTTTTGGAATCCAAAGGATCTTCACCTTGGTTTTACATCTGATCATATCTTTTTGCTTTTTTTATTTTTATATTTTCCATTGCTTGTAGAGGAGGGGATTTGACAAGCATACGTTCCATTCTACCATGTTGCTTTCTGCTTTCAGAAGTTTAAAACCCAAGGTAGACAGGATTCAGACAGATTTTTCAACACATCCTTCATGTTAAGAATCCTTCCTTTTATGTTTTTAATAGAAATATGGTCTTTCTGTTCCTCAAAATAATATTGAAGCCTTTCTACATAATCAGAATAGTCTGGGCTTTTCTATTTTAAATAAAGATTTACATGAGAAACACTGCAGGTGGTTTGGAGATGATATACCATACATACAATTGTCTCCTGGGGTGTTATTGTTTCCTCTGCTATTTTCCACGATGTCGAAAGTTTTATGAAAGATTCTGCACATATCCAACATAGCATTGGCTTGAGCACATTTTATTGGTTACTTTTGTCTGAAGCTGGTATATTGCCTAAAGCTAGTGACTAATGTCTTATAACATAATGTCTGTTTATTTATATTACCTTGACCACTTTTATCTGCTGGCACTCCTAATACAGAGAGTTTTATTTTCTTAATGCCCTCTTTCTATATATTTCTCAGATTCAGGGAAACTTCAGTTCTCAGTGTTTTTAGTAAATCCCATATCTAAATCATTTTCTTTAAACCCAGAATGGAACTATACTATTTTGTTTTCCCTCATCTTCTGATCAGGAGAGCATGCATAAATGAAAACTATCATCTCCTACCCAAACAAAAAATAAAAAAATTTTAAAAATCCCATTATGTTATAGCCTGCAGGACACTTATATTGATAATTAATGTATCTGAATTTCACACACCTGAGACTCAAAGAGTGATATAACAGAATTTTGTTCAGCAATATCTATATATAATGTACACAAATATTAGCCTGAATTTTCAGAGCACAAAAATTGTTCTCTTGGTACTCTCAGAAAACATAGGAAGGCTTATTGTTCTATAGCCAGACCAGGTCGATGTTTCTTCCAAAACTGATGACTAATAATGCTACCTCTCTGCATCACTTTGAGGGAATTGGTCAAACTTGTCACATTCAGGGGGATCAGTATGACCCTAGTTGTAACCGTTTTTTTGGTGGTGGTGGTGTAGCCTTTTTTTGTGGACGAGTTATATATTTAAATAAGAAAATAGGTATTTCTTTCATGAAGCCAACTGATAGAACCTAGAATTTGACCTCAGTGTGTTATAATTTCATTAGATTCTAAATTTCCTGAAGAATTATACCCTCACAGAATGGCACAGTTTAGCGTATCCTTAGGCTCCTCTACCATTGCTCCATTTCTCATGTGGTCCACCCCCACTGACCTTTTTATTTGACTTACAGCCATGATTATGGAGTCTTCAGTAACCCCCATAGCCCATGTTAGAGGCCTTTCCTAGGTGCATACTTTGCACCTCATGCAATAATGTATCCTATTAGGCTGCCCTGTAGCCCCATGAACTCTTCTCCTTCTCTCCCCCAACCCCCCACCTTGCGGCCATTGGACAGTAAAAATCATGAGAGAACAGCCTGCATCTTTCAGCGTTATGTGGTGCCTGGAGTAAGTGCTAAATACAGGCTTTTGAATGAACGTACACACCACTTCTCTAAGGGGGTCTTAAAAAACTCAGAAACTTGGGCTTTATTATCATTGTGGTTTTCAGCTGAATGCTAGTATGTAGGAGACACAACAATATCCCTGGTTACATTAGTCAAAAATCTCCGTGGTTTCACCTGATAGATGATTTCTCCCTCATGTCTTGGCTTGATGTGGTCATTCAGGACCAGGGTTACTCTGTCGCATGGCTCTGCCATTCCCGGTGCTTCATCCTGCAGCATATGGGACATGAGGGAAAATGTGAGAGCCTGAGTTGCACATATAACTTCAACCATATTGTATTGGCCAGAACTCAATCCAGTGACTCCAGCCACTCAGAAAATGTGTGAAGGTGATCTAGTTATGTGCCAGGAGAAAAATGAAGGTTGATTAACCCAGCTTTGAACCTGCCATACTACCATCTAAAGAAGCACAGAATCTAGTTGCCCCTATCATACAGTGGGTTATATAGCTCAAGTATTTTTTTTTTGTTGTTTTAAGTCGTAACAGATTGGCTATTAGCTACTTGGGACTTAATTGTCAACATGTTCCTCAGCTTTTAGTGTGTCATTTGTTATGCTCTCTTGATGTGAACAGAAGTTAGTAGGAATATTTGATTGACAAATGTATTTTTTAAATTTGAGAAGTAACTTTGTACCTTAATGACAGAAGTAAGACATGTTGCTGGAAAAAAATATAATGCAGAAAAATATTTTTAAAGAACAGATGAAATTACCTGCCTGAGCACACACCTTAGCAACTAATACTTGTCTATCAAGGTTTATTTTCTCTTGTTCTAGTCAAATGGGTATTTATAAGGCTCTCACAGTAGAAATCATTTGAGGGAAATAACTTCATTTCTTTTTCATTAAGTGCATCTTTTTTTTTTTGTAGGATCCATTTCTTCTCCATCACTAACCTTTCAACTACTAACTGGTCTGGGATATGCTCTTTTAAATGAAACAAACTAAAGTAGGCACAATTAACTTACAATAACTGGATGCAATTTAAATGTTTTTCTTTATTAATTGTAAGCAAATCTGCTTTAGCAATTCCTAAGAAGAGACCAATTTAGAAATTGCTTTGAAGTGTATTTAAATATAAGTTTCAGTATAAAAACAACTCTTCCTTGAGTTTTGTGTATGGCAAATAAAGAAATTAAATTTTCCTCTGGATTACTCTATTTCTTCTGTTTCAAAGAAAGGAGTCATGATTTGGTAAATAAGATATCTACCTCCATTTTATAGGTTTTCTTTGATTTCCTGAGCCTAGGTAGTCGACTGAAAGGGTTCATTCAAATCAGAGATATAAGACTTACTCAACAATGTGCAGTATAATTTTTTTAACTTACATCTACCACCGAGAAATTTATAAGAGGAGATTTAAGAGGGCATGCTTGAGGACTGACTGGCCTCCTATAGTTTCTCTGAAATCTGAAAGATTATTATATCAAAAGTCAGCATTTCATGGCCCCCTTATATCCATAAAGAAAATTAAAATCATATGCTGCACAGCAAGCTTAAACCATTCAGAATGCTCATAAACATATTTAAAGCCAAAATTACAGCTGTTTCTCGACTCTCGGTACCACGTATAGCTCTAGATAGGGTTCTTACATTGCTGTGCACACACTGTAACAGTAATTACTGTATTTTAAGCACCACACTATT
This sequence comes from Crocuta crocuta, assembly GCF_008692635.1. Classification (NCBI taxonomy): domain Eukaryota; kingdom Metazoa; phylum Chordata; class Mammalia; order Carnivora; family Hyaenidae; genus Crocuta; species Crocuta crocuta. Next base: position 13,846,990 of record NW_027533089.1, read on the forward strand.
CTACAAGAGCATTCTTTGGTGGTGATACAGCAACCTGGTGACAAGGAGCCCCTCCTGTACCATGGAACTGCCTTTGCAAGGATATAACACGGAGTGTCCTTAATGTCTTACAAGAGCTTTGTCTTCCTTTGTTAGGAAAGGAGACAACAAGCATTTTCAAATATAGAACCAAAGGAAGCATTTCATTAAACATGCATGGTTTGGTAACTTACTGGCAGCTTTTCTTTCCATACTTTTGATGCAGTTTCAAATTTGGAACTTAACTGATTGCATATCCGTTTAACTGAAGAACTGACTGGGGCCAGTGGTAGCCCAAGCTTGTGTGAGCACCTTTTCCTGCCACTGTGCTCTGAAATAGGGTTGAATCAACAGTCACACATGAACTTTAATTAACCACTTGAACATACCATATGTTACACGGAGTTGTAGGAAGTGTGAAATCCTTTGCAAAATGGAAATTTCTCAGATTCTGACCATGTGAGCACCTTTGTTATGATTTAACCCTCATTATTATTTTATGTTTTTATTGTCTTTTTTACCCCCACTTTCAGGGTTTGAGGTAATTAGTTTAACAACTCTTCCTCAGATAAGGAAGACAAAATGTATGTTGAGATGATAATGAACTGTACAGTAGAGAAAGCACTTGCCTCTAGAAAGTACTTAATTGTAAGTTTGGTGCCTTCTGTTCACTTGATCCCAACTATGTTTATATTACTATCTATCTAGCAATGTCCAGTAGGAAAGGAGCCTATGTCATATGTCACGGTCTTCTCTTGGCACAAATGTAAAATGCCTGTCTCACCCTGCTGGGGCGGGCACTCAGGCATAAAGTGGAACTTGGCAGCTCAGAGTTTAACAATTTGGGCCAAGGACCATCTCCTAATGATATTTTTGCAAAGATGTTTAGCTTCCATCTCTGCTCACTGAATTAATTTAAAAAAGAAATAAAGTTCCCCATCTACTAAGTAGACAAATTAGATATTTTCCACTAGGAATTCTTCCTCTATGCAAAGTAAAATAAATACAGGTTATTTATATAGTCATTTTTATTCTTAGGAAAGATTCCAAGGATGAACTCTGGTTAAAGCCCTTGGGTACAGCTTGTTGGAGCCTAGAAAGAGACAAAGTCAGATGGGTCCTAGTATCTGAAAGTCCCTGGCAGAATCTTGAGCCAGGAGAGAGAAGTTTGCTAAAGACTACAACTACAGAAGATAGACGGCTCAGTAGAGAGTCTCCCCTCCTGGGGCTCCTGGTTGTTGCAGTTGATTAATCTCTGACTCTTGATTTCAGCTCAGATCATGATCTTATGGTTAGTGAGTTTGAGCCCCCTGTCAGGCTGTGTGCTGACAGTGCAAAGCCTGCATGGGATTCTCTCTTTCCCTCTCTCTCTCTGCCCCTCTCCCTCTCTTGCTCTCTCTTTCTCCCAAAATAAGTAAATAAATAAACATCAAAAAAGGTTTCCCCTCCCTTTGGGTGCATAGAGCTAGTCTTCACCTCCCCAGTGCCAGTCTCCCTAGAAAGAGGCTAATGCTCTGTCTTTAAGCAAAGGAGTCCTGTCTTTAGGCAAAATCTTTCATATGTGACATTAATAAAAGTAGAATTCCTTTGAATAGGAAGGAAGATGGAAGGGCAGAACCTCTCTCTTAGACTCAACCTCCTGTCTTGTCTTCCCCAAGTTTCCTCTCCTTGGAAACCTCAGAAGGAATTTATAGCTTCTTGAACATGGTCTGAAAATCACTGACCCAAGACAACTCCTTGGGACTCATTTCCCTTGACCTGGAGAGAAGTCACTTTTTACTCTCTACTTTGATGAAATACGGAGGAATATTGGAAGCTCAGTATTTGAATTGTAAGCTATTTTATAATATAGATTCCCCTAAAGATGGTAGAATTTCTGTTTATATATAATAACTAGCAACACACATATATTTCCAAATATGGGAGAGAAAACTATGAATACACATATGTGTATGTTTACAGTATCAGAGTTATGCTTATGCAGAATAAGTAGATACTTATGCTGTGTGATTAGAAAAAAACTTCCTCAGACAAAATATACTTCTCACTGGCCCTGTTGCCTGTGTTGGATGTCCTATAACTTACTCTTTTGGGTAAAGGTAATCTTTGAAAAAGAAGTATCAGCTGGGTATGCACACATTTTGCCATTATTAACCTTTAATATTTTATTTTCAGACAGTGCTGCAGAGAGCAAGATTAGGAGTGTGGGAAATACAGAATTAAAAGATTTAAAGAGAAGAGGAAGGATAGAGAAGCAGTCGGGTTTTGGGGAACATTATTTAGGTTGGGTTTGGAAGAGTGACACTCTGACAAGCTGCAGTGTGATTGAGGTTATCCGAGATAGTCATACATTTAAAATCAGGGCTGTCTAGGGGCCCCTGTATGGCTCGGTCAGTTAAGCACCCAACTTCAGGTCATGAGCTCGCAGTTCATGAGTTGAAGCCTGGTTTCAGGCTCTGTGCTGACAGCTCGGAGCCTAGGGCCTGCTTTGGATTCTGTGTCTGTCTGTCTGTCTGTCAAAATAAATAGACATTAAAAAAAATAAAGTCAAAGCTGTCCAGAAAGGAGGATGGAAGTGCTGAGAAAACCTTTGTGGCTTTTGCAATTTTTTTTAACTACTTAGAGTTTGTGTGAGTCTACCATGTATATAAAATTAATAATCAATTGGCATCTGTATGTGGGAGATAGTAAGAGGAAGATTGACCTAATGGCCTGAGTCGTACTTGAAATTTTCCAGTTGTGTTGGCTTGCTTCCCCAAAGATCCCTTTGCTTTTAGTCTCTTTGCTTTCTGAAACATCTAGGTTCTCTTTCCTAAAAGTCCACTTTAAAAAAGCATCCCTAATAAGCTGTTAGCTGCATTTGGAAATGTATAGAATAGATCAATTTCCGTATCTACCTTGGGCTGCATAGCAAAGGGCAGGGGTGTGACAGGGATGAAGGCAACATATCCTTCCTTAACACTGAGCAGTTATTCTGCCCCCAGCAGGCAGTCAGTTAACCATTACAGTAGCAGCCGTGGACTTACTGAAACTAAAAGATAAACAACCACTCGAGGTCAGATAAATTTCATCTGCATACTCAAAATATGGATCTTGCATAAGGATTCAGAGGAGAGGAAGAGTTTTAAAGATAAATAAATAAATAAGTAAATAAATAAATAAATAAATAAAAATAAAGCCAGATGAGAAAGAGGCCTAAAATGATAAATTGCGAAGTTTTAAACGGCCATTAAATTGGAGCAAGTCAAATGGCTACCAAATGGAGTTTCATTTCTCATTTTATTTATAAACATTCACGTAAAATTGCAAGGAGAAAAAAAGGGAAAATCCTTGAACTCCTGTGAAAGACATTTTGTGCCGTGTATGTTGAATTACTATTAAGTATTCACCTGTCTTAAATGGGCTTTTTCTCCAGCCTCTGCATCATACATCTTAATGTCAGTAACATCTGCAACTGAATGGTAATGTGGATCAGTGAAGATAATCACCAGTTAATAAGAGCTTCAAATTGTGCTTTGGCTAGTGTACACCCTTTAATGTGTTTCTTTGGATAATTTACCAGTACAATTTTGTTAAATGCTTATGCTTGATCAAAAAGTGCTTGTGTATGAAATTAGCTGCAAAATCTGAATTTTTAAAAATTACTAGTACCGTGGTCCTTTTGCATCATGCAGACCTTTTTGTTTTCTTTTGAGCTTAGATCTTAGAAGTCATGGCTTAGAAGTCCTGCTTGGTTTCTGTTTAGTACGTTGTTGATGCAGATGTAACCTTGCTCTTTTTTAGGAAGTCTCTGCGCCACAAATGGAAGGACGGGAGGTGGAAAGCCTGTGTGTTTTCCTCCATTGATAAATCTCGAGTGCATTGGGTCTTCTGGGGAAACTCTGACCTTTCGTGTTTCTGTTTTTGTTGCTCTGTATTTATTTTGCCGCAGAATGCGATTGGTCATGAAAAATAACCCAGGGGCGATGTGGTGGGTAGTGGAGGGAAGGCGGAGGAGTGACCTGGTTTTGATTAGTTAATTCAGATTAGGGAGTAAATTCTGATTTCACAGCTGCTGTTCAGGTTCAGTGGCACTACCAATTTTTCCATTCCAAGTTCCCATATATAAAGCTGACAGTTTCCTCGGCTAGAACCCTTTTTAATGTTCCTCTTTGGCACAGGCTCTACCTTTCCCCCCATGATTTTCAGTAGCCCTCCTCCCCCATGCAGCTTTGCCAGAGCTACTCAGTTGTGAGCTTCAAATCTCCTGTAATTCCAGTCCTAGCAGGCCCTTAAAAAATGTAGCAATGCACAGATGTGCAGTGAAAATTTTAAAATGTGCACTTTCTTTTAGGAATATGAACACTGACTATCACATAAACTTCTGATGTTCCCCTTGCCACCTTCTAGAGCTAAGCTAACACTTCCTTCTGTGTTTATATTCGTGGCTCTTAGGTCTGTGGTCGGCCCTGCTTTTAGTTCTTGTGTTCCCCCATTTCTTTTCTTCTGTGCCAAATAGCTTACTGGTTTTATGATGTGGGCAGGGGCCGATGAGGGAATAGTTTGTGTCCACAGCCTCCATTTTCATTCATGGTCCAGGCTGAGTTTTAATATAGACCTTAGAGGGAAGTCTAGTTCTCCACAAAGCTCCCTTTTACAGTTTAAATAAAGAAATGATAAACATCAAAAGATCAACAGTTTTCCAAAGAAGCCAATATGTAATAGTCATGCCCAGGAGCACTGTTATAACCAAAAACCTTAAAATGAATGTTGAATTATAGCTTTGTTCCCGGCTGGTGTTCCTCCCAAACGATGGGGACGATAGGGTCCCTTAGAACGGAAGGGGAATAAAAGGAGGGAGGGAAGTTTGAGGATTGAGACTGAAATGAATCTGATCATTTAGATGCAATGAAGCAAAGAAGCAATCTTCCGTTCTGGAGGCTTTTGTTTTGGTGGTGTTAGGGGTGGGTTGGTACACTGAGAAATAGTTTTATGTGATCCAATTGCAGATTAAGTTCTATCACATGACTCTATTATCTTCAACAAGTGAAGGAAGTATTTTGTGGGTATATGTGTGTGGTGGACCAATGGTAAACACCCTCCTAGGGACTCTATATCCTTTGAAATAGCCAGAAATGATGGCACTAATTATTTTGCTCTTGTTTAAAAAACAAAGCAAATTTGTGGTAGATGTGCCTCTTCCTAGCTTCCTCATTACAGAGTATTTATGAAGTTAGGATTTTTCCTGTTTTAAAGATGGGCAATCATCCTTCACATTACATAATGAAACCTCATGCATTTCAGGTTGTCGCATCTTTAAAATGCCATCTCTTTTAAGAGACCTCGATAAAGTGAAGCAGTCTGATAATGATGCTGGTTTAAATAATGCACTGGTAGCAGACGGGTTAACAGGCATGAAGAAGAGCTGAGTGATTTGCATTGTTTGGTATCTGGCTTCTCTATGAACTATAGGAATGGGTTTTTGCATATAGGCCAGCTGGGTGGGCTGTTTGTCATCGCCTAGAAATGGCCATTTCTTCTAGGATGGTGGGTTTGTGAGTTGCTTTCCTTGTTATTGCCTGAAGTGTCTGTAAATATAGTGTCTATCTGACGTTGAGTTAATCTGTGATTAAAATGATGTGAGCTTGACAATACTGGATGAGAGGCACTGTAAGTTTGCCATAGCCGAAACAAGGAGGTAAGATGGGGACTGTTATGCAGGAAATGCAAGCTAATGCTGTTCTGTGTGTTTATAGAGAAGGCCAAAGAGACGATGCAAACCCAAACAGACCAGCTTGCTGCCATTTTGGCTGCACAGGAGAGATGGAGGTTCAGTATTTAGGACTTTGATCTGGAAATCAGGAGTTCCAGTTTTAGTGCTTATGTCTGTATTAAAGCATTTCCCCGAAGGCCAGAGTCCAGTGAGCAAGCCAGTCCTTTTCATGTTCCTGTGCATTGCATTTGCCCATCTGTGAAATGGGGACGATGACGCTCTCTGCTGTTCCTTTCCTCGCTGGGGATTTGGTTAGATGGATGAGACAATGTGTGTAAGAGCTTTTCAATGGGAAGGTGCTCTGGAAACCCAAACTTGCATGTGCCGTTGGATATTATTGGCAGTCTGCGGTGACATGGACGGTGTCAGTGATGTGTGGTGTACACCCACACCCCCCCCCCCCCCCCNTTTGTGGGTGTGGCTCCCCCCCCCCCCCCCGTCCTCCCAACACACTGAACCTGAGGATCCTCCAACCTGCCTGAAAGGCAACATTTAACATCATTGTGGAAACCCACTTTAGGCATTGACACCTTGAAGTAAGATTCACTTAAATGCAGGGGGAAAACAGCTTTCCTTTCCCCCCCACATATCCTAAGTCTTCCACTCGTACAAATGAAAATAAGGAGATTTATGAAATGGCAATGCAAATCTTCACACTAATCAACAGAGTTTAGAAAAAATCAGCCAGGAGCCCCGAACATGCCCGTGGCAAGTGTACTGCTTCAGCCTGCAAGAGATAAAGCACACTAGTGCATATCGGTTAGTCTAATTTATTCAGAGTTGTTGCCATTTCACAACCTTGTGTTTGATTTTCTTATAAACTAATAATTTCTTGAATGAACTAATACTGCTACAGCCACTAGTACCTCTACCTTGTAGAAGTTTTTTATTGTTGTGTATGCAACTAAATTGAAATATCTTTCACTTGAAATATTGACTTTAATATCTCATTTGAAAAATTCATGAAGCCTTTGATGTTAAATCCATACTCAATTTAGCCAAATGCCATTAGAATATGCAATACGCCTGAATACAGAAAGCATTATTGTCTGTGTTTCTGCAGAAGAATTACATTTTATGACTGTAACGTCAGGATCTTTTTTGGATTTGTGCATGAGGAAAAGAAAGGGAAAGGCAGCACATTAGATGCAAAATGAAAAGTGGTATTGATTAGGCTCTCATTTACCCACTCTCTGCCTCATTCCCTAAATGCATGGAAATAAGGGTTGTGCCACTGCAACTAACAATGCTCTATAATGAATGGAACAATCTTTAGAAAATTAGTGTGAGCATGTATGATAGTGCACAGATGTTGCTCCGAGTAACTGTCATACATTTCTTTTACATCTCCATTTACATAAGTCTCTTTATTTCCTAATAGTATCATAATAGAAACATGACAATAGTTAATGATTTCATAAAACATGTAATGTAAAGGCTGTCAGAAAGGTAGAACGTTAATTGAAACCTATAGCTATACCGCATTAGAATTACATTTCCTAAATGACTCATGTTAAAAATATCCCTCTTGCACAGAGAAAGACAAAGACAGGTATTGAAAAAACAAAACAAAACGAAATTCAGGCTTTCGGCAAATTAAAAAAAATATCCCCCCAGTAAAACACAGACCAACAAATATTGCAAAATCTACCGTGTGCTAATAGAATGGTTTTTTTTTTTTTTTTTTTTGCCTTTAGTAATTTATGGGCACTTTCCCCTCATCTATCGATCACATCTTAAAAAGTAAACTGCATTAACATTTTAGACAATAATGGCTCCAGAAAATGTTTGATTTTTATCACTACTAAAACATTGTCATGGCGCATATTTTCGTTAGCCAGGGCAGGAAACGGGATCCTTGTTTTTGAATGAAAGGGCTGACTGTACCAGTTATGTTTACACAGGTACTCCATGATGCCCTGAAGGAACAGCCCAGAGAATGGGGCTGGGGATGGGACATACTACAAAGAGCACATTTATGACATTGGGGAAAAAAAGTGGAGGAGAGAAAAGATGGAGAATGGAGGATCCCCACTCAATGAGGTAACTAACTGAGTAACCAAAAGACTACACGGATCTTTTGGGTAGTGTGATGCAGTCCTTGAGCTGCTCCAAGGAGTTAAGCCCCGGTAGCTGCCTGCTCTGTAGCACCATCTGCTGGTCAGTCTGCAGTCTTTGTCGGTCTGGGTGGAGCAAGTGGCCTGTTCGGCTCCAGACAAAGGTCACGACTGATTTCAATTTTAACCTCCAGCAGTGAGTTGCATTTTCACCAAATAGGGGGAGTGGTAAACTATAGTCCTTTCAGAGAAGGCTAAACGGAGCTGGAAGGGCCTGTAGAATGTTATTCACAGCATCTTTTTTAAAGAAGAAAGCAAAAGGGAGTAAGAAGTATAAGAATCCCATGGATTTTATGAACAAGACTACACCGTCTGTGCAAGGAGATTTATTCTCACCTTGATCCTTCAACATCTTGTGTATCTTCCATTCTATTAAATTAAGGCATTACTGAAATATGTTTAAAATTGAGCACCATCCATCATAGAGATTGAGTTAGAATATCTACATAATATTTACACATCTCAACAGGAAAAGTAATTTTTCTTTTCAGTAGTTATCATTTTTGAAAACCCAGGTTGACTTGCAAGCCGCTCTGTCTCATCCCTTACTAAGCATTTCCTTAGCTGATGCATTTCACTGATTTGATCTCACTGATATGGTAATAAAATCATTGGTCACTCAGACACACACAGCCTGGTAGCCATGTGTTGAATCACCTGCTGTTAATTCAGATAGAGGTATACAGATGGGACTCGGGGACCCAAATGTGTTAATCTGAGAAATCCCTGGGCAATATCCCATGGATTACAATATTGCTGAAATATCCAGTATATTACTGCAAGTTAAATACTTCTAGAATTAATTATTAAAAGTGTATTTACCAAGGTTTAGTAACTATTTAATATGTGTTGCTTCCCAATGGGAGATTAGCCTATCTAAGGGCTGTGGAATCCTGGGGCCTTTGGAATTAACAAATGATAAGCACCTGATTAAAAATAAATTAAATGCTAGTTAAAGTATTTAGGGAGCTCATTTAAAGTGTTTCATTAATAAGGAGTTTCCCTGTCCCATCTTTATTGTTTTAGAATTACTAACTTTATATACTGGAGTAGGAGACAAGATGGCTGCCACAGAAGATTTGGTGAATAACCATATTTCTTAATTACTTTGTTTTGTTCCTTGCGGGAGTTTTATTTTTATTTTTTAAGGAGATGTCTGTGATGTTTTTTCACCTCCATGAAAGCAGGTACTTTAATGCTGCAGAAATTTCCAAGAAAGTATTTGATAACAGGTTCACCAGTTGTAGGCTCTTCCTACAGAATTTGCCTGGGTTTTTTCTATTTTCCTCTTGGAATGCATATGTAAGTGTCCCTGACTCTTTTTTCCAAGTTTTATTTTTTTTCTGGAGCTATAATTTCCATAGTTAATGCAAGAAAAAAATTCATTCTCTCTTGTACAGTTCTTCATAGAAAAACATGTAAATCATAATTTTTGACAAAATGGTTTGAATTTGTCTTTCATGTGTACTGAGTGCTTGTTATTATTATTTGCCAGCCATTGTACTAGGCCCATTCACACACCTTCTTTTTGAGGTCAATTTTCAGGGAATTGTCACACTTACAAATTTATATGCATGATATGCGCAATGCCCGGCTGCTTAAGTTTGAATCAGAAAAGTTCAAGAGCTCAGACCAACACCAATCTTTCCTTATACAGAGCTTTTGTGGTGGGGTGGGGGTGGGGAGAAAAAAAAATCAGGATTATTTTGAAGCCAGTCCAGAAAAAACAATGGGAGTTTTATATCAAAACAGACCAAAAGACATGTTTATGGATGAAACTGTATTTTGTTTTAATACTTAAATTATGTTTCTTGTGTTTGAAATCAATATCTTTGCATCTAAGCTGTTTTCTTTTTGTCTTCTTGGAAGTAAAAGTTCTTTGAGACTAGGGTCTCATCGTTATGCAATTAAATAAAAAACATCCTGACTCTCAGTACATTATACTTGATACAAACAAGTTAAAGTCATGATGACTTCCAAGCCTGGAGCTCATTCATATCCGCGTCTAAGCTTTGGGTCTGTAGGAAAGTTAGGCTAAGAGGAAACTGAATGGAAGTTCAGGTCTGGTGGAGAGAAAGGCAGCCTTTGATAATGAGGTGCTTATTCCTCCTCGTTCGTTATTCATTGCAACTTTCCAGCAGAAGAAGTCTGAGCTGAATGGCAGCTGTGTGTCTCTAGATGTCCAGAAGGACTAGATCACAAATTCAAGATAGCCATGAAGATGCACACCTTTAAAAAAAAATGTGGCAGATATACCAGATTTATTCAGAGAGGACATTCCTGCCACTGACCCAAGTGTAGGCCAAACAGGAAACAGCAATCCTAAATAGGACTTGGACTTGGACTTTTGGTAACAGAAACCTCCCTGGAACCACAGTTGAGATAGATAAAGTGTCAGCCAACAGGAGAACCTGATCACAATACAGAGTTGGAGATTGACTTGTGTGGTTGTGGCTAAGAGCTGAAAGTCAATGATAATAATTGAGTCAGTTTATCTTAAGGATCAGGGATAATCAACCTAAAAGACAAAAGGAGTTGCCTTCTTCATTTATCAGCCACGTCTTGAAACCAGAGGACAGACTGCTTAGGGTTCCTAAATTAGGCAACTCCAAAGAAAATGTAGCATTTTCATAAACCCTGATGATAAATGTATGTAAAATGAACCTTCCACAGTTAGTATGGGTAGATTGACCACCATGGAGAGAGAGAACAAAATCAAGTGAAAATAGAATGTATCTTGGCTGTGCTCATTGGCCATGGCCAGTGGTCAGGCAGCAGATGTGGTCTTTATGTGACTAGCAAAGGCTTTGAAACCTCTCCTGGATCACCTCCCACCCTCGTGGCTCCCTGAGCAATGCTGATAACAACTAGCCAAGTGACTGATGTTGCTGCTGAAATTACCTCTTTGGTCTCACACAGAGCCATCCTCAGTCCATGGAGAACAGCCAGCATGTCTGTAGAGATGGCAACTTAGGGGCTGAATACATCCCATTGTATGTGAGGGCTGCGTAATTCCACGGGAGACCTTCTGGTGGGAAGGATATCTGATGATAGTTGAGGCTGCCAGGCAGTATTGGTAAATGCTGGCCACTTTTGTCTTGTGGGGGACTTAGAAATTACCTTGAAGTGTCTTGGTTTATGACAGCTAAAGACACTGATACTGAGGACCTGGTTGTGGTCACTATATATGTGCCTATATAATTATCATAAGGTTCAGGTCTAGAATTATGGGAAAACCAACATGCTGGGTTAAGTTTATAGTATCTAAGTCATGGTGAGACTATTACCACATTAATGTCCAATTAAAACTCTTTCTGGTGCATTAGCCCCAGAGCCTCTCCATCCCTGATTCCTGAAGCTAAAAAGAATGAAACTATTTTCTAAAGCACAGATGTTTGTTTTAAAACAGTGGGGAATGTGGAATTGGGCTCCGAGGGCAGGGCTCCTCCTATCTCCTGGTACTCTGTACTTGGCTTGTTGCTTCAGAAAGGGGAGCTAAAAACGGAGGCTTCGTGAATACAGTCCAGAACTGAGTGGAATTACTAGTAGGTTGGTCATTGAGAAAGTATGGAGTGATTATTGATGATGGCTAACATTTATTGAGTACTTCCTATGTGCTAAGAGCAGTATTAAGTTCTTGTATGCATGACACAGTTTATTTCTTCCACCAATCTTTGAAGGACATACTCTGATTTCTGCATATTTTTCAGAAGACTAAAACCAGTACTTGGAATGGTTAAAGAAATTGCCTAATCTATTACGTGACAGAACAGGTTTTGACTCTGGCCACCTGACTCTCAGGCTCAGTTTCTTTACCTTTAGTGTTTGGGTAATTAGAAGGTTGGTGCCATTGGGAATTGAAGGCATTAGGGCTAAAGTGCATCATAAACTATATTTAAGACTCTCAGAAGGCATAAAGATTTGGGAAGCTAAAGCACAGCCCCTTTCCCCAACTTAAGATACGAAGCTCACCCTCTCTGATGACATGGCTAATTCCTCTCTAAGTAGTAACTGTGATAATGAATTTGGTTGGTGCATTCCTTTACATGTTCTCTATGTATACATAAATGACATACCTTGTCGTTGTGCATTGCTTTTAATTAGGTTCTGATATGAATACTTGTTTGGAAGTTGGAAAGAAGGAGCCTAGACAGAAAATGGCAGTCATGGAACTCATCTCCTTTGAGAGTGTGTCGTAGAACAGAGTTTGGTACTTTCTCAGGACTGCATTCAAGAACTGGACCATTTTGCCAGCATATTTTCAGGGAAAATGTTTCTGAATCACAGGTACATAAGGCAGATCTTGAAACAGCTGCCCTTCCTTGTAACCTGGGGGCAGAATCTAGTGTGCCCTCTTGTCCGCACCGTGTGATTGTCAGAATGGCTAATTTTCTCAGATTCTGCATTTTCTGGCATTTGGAAAACGTACCCCAAGAAACAAAAATCCTCATCCTCGCTCGGTGCTCCGTGGCAGCTGCCTGCTTGGTGGCTTCTGGTAGTTCCGCAGAACGTGTGGGCAGAGGAACAGAAGGGCTGAGGAAGGAAATAGAGTGACTGGAATAGCATTTGCCAGCAGAATGTTTGTAGCTGAAGGGGGAGCATATCCAGGGGACACTGTTCGGAATATTTTAAAATCACAGGTGCACTTCTGCTCCCTGCAATTTAAAGACACATTGCAAATGCAATTTGTAGAACTGTTTTGCAGAGTGGCTACGTGGCTTCCTTGTTTCTAAGTCGGGGTTCTTGTGGGCCCTCCACAAGCAAAGGGGAGATGAGTTGTGTCTACTTCTCCCTTGAGTGAATGAGTTTTAAAGCAGCTCTCCTTCTCCGCCACCCAAGATAGATCCTGTAAGAATTTAAGAAAGCTTTTTTTGGGGAAAAATGAATAAATAGACATGTCATCTTTTCCAACTTGAGGCTAACCCAATTGTGGTTACACTTTTTACTTATGTCTCTTAGCCCCACTATACTTATCTATTTTAGCTCTGAGGCGGGACATGTGCTAAAGACTGCTTTACCTTTAGTTGGATTCTGAGCGTACTTTCAGAAGGTGAAAGAAAAGACTTTCCTGTGCCCACCTTCCGTTTACTTACTAAAATCTGAAATCCCACTTGAGAAATTTTATTTGAGTAGAAGAAGGAAACCAAAGGGAACCTCCTAAAAGTAGTTCAAAGTTCTAAAATTATATATCTCATCAATAAACTTTTTGAATACTTACCCCAAAATATGCATATTTATCAATTTATAAATTATATATATAATATTCCATGAATTGTTAATACATAATAGAGCCTATGCAAACATTTTAACTGGAGGAGACAAAAGTGAATTAAAATATTTCATATAGTGGTACAGAGTCCTTTGCTTTCACAAAAATTATCATCATGACCATGATTGGTTATAACCAACAGTATTTTATCATCTTGGTTTAGTACCTTATGATGTAGCTTGGTCTGGTTCTAAATTCAGCTTATTTTAAAATTTTGTTTTGGTATCTGTTATAGGTAAAAAGGATACTTCATCAAGGTATATACGTCTTGTGGCTGCATTTATTAATTTGTGATACTCTTTATTTCTCCTCCCTGAATATACAGGCAAATGTCCATCTTTCCTAATACTAATCACTTGTCTTTACAGAAGAATTAGAAGGTATACATTTCTACTTTAAGCAACTTGATTTAAATTCCTCTGAGAGCTTTGATCTGGAGGATTTTTAAACAAGTTATTCTATTTTCAAGATGTTATTTTAAACAAGTTATTTTATCTTCAAGTTGTTAAAAAGTATGAATTATGAAGATATCGGGGCTTTTTATAGCTCTTTATAGGCAACAGACATATCATTTTCAGTAGTAAAATCATATTAAAAGGGAAATAATGCTAAATACCAATTTTTAAATAGTCTTTTCATGGCCTAAGTTTTAGCTTTGTTTTTTGCTTTAATACAGTACTTTTCACCCATGAAACATCCAAGTTAAACCTTATAGGCTGGATTACGTATGCTTTCTTTCCCCCCAAACATCAGCAAATTCATACCCTTTGATATTTTTTATAAAAGAAAAATGCAAACATATATATAAGTATCACAAGATTTTCCTTGTTAAAAATTTTTTATTTTATGAAACTTAAAAAAAATGCTTATTTATTTTTGAGAGAGAGGGGCAGAGAATCCCAAGCAGGTGCCCACACTGTCAGCACAGAGCCCAGTGTGGAGCTTAAACTCATAAACAGCGAGATCTGAGATCAAGAGTCCAGACGCTTTACTGACTGAGCCACTCAGGCACCCCAGTGTCACCAGATTTTCTAGTTCTTGGTCATGAGATAATCAGCCAACCTCTGTGTGGTATAAAAGATTTTTACAGGCTTTTTCTGTCTTATTGCAGAGAATTATAAATATTTTACTATATTTTACAGATTTTGTGGTTGTCATGGTGGTTGTTAATGCTGTAGGACTTTGACACTTTTAGCTTCAACATTTTTGCTATAATAGCTCATTAATGATGTCAATGAAAAGGTTTTTTTTAAAACAAATTTTTTAAATCTTCTCACCTAGTTTGTGTTTAGTTTACAGTTGTCTAGTTACAACTTGGTAACCTAACAGGCATCTATTGAAGCAACCCTGAGGGATCCACACAAAAAGTGTGAGCAGTCCGACACACCCTTGTGGACAGCTGCAGGGTAGATTTCCTCAGGGTTCTTCCCGTACCTTATGCGACATATGACCACTTGAAAGGCAGGCTTATGGGGGAATTGGAGCAATCTATATTAAATATTAGCAAATATTTTATTTATTTTACATGAAAAATACATATGGAAGAACCAATTTTTTTCCTCCCTACCCCAGTATATCACTGTGTGCATCCCAGATTAGCAATTGCCTTTCTAATGTTGATCCTGTTACAATGCAGATCTCGTCATGTGATGGAAGTACTTGAATTAATTCCACTTTTTTTGGAAATGGATTTTGGTAAGGCCAGAACAAGAATGAAGTAAATCGTCTTGGCCCCTGGTGGTGGTGGGTGGTTATTTGGAACTCAAGGGAGGTGGGGGTGGNAACACTGGGAAGCTAGGAGGACGAAACCTAGCTGGTTTTGGGATTGGCAACAGTATGTTCCTTCCTCTGACTTCTGTAACAATTCAGAACCATAGCACAGGGCAAAGCAGATGCCTCAGTTGCCCTCTCATCCCAGCTCAGAGTGCAGCTCTGTATCGGGCCACCAGAAGGAAAGGTATGGGGCCAGGATGTCGCCCCCAGCCACGACCAAAGGGCTTGGTTCAAAGCACAAGTGAATTGAGCCCTAAGGATTATATTGTTCCATGGATGGTTGGCTGCCACCCCTTCCATTATGAATAGAAGTCTGGCGTTCTTTGTGAGGTCTACACCCTACGTGTTTGGATGGCCTTTCCGGATGATGTCATTTTCCAGTGGGGGAGGTTGAGGTAGCTGCTTAGTTTAACTATTGCAGTAAGGCCCCACACCAGGTTAGTGGCAAAGCCAGTATTTTCAAAGACTCTCCCAATCCTCTCATAAAGGTTACCTGGTTGATAACTTTCTTCCTCTTATTCGGTCTGGCAGCAGAAGTAGGGGATTTGTTTTCTTTGTTGTATTATTTGTATTTCTTGCTGCTAGTGTCATCATCTCATGTCTTTCCCCTGTTTTCCTCTTTCATGCTCTTATATCACTCCTTGCTGAAATGCTACCCCCAGACCCTGGAAGTCACTAGTGGTAGTTGACATCCTTATGATATTCACCATCACAGATGATCATCATCAAATAGCCTAATTAAATCATTTTATACTTGATGCTGAGAGGAATAGGATGGGCATTTTATAGCAGAACGTTTTAGAGCATTTATGTCTTTCAACATCTATCCGTTTTCTGGAGAAAACATGTTCTCCCTTGCTGAGTAAAAATACATCTATTTTCTGTAAATCCTGAATGCCACATCAGCTTATGTTACACTCCATGAGATGAAAAAAACCCCTCCATGTAGCACATGGAAGATAAAGTCTCTACTCTGTTTGTGCTGAGTCTGATGCTGATGGATGGAAACTTATTAGAGGAATGTGCTCACCATGCTTGGAGACTTTGCTGTTAACAGTTTTCCATATCTCATTTTTCTGATATGAGTCTTATTTCAGAGAAGGCAGATTAGATGATGAAAGACTGAGGGAAAAAATGTACAAAATAAGAAAAGGAAATCCCCCCTAAACTTTTATACTTTTTAGATTGATAGAACTCATAGGTAAAGGTGGATGGCGAAGAGGAACCGAAAACAGTACATGTTCTCAAGTCACCTTCCTCTGCATAAGCACCTCTGACTCCAGTAGCCCCGTACGATGAAAAGCAGCTCCCGAGGCATAGAAATAAATTCTATGGTCAGTCTCAGGGAAATCCTGGACTGTGGAACTTTATATACTCCGTGTTTTTAAATATAATAGCACTGTACCTATGGAGAAGCCAGATCGACACTCCATCATCAAGACTAGATTCTAGAACTCAGGAGGACATGGCAAAGGCCTCACTGGCAGTGCAGAAACAAGCTTCCTGACACGTAAGGTCCTTCATAGGAGAGCTTGATATTTCTCACAGAACCTCATCTGGATGTTGCGTATAAGATAAGGCACTTTACTGGAAACCCCAGTGACATGCTGATAGATAATGAACAGCAATGAGAAGAGGGAGAGGAAAAGCTATTAAAGACCAACATAAGTATGATAATTTGACATGACTTAATAGATAGAAAAAAGTGGTCTTGTAAGGCATAATCCAGTTATTTTCAGGATGATTATTTTGAATAAGTATGGGTTAAATTATGATCAGTGCATTCAGTTTGATAAGGCAGATCATTGTATGATATATTTTTTCTAAATCCTTTCAAAAAGGATTAAGTAATAGAAATTTGCAAATATTGAGCATTTATTGGGACAAACATTGATCTGAAGGCTTTTTTAGGCACCATCTCATTAAATCTTCAGAGCAACACTGTGAAGAGTTACCATTCTTATTCCCATCTTACAGATGGGGAAACTGAGGCAAAAGACATTAACTTCCTGAAGCCAAAGGCAAAAGTAAGCCTCAGCCTCAACGCCATGTTTAACCACTGTACTGTATCCCATACCATTACCTCTCTAATTAAAATAAATAACTATTGCCACTTAAAGTCAAAATCTTAGTTGTCTGGAAATTTTTCTTATGTGGATTCCTGATGATGCACTATAAATGAGACATTCATGCATATGTCTAAATAGCTTTCATTATAACAAGGTTTCAATTATGTTACCTAGTAAAGTCTTTTCTGAGACTTTAAGTGATAAGAATGTTTTTACAATTAAAGCTTCGACTATTTTCTGTAGGTAGAGGTTTACATAACAGTGTGAAGGGAGCTTCGAGGTTGACAACTTGCTGTCCAGATACTTAGGAGAATGTTGACTCTGTCCCAGAATTTTAGATTTACAAAATCATTAAGCCTTGTTTATGTTATTCCTCTGCTTCGCAAAAATATTTTTTTAACAGACAGTACAAAGGTAAACTTTAGCTTTGCTCCTGTCAGAATTATCTAATTTCTAATTAGGGGAGCCTGATTTAATGAGGTTTTCCTAAGTAGTTTGGATAAGCCTTGGATGACTGACTTTAAGTAAGTGATGTGGCTTTTTTTTTTAACTAGTTAATCATTTGTTGCTTTCATAATTGATCAGTCCAGCATTTCTCATAGAGCTGGGTAATTAGGCATTTGTTATAGACACCCTGGGACTGAGATGAGAAAGGAAAGCCCAGGAGGAATGAGGCAAGCTCTGTGGTTCCCCCGTCCCATGCAAGCTGAAGGGTGGTTGCAGCCAGCACACCTGGAGGCCTGCCCATGATGACGTTCGTTACCAGGCCAGGGTCCTGCTCACCACCTCTACTAAATATTGAGCTTGTCTACACATTTGCGTTAGCAGTTTGATGAAGTCAGTGCTATCCTAGCTGCCAGTGCAATTGTGTTTCTCCACAGCCTTTTAAAATTTTTTTTAAATGTACACAGGACCATTGGAAATTACTGAATATTAGGGAAGAGATGGCCATCTGAAAATGTAGTGGCCACCATATTATTTTGAGATGATGAAGGGCACCATAGAGTAGAATATTCTGAGGTCTCTAACAGTTTATTGGAATCAATTAAGTTCAGTGATGTGCTTGGCAAGTTATCCAAGAACAGGCAAACAAGATGACAATCTTAGCTACCAAGTAGTTGGCTTACCCTGAGTTGTCTTAACTGAAATATCTATCAGTCATTTTCATGAATTTAAATTAAAAAAAAAAACATTTCCAGAAAGCGAATATGCCCTGGGTTTTCCAACTGTCTACACATCCACGAAGTACACCAAATTCAAAAGGCAATGCCTTCAGGGAGAGCCTGGTGTGGCAGCTGGGAGAATTTACTTTGAACAGACAAAGGGCGGTCTAGCACCAACTGTGCTTCAGCCCTCACACGTATAAACACGTGCTCCCATAACCCATTTCTTTTAAAGAGTAATGAATTACCTCCCCTGTTTTCCTGAACTTCAGCCTCTTTCCAAAGGGCTATGCAGAAAAGTGCATTGATGTGGAACAGCCAGGTAAGAGGAGACAGGCTGTTCAACCCATGTTATTAAAGAAATTGGCTCACCTTTTTGATTCTGTGTCATTGTAGTTTCAGCCATTCATTTGTTCAATAAGCAGTTTGGCATGTTCTGGGAAATAATGAATATTGATCATAAAATCGATCACTTATTAAGAAACAGACTAAGGGAAATTGTTTATCCAATCAATTGTAATTTTTGATTTGTTATTTATATTTTCCAATTTCATCCACCCCTCCCCGAGGCTCTGCCGCTCTGAAGAGCACCAACAGAAAGGCATATATAGACACTGGCTGGGACTTCAGAAAGAGTACAAAACCCAGTACATTCATTATAGTTCACATTGGCTGACATAGCCCATAATAAAAGAGAATGTGATTGAGAACTGTAGACACACTGCCTCTTGCACCTGTGGCTATTGGGCTGAAACTTTATATTGTAATATGATTTGCTAAAAAGGTGTGTGCTTGCTGCTCATGATGGGTTGTGCTTTGGAAGACAAAACAGTTGCACACAATTAAAATGTTTGAACAAACTAACAAAGATTTTGAACAGGCCTGGAAAAAGAGGTCGATTACTTGGGATATATATGGTATTTGTTTTACTGGAAGCATTCCTATTTTTTTTTTAATGTTTTTTGTACAATAGAAATGAAATGCATCACTCTAGAACTTTCTGAAGCTTTCACAGTGAAAATGTGCCCATTCGAGGCAGGTCTGAAATAACAAAATGATGTAATGTGTAGATGGATCTTCCAGGGATAGGGTTGGGGGCGGGGAAAGGCACTGGTGTCCTTCAAGATCCTGGGAAAATGGACCACTGTCTTCTTGTGCAAAACATTGATGCGTATTTTGATGAATCCTCTGGGGAGAAATTGAGTGAGTCTTCCTATGAAACAGCTGACCTGATCACCATTCTAGATGTCCTTGTTAAAACAAGGAGTGAATTTGGTACAACCTCAGAGTATATGTTTCTAGATTCATTTTTCACTTATGTGGAAAACCAGAATTTGAAACCAGTGTATGAACTAATCTCATTCCTGGTAGAAGCGATTCCAACTTTTTGCTCTTTTCCCCACAGTGTATCTAAGGTAGAGAAAATGTAACTGGATCCCCAAGTGGCTAATTAACTTTCTCTGGGATTTGTGAGTACCAGGTGAATACACAGCTCATGCTCATACTTCATCTGAAATGTGATTTTGAATATCCCTTTAGCTGGCTGCAGACGCTGATGAAAATTGCCTCTTTCTTTATCTCTCTCTTTTTCCACCCTGTTTTCCAACCCCTTCAAGATCAGAGACCTTCATTCATAGCATGTGGTAGTGGATCCCCATTCCAACTGAAGTTTCAAGAGAAGATGTTTAGTGCTTTGTAATGGCTACAAAACCTGGGAGTGCTTTGTTAAAGAACTAAAAGAAATGTCAATTTTACTAGCTGGACATCCCACTTGCATTTATTTTTAGACTCGACTCATCTTTTGTCTTTTACCTGCTTTTACCTATTATCTTCAGAGTTTTCCTGTGTGAACTACTTTTCAATTAGTTCAATTGCCTTCTCGTTGTAAACCTGCATTCACTACAAGAGCAAGGACTATTCGTAATGCAATGCGATGATAATCTTACGAACATTGTATCACAGTGAGTCCTTATGACCATCTCTTCAAAATGATTTCTTTTATTAAACTATATTGTGTCTTTTTATTTCCTTATTTTGTTTCCTTTTCTACCTCAAGGTCTGAACTCCAGCTCTCCCTTGCATGCATCCTGATTCATGTTTCCAGCCCTAACCTCTCCCTTGGGCTCTCGTGCTGTGTTTCCAAATCTTTATTTTCAGAGTTTTATTTAAAGCCACAGTCGTCATCCTGGTCATCCTGGTTGCACTAGTACTTCTGTAACTATATAAAGAAAATGTCCTTCACCAGGATTTTTCTTGGGGATGGCCCAGTTGATACATGTTTATAAAAAGCACTTGGAAAAGTTCATTGAGATGGGTGGTGAGTACCTCACATGGCTTCATGGGTAACAACATGGCAGCTGAGCTCCTCTCTGAGGTGGACAGTCTCTGTTGGGAGCTGAGCTCTGAGCTTTTCTAGGCATGGCCTGGAGGTGCTGGGCTTTGCAACATCTGGAGTAGGAGCCAGGTCAGAACTGTGTTGTTTTGTGTCATAAAGGGCTGATACATTTTAAATTCTTAAGGGAAAACTCTGAAAGTGGGAGATAGGTGCCAACAAGGCTGGATGCTATGAGAGAGCTTGAAGACAGAAAAGAAAAAAAAATTGATAATAAATCTTGCAGCAGGTGTGGGTGAAAAAGCTTTGGAGAAGGTATGTTATCTTTTGGGGGATTTTGAAGCAACTGGCTGCCTTGCTGTGAAATGTAAGGAAAATCTCCACAGCTGTTTTCTTCATAAAATATTCAGTGAAGGATCCATTATGTATGTTTTGTTTTGTTGTTTTGTTTTGTTTTGCTTGTGACTGAATTCTTTGGAGACTTTCCATGGTGCTGAATCCTGTGGTTGGGCTGCAGAGGGTTTAAAAATGAGCCACTGCCTGGAGGTGAAGTGAGTGGAGATAGAGGAACAGCTCCTCATACTTACCACACTCTTCTCTTCCCTGTGACTGCAGACCATTATCCGGCCTCGGTAGTGTCACCACATTTATTTCTTCTCACCTGGAAATATGTGCTGAGGTTGTGTCAACTGGTCTCCCTGCCTCTGGGCGTCTTCTCAACCAGTATAAGTTCCATGAACCTTTAGTTCTCTTAAAACACAATCTGATCATGTTAGAGAGAAAATGGGCGGAGTTTCATCAGCAGGGGTGACAAACCTATGGCTACACTTGGAGTGCAATTTTGATTGGCCTCAGCCAGGTAGCACATTTCCCCTTTATTTTGAAGCTTTCATTTTTTATTGTTTTAAGTTTGCTTGTTTGTCTGTATGTTTGTTTATTGAGAGAGAGGGAGAGAGAGAATCCCAAGCAGAGTCCATACTGTCAGCATGGAGCCCAGCACGGTGCTCGAACTCATGAACCGTGAGATCATCACCTGAGCTGAAACCAAGAGTCAGACACCTAACTGACTGAGCCACCCAGGCACCCCTGGAGGTTTTTATGTATGTCATATTTGCTATAATTTCCCCAACTGCCTGTTGTCTGATATTCAGCCTGCCTCACACTTAAATTAGTTGTATGCCTCTGAAGCCAACTGAGTCTACATTCCTAGAAATTAAGACTACAAGGACTGAAGTTAGACGTGAATTTGAATCCAGCTCAACTACTTGCTCTGTGATCTTGAGCAAGCTCTGGGAGCAACCTGAGCCTTTGTTCTCTCATAGGTAAAATGGGAGTAAGAATATTTCATTGTGAGATTGTGGTGATTATACAAAATTCTATTAGCACAGAGTAAGCCCTTAAAATAATAGGAATTAATTTTTATGTCATTCCTCTACAGCGAAATCTTCAAAATTTCCTATTATTTTCTAAGTAGAGAAACCAAACTTATCCTAGCCTCTGGACCCAAATCCTTTGACCTTGCTGTGTCTTTTGTAGTCTCACCTTTCATTATACTCCTATGCATACTGTATCCATCGACTTATTCGCTGTCCTTCAAATAGGCTACATTTATTCCTGTTTCTGTGGCTTTGGTCTTGCCTTCCCCATCCATTTATATTGTTTCTTTCCAGATCTTCACATGTCATAAACCTGCTTAATTTTTGAGGTCAGTTGAAATATTCCTTCATGAAGATTTCCTTTTTCCCTACAGATGGAAGTCTCCCTACCCATTGCCAAAACCCAGTGATTATCTCAAGGCAAAGATCACAGCTGCCTTACACCTTGAGATTTTAGTTTCTGGGTTGTCAGCTCTTTGAAGCATGGACCATATTTGTGTCATCCTTGTAGCCATCACGGCACCTGGAAGTCTGCAATTCTCTGTCTCATTCCCAAAAGGGTTCCTGAGTGCCTGGTCTGTGTGGGGCTCCAGACATATACCTGGCACTCAGCACAAATATATTGAATGGGAGAATATATCACTGAAGACATGTGCTAGTGAATGGATGGTAAGCCAGTGAAAATTATAATGTCCTCTCTCTCGATGCATAAGGTATTCTGTTTCTTCAAAACTGCAAAAGGAGTTCTTTGGAAGTTTATGTTCTTTTAACCCACTCTGGCCTCTAAGCTTAGTCTCTTAGGATTTTTGCTCCTAGTTGCTATTCTTAGCTTACCTCTCTTGCAAGTTCCCAAAGAATGGAACTTTGATGAGTCAGATTCTTTATTACTTTTATTCCAAATCTTTCTCTTCCTTCTTTTCTAACTGGCTCTCACCTGGCTTAGTATTGGTAAGTTTCTCTCCACTGTCTGTTGTTAGGTGGTAATTTTAATTTATTAGTTTCCTAATAACGGGAAAATTATAATTCTCTAAAGAGATGCATTTGTATATAATCAAAGTATGTAGAGTTGTATATATAACTTTTCAAAGGTTAGTATATGTATTCGCTTTAAGCAAATATGTTACTTGTCTTTTGCTTATCCCTTTAAGTTTTAATTTCCCAGTAGATACTTCAGCAGCGTTGAGCTGTGTCAGGCTTTCTGGAAATAAAGGACAAACCCAGTGTCCTTGGGTGTCAGATGGACAGATGCATGGACATAAGAATAGGCACTCACTCCAGTGGTTGAACAGTAGAGTCATGGAGACCTAAAACACCGTTTAGGAAACTGTCCCAGCAGGTCAGGAGCAAGTCCAGCAGTGCGTCATTCTTGTGTGACACTTTCGAGTAGCCTTTGCCGCTCCCTCCCTCTGCTTCCCTTTCGGTTTTGCCCACTACATCTATGAATGGCTTTTCTCCCTACTCTTGTTCTCTGTTACCTTGTGGCTTCTACATCCCTATGACTTCTGGTATTTCATAGCTTCAGTTTACTGCATTTGTGTCTTTCAGAGTGTGTGACACATTAATTCCTCTCTATAGATCTTTCCACGTGACACCTTCAAATCTCCCCTGATGAAGCTCTGATGGACTTGTGTTCAGTATATAATGACCCCATTGGTTAGAATTCTGCACAGAGGCACTGCATGGGCTTCCCTTAAGTCATTTCCTCAAGTGACTGACTTTGGAACAGGTACCAATTCCTGGTACAAACATTTAGAATAAAGATTTCAGGAATAGAGGCCTCAAAAGCAGAGTTACTCATGAATGAGTAACTAGATGTGGCTTCTTTATTTAGGAGAAGATCATGAGCCTATAGGTTTTCTGGATAGACCGTTCATTCTTTACCAATTTTTGTTTACTTTAGAATATACTTTAAATTGTTTATAGATTATGTCTACATAAGACAAGGCATATTGGAGACTTTAATTCCCCTATGAATTTGCGCACTAAAGGTAATAATGTCTGATGATGTATAGGATATCAAAGAATAGTAGTGCAGAAAGGGGACTCAAGTCATCTAGTCCACAAGTTCTCAGATGTATTGATAGGAGGGCTACTTAATAATCCTAAAAATTATTGGGGTGCCTGGGTGGCTCGGTTGGTTAAGCATCCAACTTTTGCTAAGGTCATGATCTTACATTTTGGGAGTTTTAGCCCGCGTTGGACTCTGTGCTGACAGCTCAGAGCCTGGAGCCTGCTTTGGATTCTGTGTCTCCCTTTCGCTCTCTCTGCCCCTCCCCTGCTTGTGCATGCATTCTCTCTCTCTCTCTCTCTCTCTCTCTCAGAAATCACACATAAATAAACTTTAAAAAGTTATTGAGGTTCCCAAAGAGCTTTGGTTTATGTGAGTTGTGTCTATCATTTGTTCTATTAGATGTTAAAGTCAAATGCTCATTAATACATTAAAAATAATGCATTATAAATAAAAAAATATTTCTGTGAGTAACAGTACATTTTTATTAGTAAAAAGGGTGGCATTGTTTTACTTATATTTGTGAATCTTCTTAAGGTCTGGTGTAATGGAAGATAGCTAATTTCTCATGCTTGCTTCTTCATTTAATCTGTTGTGTTATTGCATGTGTTAAAAGATAAACTGAGGCACAGTAAAATTTTCAGGAGTTTTTTTGAGCAAAAATCAATTCATATTGGCCATCACCAAACTGAAAGTGATTAGGAGCACTCCATGGACAGGAGCCAGAGGCAAGATTTTTAATAGGGAAGCTGCAGAAGCAAAGAAATTACTTGTTGGCTATAGCTTTGGTAACAGCCCTAATTGGGAAAGCCTACTTGGCCCTTTGTGATTAGTTGTTCTTGCTTCTTTTCCTCAGATTCAAGTGCATGGACTATGGCTTTGGTTTTGATCTGCTTCTGTAGGTTATCAAGGCATAAGCACCACCTCAATCTCATGGCCTCTTCATGTGCTTTTGGAAGAGCACACTGAACAGTTGTGAGCAAATGAGAGTAAGATAGGTAGATGACATCTTAGTATTATCATGAAAAGATTTTTTGATCTCACAAAGACCCTGAAAGGATTTCCAAGCCCTCTTGGGTCCTAGGACATTTTGAAAACGATGAAAGAATCTCATGGGGATGGGGTGGGGGGGAAGGCTCAGAGACTGGAACTGACTTGCCCAGGCTGCACAGTATGACAATGGCAGAGCTAGGGTTAGAACTCAGTTATCCTCTTTATTCATTATACCAAGATTCAAGTCCCAAAGAACCAACTTTGCCCAAACTGTGATCCAATGAGTTGATATATACCAGGTCTCCACCTATTTCTTACTGTGAAAACTTGGCTTCGGATAGTTAGCTAGGCTCTAGGAGATGAAGAGGAGAAGGGGCACAAGCAGTAGAACACAGGACCCAGGGGGTCCCCTTCCTCTTGCTAGCCCATGTGCTGCAGCTTCAGTAGTTTCATTTGGAAGCCTTGTGTACTGAAGGCTTATCAGAGAAAAGAAAACAAATCAGGACTTAAGAAGAAATGACTGGTTCATACCATTTCCTTCTAAGCATTTCTCAGGTTAGATCAGAGGGGGCAATTCCAGAAGCACCATTCTCCATTATTGCCTTTAATTTCCCCATGGCCCAAGACTAACATTGTCCATTCCTTTGTTGTGCTCTTGGCAGAAAGCCATTCCCTCATGGTTAGACTTAATTGGAATCCACGCCAAAGGGGGATGGGACAGGCTGCCAAGTTGTGCCACTTCCCTGAGCCAGTTCTTTGGGGAATATCTGTGTTCAGTTGATATAATGATGTAATATAAGGCTTATTGCATGGTACATGGTATTAAAGGATGAATGCAGTTTAAAAATTCTTTAAAGTTAATTTGAAGGAAACAAAAGTATCTTTTACTCAAATTTTCACTTGAATATATTTGTATATAAAGTATGTATGTCTGTGTCTCTGTGTATATATGTGCATATATATGTATGTACATATATATATACACACACATACATGTGTATTTCAGTCTCAAGTTAATGGTCTTTAGGTAATTATAGTAGTAAACACTGTCAGATCAGGTGCATGTCCTTTTAAGGGAACATATGAAAAAGATTGTTCAGTTTTAAATTCTGAATTTAAATCATGAGCTTACTATTGACAACCTCTAAGCATATGCATTTTAACCCATAAGAACCTTCTGATTATCTGAATAAATGATTAATTTTAGAAGTTTTCAGATTTAAGAATAAAATGCTATCTGTGTTTGCAGAGGGTTTTTTTCCCTTTTGAATGAAGAATTTCCATGTTTTGCAATCTTTATGCCTCCTGTCTTGGAATATAAGTGTCCAGGTACATTTTCATCTCAACTATTCATACTGTTGAGATTGTAGCTAATTAATCCCTGTGCCATGAGGTGGGATTACACCCTCTTCCAAGGGGAGTTGGAGGAAATGACTGGCCAGCATTCTGTTGTTCCATTTTCTCTGTTCTTTGGTTGTGCAGAGTATTCTAATCTTCTCCAGATGAGTGCAATCGCAGTCCTTTTTGCTTGACAGCCAAAGACAAAACACCAAGCTGTCCGGAAGATCGAGTGCCATTTTATTCCTCTGTCGACATTCCTGATGAGACAGGCAACACATCAGGAAATTCTCCCAAGAAGACTTTCTGAGCTTTCATAATATTAGGACTGACATTTTCTAACTGAACTATTATGCCATAAACTTTTCTTTCCATGAAAACCTTAATAAGCCCTTCTTACCAAAATAATCATACAGGAATGTTTTGCCCACTACCCATCAACCAAATTCAGAATATTTTTCTGACATGTGGGAGTTATTTTTCAAAGTTTTTAGAGGAATTTTGGAAGTCCCTTATATAACTCTTCAAATCTCATTCTCTGAACCTTGTTTCCCCCAGGTAACAATAACCTGAATTTTTAGTTAACCATTCCTTTTTTTTTTCTATTTGACATTTTTCAATGTTATGAAAATGGACTTATGCTCTATGCATTCTTCTGTGGTTTACTTCTTTCTTGACATGTTAAGAGATGGAGATGCAAACATTATTTGAGATTCATTCATTGCTGTAACTGCTTTATTTTTTTAAACAGAAGAGAATCAGAACTAAGTTAAATGGTCATTTCTCCATCACCGTTTTTAGAAGATCTCACCAAGTTTTTAGCCACTTGGTCACTTATTCCTGTCAAGGTATACATGCTGTGGTTTATTTTTATTTTATAAAAGCCAACACGACTTACCCATGATTAGTTGAGAGGCTTTCAGGGGCTGTCGCTATCAACCACAGCAAAAACAAAACAAACAAACAAAAAAACCTCTCAAATGCCATGTGTACTTATGATTCAAGTATGTTTTCTGTGACAAGTTAGTTTAAAAATTGGGTGTCTTCTAAAGTATTTACAAAAAGGGGAAAATGTGAAGGAATCAAACAATAGTGTTTATAGTCTGATATATGCTAACAAGGAAAAAGATATTTTTACACGTTGGAGGCCTAAAATGTCCCAGTTCCAGTGAATCGGTCCTTGACAGTTATGAATGGTGGACTAGTTGCATTAAAGCAATGAGGGAGCTAATAGCGGGTTTGAAACTGGGTTTGAATAAATCATCAACCGAACGCATAACGGCCCTGGGAGAACAGACCAGATCTGGTGCAGCCATGTACTCCCTTCCTGCCTGGAGACCGTGAATCTTGGGCATTGTATAAATATTGGAAATGTGGTTTTGGCTACCTAAAATTTCCTAAATTCTTTAAAATATATTATATTTAAAAATCAAATACATTTAGAGTAAAGTTCAATATATATTTTTCTTAAACCAACTCTGCCACCATTATCCACAAAGTGTTCATGATTATATGTAAGGTGTTTGGCAGCTTTAAAATTAGGGTGTGTATTTGAAGTCTTAAGTGGAATTGACCTTTATATCACTCCTGAATAGGTATAACAGGACTACTGTGCTACCTCCTAGAATCTTTTCAGTGATTATATAATTCCTCCAATACGGTATCATTAAACTTGTAGGAGGTGGAAACCATTACAAAAAGTCCATTCAAATTTGGTTAAAAGTCTTATGAAAATGATTTATTTAATTTATACATATAAATAATATAACCAAAATGCAGGAAAGGAGTTACTAAAACATAATTCTGTACTAAATTAAAACTGAGTGTTTTCATTTTGCCTCTCTTATTATGACAGTTGAATAGTATGTGCTATATGAAATAGATGTCTGGTATAAAGAGCAAAGATCAAGAAATGAGTGTTTAGAACAGTCAATTATAGGTTAAAAATCTATAAATAGCTTAATAAATATATTCTTGCGTGTAAAAAGCAGAAAATTGCAGGCTACAAAGTAGATTATCTAAATGGTGCTGTTTTGAAATCACCTTTGGAACAGTACACATTGTCTCACTGAGTTTTATAGCTCCTACATATAAAACTTTTTTTTAAAAAATGGTTCCTTATGAAATGTATTTTTTCTTTTATGTTTCATTTCATTTCTGAAATGATTTGAAGTGACTTACATCTTACTGGGTTTAGGAGGGCAGAAGTTGTACTTGAGGTAATCAGTAAAGAGAGAAAATAATGAGTAAGCAAATGAAAGGCAGTGTCCAGGAATTCACAGATCGTGTGTCCACAGTCCTATGTATCTGCTAGTGAGTTTGCTATCAAACCACAAATATGTCTCTGAATTTCTTAGCAACCATGGCAAGGAGGGAAAGTCTCTAGTTTTTGTTTTGTTCTTTTAATGTTTATTTATTTTAAGAGAGAGCATGCAAGCAGGGGAGAGACAGAGAGATGGGGAGAGAGAATTCCAAGCAGCCTCCATGTACCAGTAAGGAGCCTGAAGTGGGGCTCGATCCCACAACCCTGAGATCATGACCTCAGCCAAAATCAAGAGTCCAGTGCTCAATCGACCACCCAGGTGCCCCTCATGGTTTCATGATGTATATAAAAACAAGATTATATATATACATATATACACACACACACACACATACATGCATACATACACACATGTGTATATGTATATATAAAGCAACCTAGATTTTTCTCTTGCTGAGAGCTGGGGAATGTTTCTTTTAAACTTGTATAGCTAGCCTAACTTCTAATCTCTAACCGTTAGATTACCCTTAAAGTTATCCCTAAAGTCTACCCTATTTTTTAGTGGATATTTTCTGCTTTCTTAATGAGTAAATAGTGTAGAGACAATGGGGCTCTCCTCAGCCTTAGCATAAGGCTGACTTCTTTTAAAGTCATAGGAGACCCCAACAAACAGAGCACGGTGTTTGTGTTAATTGAAGTAATGCCCTAACACAAAGATGTAATTGCAAGTCAGTGGCCCCAAACAAATGTCATGTTCTCTGATACAGCAATTCAGAGTAAGCATTCCAGGTCAGCAGGTGGATGTTCCACACGTTAGAGATCCAGGTTTTTCCTTCCCATTGTTCTGCCCTCGCTGGGGGTCTTATCATCATCCTCACGGTTGATACAAGGTTGCTGCGGGTTCAAAGCAGCAGCCGGGGGAGCGGGGCGGGGGGGGTTGGGGAGAGCATGGAGAAGGCACACCCAGTCTTTAGGACTAGGCCTGGTGGCACAGTTTTACTTCTCTTCCTAGTCCATTGGTGAGAATTGGCCTGTAGCCACCCCAAGATTCAGAAGAGGCTGGGAAGTTTAGACTAGCCATGTTCTCAGGGAATAGATGACAACAGATTTTGGCAGAAAACTCTCAACCTTTTGGAAGCAATATTTTCAGGGCAACACTCTGAGGTCTTGTCCATCAATTGAATACCTAATAGAGTGTTATGTTCAATTTTGGTGCTCTTACCAGCAAAAACGTAGAGAAACTAAAAGTAAACTCACTTCTTTTGGTTCTCATTTCCATATATGCTCTTCACTTCTTCCTTACGTTCATTCATTTAATGTTATTTCCTAATTTTGTGTATTTTGTGTTCCATAATCAGATTGGTTTCTCTTTCTTAATTTTTTTAAAAAAAATGTTTATTATTTTTGAGAGAGAGAGAGAGAGAGAATGAGCAGGGGAGGGGCAGAGAGAGAGGGAGACTCTCTGAAGCAGGCTCCAGGCTCTGAGCTGTCAACACAGAGCCCACTGCAGGGCTTGAACTCCTGAACCACAAGATCATGACTGGAGCCGAAGTTGGACACTTAACCAACTAAGCAACCCAGGCACACCTCTCTTCCTTTCTTAAACTCCTATATCCAGTTAATCAGAATCTCTGATAATACTACCCTTGTAGTATCTTCCAAGTCTATTAGGCGTGGCCATTTCCAACACCATTGACTTAGGTTAGGCACTTATGCCGTCTTGTTTGGATCACTGCCTCCTAAGTAGCCTTTCTGGCTTCAGGCTCCTCCCCATTCATCCCATTCTGAGCCAGTATTCTATATTGGTTGACAGTGAATCTGTCGTATTCAGGACACTGTGCTGGGGGAACAGAGGTGAAATATATAGGAAAACTGCCTCTGGAAGCTTGTTTTAGAGGAAAATAAAGCATGCACTCAAATAAACTACACTATTATGTACAAACTTAGTAATGCAATCAGAGATATTGCAATGGAAGATCACAACGTTCATGGTGGATCACTCACCAAGGGAACTTTATGATATCAGAGTTTTGTTTTGAATTTCCCAAGAAATATAGAAAAATAAGTTTGGGACCCAAGTCGTACACTTTAGGGAAAAATAGTAAGTGGAGAAAATAGCCATATGAGCTTTCTTTGAGCAATTCTCCAAGAAGTCCCCTGAGGCAGGTAGCAGAGGAACTGGTGTGACTCTGGGATGCAGGGTTGTGGCAGGCATTATACTATCTCCTTTTTAGCCCTTGAGGATTTGACCTATGTTCCATGAGAAGGCAAGTGGTAAATATTTAAAAAATCAAATTTTGGTCAAGAAGGGGATTATTTATTCACTCTAAAGTTGGAGTATCTAAAATTTTCTAAAATGATTTTCACACAAGGAGAGGAAAATCTCTTGAAAGGCCGGCAGTGGTAGAGCCAGACATGGGAAGCGTAGCAGGTACAGCAGGTCACGTACAGGGAAGGAAGCCCACAGACCCTTTCTCTCTTGCCTTCAGACATTTTTAGGCCAGTAGGCAGGGTTACTGGTGAATTAGGACTATTGATAAACGTTGTAACTATTTCTGAAATCTTTATTTTCCCATAGCCAACGGAACAGAATGATTCAACAGTTCTAGATTTGTAGGGACACAGAGTATGAGGCATGCATGAATCCTTCTGATGGATAAGTCTAATTTTCATGGAAAAATAGAAATAGTTTTTTATACGTTACCTTCTATGTTATCAGGTGAAATTTGAGCTTGTAAGGTAGTAACCACATTGTCATTTAGGATGCTTTCAACTGCTAGTATAAAATTTCTTGTCACATGACAAGAAATCCTGATGCTGGGTGGCCCTAGGATTAGTTAAGTCAGTGGTTTGATGATGCTACCAAAGACCCAACTTCATTCTAATTTTCCTTAATGCCTTTGTCAGCAAGTCAGCTTCATTTATACTTGAATGAAGTATGATAAGAGGAAGGGATTCCAAGTAATGGAATGGCATGAGTGAAGGCACAGAGTCAGGGGCCCAGCGCAATCTAGGAAACAAAAATTGTTTTATTTGACAGATGCATTGTAATTAATGGGAGCTTTTACTAAAAAAGGTCTTTGGGATCAGGCATTGCGAGGCCATGAATGTGAAACTAATGAATTTGGACTTAGTTCTACAAACTCTTCAGAACCATGAATATATTTTAGCTAGAGCAAGGATATGACCAACAAAGTGCTATAGGAAGATGAATCCAATCAGTCAATAGCATGGGCTGGAGAATAGAGGGCCTGGAGGTAGCCTAATTCAGCACGAAGCCTAAAACAATAGCTCAAGCAACTGGAAATGAAAGTCTAAAATGGGGGAAAGGCCAAGAAAATTGTGCATACAAGAGAGTGCAAAGAGAGCATTGAAGGAATTTGTCCAGTGGTTGGATGGGAAAGAAGTGAAGTATTAAAATGAATCTGAGATGTCATTAATGCAAACAGAAAGGGGTGTGAGAAAAACATTTGTTGAGCATGTCTTCTATACTAGGCACACGTATTTTAAAACAGTAATTCACTTCTACAGTATACCGTATTGAGGATTTTATTTTATCGTTTGTTGTTTGTGCTTTATTTATTTAAAATCCAAGTTAGTTAACATATAGTGTAATAATAATTTCAGGAATAGATTTAGTGATTCATCACTTAGGTATAACACCCAGTGCTCATGCCTGGGTGTCCTTCTTAATGCCCCTCATCCCTTCAGTGCTTCCCCCCACCCAGCATCCCACCAGCAACCCTCAGTTTGTTCTTGTATTTAAGAGTCTCTTGTGGTTTGTCACCTTCTCTATTTTTATATTATTTTTGCTTCCCTTCCTTTATGTGCATCTGCTTTGTAGCTTAAATTCTACATATGAGTGGTCAGATGATATTTGTCTTTCTCTGACTTATTTTGCTTAGCATAATACACTCTAGTTCCATCCACATTGTTGCAAGTGGCAAGATTTCATTCTTTTTGATAGCTGACTAATATTCCAGTGTGTGTGTGTGTGTGTGTATACACATCTTCTTTATTTATCTGTCAATGTGACAAGAATCTCTTTCTGCTGCTTCAATATAGGTGTATATAAATGCAACTGATTTCTGTACATTGATTTTATACCCTGCCACTTTGCTGAATTCATATATCAGCTATAGCAGTTTATTGGTGAAGTCCTTTGGGTTTTCCACATAGAGTATCATGTTGTCTGCAAAGAGTGAAAGTTTGACTTCCTCCTTGCCAATTTGGATGCCTTTTATCTTTGTGTTGTCTCATTGCTGAGGCTAGGACTTCTAATACTATATTGAATAACAGTGGTGAGAGTGGACATCCTTGTTGTGTTCCTGACCTTAGGGAGAAAGCTCTCAGGTTTTCCTAATTGAGGATGATATTAGTGGGGGGGGGGTGTCTTTCATATATGGCCTTTATGATCTTGAGGGATGATCCTTCTATTACTACTTCTTTGAGGGTTTTTATTAAGAAAGATGCAATATTTTGTCAAATGCTTTTTCAGCATCTATTGAGAGGATTATGTGATCCTTATCCATTTATTTATTTATTTATTTACTTACTTACTTACTTACATGTTTATTTTTGAGAGAGAGTGTGAGGGGGCAAAGGGCAGAGAGAGAGAAGGAGACATAGAATACGATGCAGGCTCCAGACTCTGAGCTGTCAGCACTGAGCCTGACATAGGGCTCAAACTCACAAACCACAAGATCATGACCTGTGCTGAAGACAGACACTTAACCAACTGAGCCAAACAGGAGTCCCCTTATCCTTTTTTTTATTAATATGATGTATCACATTGATTGATTTGCAGGTATTGAAACAACCCAGAATCCCAGGAATAAATCCCACTTGATCATGGGGAGTAATTCTTTTAATGTATTATTGAATCCAGTTTGCTAGTAGCTTGTTGAGCATTTTTACACCTGCGTTCATCAGGAAACTTGGTCTGTAGGTCTCCTTTTCAGTGGGACCTTTGGTTTTGGAATCAAGGTAATGCTGGTCTCATAGAATGAGTTTGGAAGTTTTCCTTCCATTTCTATTTTTTGGAACAGCTTCGGAAGAATAGATGTTAACTTTTCTTTAAATGTTTTTAAGGAATTCTTCCTAAAATTCCTCTAGGAAGCCATCTGGCCCTTGACTCTTGTTAGGAGATTTTTGATTACTAATTCAGTTTCTTTACTGGTTATGGGTCTGTTCCAATTTTCTATTTTTTCCTCTTTCAGTTTTGGTAGTTTATATGTTTCTAGGAGTTTGTCCACTTCTTCCAGATTGCCCAATTTGTTGGCATATAATTGTTCATAATATTCTCTTATTATTGTATGTATTTCTGTAGTATTGGTTTTCATCTCTCCTCTTTCATTCGTGATTTTATTTGAGTCTTTTTCTTTTTGATCAATCTGGCTAGGTGTTTCTCAATTTTGTTAATTCTTTCAAATAAACAGCTCCTGGTTTCATTGATCTGTTCTAGATATACCGTTTATATATACATATTTTTTATTTAGACATCATTGATTTCTGCTCTAATTTTTATTATTTTTCTTCCTCTGCCGGTTTTTGGGCTTAATTTGCTGTTTTTTTCCTAGCTCTTTTAGGTGTAAGGTTAGGTTGTGTATTTGAGACCTTTCCTCCTTCTTTAGAAAGGCCTGGATTGCTATATACTTTTCTCTTATGACCACCTTTGCTGTATCCCAGTAGTTTGGGGCTGTCATGTTTTCATTTTCATTGGCTGCCATGTACTTTTAAATTTCCTCTTTAGTTTCTTGGTTAACCCATTCATTCTCTAGTAGGATGTTCTTTTTTTTTTTTTTTTTTTTTTTTTTTTTTTTTTTGTGTTGTTTTNTTTTTTAGATTTTATTCCTTTTATTTCTACAGAAAGGCATTTTATGCCTTTTTCACCTCCAGCTAGTATTCTTATTTTGTGGTTCTAAATTCTAGTTTAGACATCTTGGTTTTATCTGTGTTTATTAAGCCCCTGGCTTCATTTCTTCCTGTTCTTTTTTGGGGGGTGAATTCCTTCATTTTGTCACTTTGGAGGAAGAAAATAATAAATTAAAAAATAAAAATTAAAAAAAAAGGAAGCTGGATATAGGTTTGCTTTGGTCTGCTTATTGAAAGAAACTAGATAGAATAGAGAAAAAAGGAAAGAAAATAAAGAGAAAAAAAGGTAAAAAATTTAAAAATTAATAAAATCATATAATAGGATAAAATGAAATAAAAATGAAATAGAATAAAATGTTAGGAAAAATAAAAACTAAAGGAAAAAAGAAATAAAAGTAAAAACAGATTTTTCTTTTTCTGTATCCAAGAAGGAGGAAGGAAAAAAGGAAAGAAAAAAACAATTTAAGCCAAAACAGAAGCAAATCAAATAAACAAATAAATGAATCCGTAAACAGAATGAAACCCAAATGAAGTTACATCCAGTTTCCACTAGAACTGAAATTATGAAGCCTTCTATATTATGTACACTAAGCAAGTGGAGTGACTTGTGCTGTTCTTCTAGGGGATGTGCTTGGAAGGCACAGTTGGGGGGCTTGTTGTAATGCCTCCATTCTCCACTAGGTGGTGCTGCTTAGCTACTGAGGTGGATCACTGTGGTGCACTTGTGCTTGCGCTTGAGAGGTGGAAATGACTTCATCCAGCTCCCTGATCTCTGGTAGGAACTTGGCACTCTTGCCTACCCTGAATCAAGCATTCCTCCTTTGTCTGAGGTCTCCATTCACTCCCCACCTCTATATGCCCATGTCCAAGCTGTCCACCTGCCAGGCAGCACCTCCCTTCAGAGTTTTATCTCAGATGGGTTGTGTTCCAAAGCCCCACACTTTAAAGACTCTTGTGACTTGGACCCATCACCCCTCTGTAGGAGGGTCTTGCTGAGCAATAGCCAGGTGCTGGCTTGCCCCAGAAAATGTTCGTACAGTTGCACAGTGGTAGAGGTTAAGAGATGCTGGCAAACCACAACCCACAGACGGCACGAAATTTCATCACACTCTGGCGTCTTTGTCCCAATACCAGCAAATTGACTGCTCTCCGGGGTCTGCCTGTGGGAAGGCCATATGGCCTCTATGAAATGCTCTCCAGGCAGGAGAACTGCTTCTCCCCATGTGGCACACGGACCCCTCAAACTCTGCTGCCTGCTCTTGGGGATTCACCATGCTTCCTCACCAGTGCACCCTCAGGCACTGAACTTCGAACTTTAGACTCTGTGCTCCACTGTTTATAGAATCCTGATGATATTGAAACCCTTTCCTTTCTTCCTGTCAATGGTTTTGGGGAACAGATTTCTTGTTCAGTCCTGTGTTTTCACTCTTTCTCTTTCTCTCCAGCTACCTTCGGGAGAATCTTTTTTCCTGCACTCTCTCGATACACCACATTCTCCCCCTTTCTCAGTACTCTTTCCGCAAAAATAGCTCCCTACCCTCCATGGCTTTTTTCTTCCCCAATTCACCTCTCCACACCGTGTACCTGCCCAGTTCTGTGGCTCAAGTTATGCATGTTGTTGTGTTAATCCTCAGATAAATTTCCTAGGCATTCAAAATGGCTTGGTGCTGATCTAGCTGCATTTCCGGGATAAGACAAGCTCAGGGTCTCCATGCTGCTCCGCCATCTTAACTCTCCTCCCATATCAGAGGTTTTATCATTCTAGTCTACAAATGAGAAAACTGAAGCTAGGGGAGAAGTTTCAGAAACGTTCTCTTTATTAAGCAATGGAATAGCCACAATTTAACCTGTTTCTATCTAATTTCAAAACTCATGCTTTATGCACTCTACTTTCTAGAAGGCAAGGAAACTAATTTGTTTTTATTGATTTTACTCTTCCATTTAAAAGTCCTTAGTGGCTCTACATTGCCCTGGATAATAAATTCCAACCATTGTTGCATGACATGCGAGAGCACTCAAACTTTGACTTCAACTTGCTTTTCTAGCCTTATCTTCCATTGTAATCATTTGGTATTTTTCTACATTCACCCAATAATGATTATTATTTGGAATTCCTTAAGTACACCAGACGCTTCTCTGTTCCCTGTTACATGGTTTCTTTACCTAGAATGCATTTCCTCTATTATTCCTGTGGAAATTACATCTGTCCATTTCCTCCATCAATCTTTTTCTGATTATTCGTTTTTACTCACTCTGAACTACTTTATTTGTGGTTTCCTTAGTAACACATTTATACTATCTTCCTGACAGAGCAGTAAGATCCTTAAGGGCAGGGATTGGTTTTATCAGCCTTCGTGTTCCATGCGTAATATCTATCAAGATCATAAACATATAAAATGAGGAATGGAGAGAGGAAGGAAAGAAAAAGAGAAGAGATAAATAATACAGAAAAATAAAATGAAAGTGACTTGGAAATTACCTTCAATTATGTTTTCAAAGTATACTTTATACTTATTAAAGGATTAGTTATTCAGGAATGAGAAATAGCCATTATGAAGGTAGACAACTGTAACTAGAATGTTTACTACAGAGAAAGCTAAACATTGGTTTTATGATTGTCTTGAAATTCATTATTTTTTCTCTAGAAAATTAAAATGAGCTTTTTCCTATGGTCCAAGAGATTTTAACAATAGGAAATGGATTTAAATTAGAGTACATTCCAGTTTGACTTAAGGGAAATCTAGTCAACATTTTAGAACTGAAACGATTCTCAGTAGTCTTCTAGAACAACATTACAGTAAGGAATAAAGCCACAACATGGAACAAAATACAAATATCGCAAATATCCCTAGAGATCTTTGAAAGAGTTGATAATCTATTCTGAGAGAGTCTTTCCCTTCTGTGATTCGTACCACATCATGTTCAACTTATTTGTTTATGTGTGTCTCTCGTGCACTAGGGATGGGAGTGAAAGCAGGTCTTACTAATCTGTTTTCTTAGAGCTTAGCACAATGCCTGGCACCTCATAAACATGTGATCACTGTTTGATAAGTAGAATTTTATGTACAATGCATAGCCATGACACAGGCTAAAGGGATAACCACTGCTGAGATGCATCTACAAGGAATTAAACTGGTTGGAAATTTTGGTAAAACTTGCCTTTTGATAGCCAGTGATTCAAGCAATACATCAGTTAGTATGCTACCAAGTTTTGAGTTTTATTTACTGAACATGGAACTTGCTCCTAACAGGGAGATACATATATACAACATGGATCTTGTCTTTGAGGAGATTGTTCTCTCTAGTTCGAGGAAATATGACCAAATTAAAAAAACCTGTATCACATAAAACCATAGTTCTCAGGATTATCTTGGAAATATTGAAGGTTTATTTCCAGACCATTGTGATAAAGTGAATATTGTAATTAAGTACGTCAAATGAAATTGTTGGTTTCCCAGTTAGTAAAGTTAGCTTTACATTACACTCTAGTTTATTAATTGTGCAGTAGCATTATGTCTTACAAAAAAAAAGTGTACATACCTTAATTTAAAAAAACTTTAGTACTAAAAAGTGCTAACCATCACCTGAACTTGTGACGAGTCATGATCTCTTTGCTGGGGGGAAGGTCTTTTCTCTATGTTGATGGCTGTGACTAATCAGGGTGGTTATTGCTGAAGATTGGGGTGGCTGTGACAATTTCTTAAAATAAGACAACTATAAAGTTTACTACACTGATGGACTCATCATTTCAGAATTTCTCTGTAGCATTTTATCTATAGTAGAACTTCTTTTACAATTGGACTCAATCCTGTTAAATCTTGATGCTGCTTTATCAACTAGGTTTATGTCCTATTTTAAATCCTTTCTTATCATTTCAACAACTTCACAGCATCTTCACTAAGAATAGATTCCATCTCAAGAAACCACTTTCTTTGCTCATTCATAAAAAGCAACTCCTCATCTGTGAAAGTTTTATCATGAGATTGCAGCCATTCAGTCACATCTTCAGGCTTCACTTCGAAGTCTAGTTCTCTTGCTGTTTCCACCACTTCTGCAGTTTCTTCCTCCACAGATGTCATGAAACCCACCAAGTCATCCATGACGATTGGAATCCACTTCTTCTAAACTCCTGTGCATGTTGAGATTTTCACCTCTTTCCATGATTCAGGAATGTATCTTAATGGCATCTTGACTTTTTTCTGAAATGTCTTCAATAGACTTTGCCCACATCCATCAGAGGAATCACAATCTGTGGTAGAAATAGTCTCATGAAATTTATTTCTTAAATTAGGAGACTTGCAAGTCGAAATTACTCCTTGATCCATTGGCTGCAAAATGAATGTTTTGTTTGTAGGCGTGAAAACAGCATTTATCTTATTGTCCATCTACATCAGAGCTGTTGGGTAATCTGCTGTATTATCAGTGAGCAGTACTATTTTGAAAAGAATCTTTATTTTTTTTCCTGAGTAGTAGTTCTCAACAGTGGGCTTAAAATATTCAGCAAACTATGATGTAAACAGATGTGCTGTCATTGAGACTTTGTTGTTCCATTTCTAGAGCACAGGTCAAGTAGGTTCCATCATGCATTGAGCATAAAGGCTGATGAACCAATCCCTGCCCTTAAGGATCTTACTGCTCTGTCAGGAAGATAGTATAAATGTGTTACTAAGGAAACCACAAATAAAGTAGTTCAGAGTGAGTAAAAACGAATAATCAGAAAAAGATTGATGGAGGAAATGGACAGATGTAATTTCCACAGGAATAATAGAGGAAATGCATTCTAGGTAAAGAAGCCATTAACAGGGAACAGAGAAGCGTTTGGTGTACTTAAGGAATTCCAAACTCTTCCTCTAGGAAGAAAGATCCTAGATAGCATCTTCTTCCAATTTAAGGTTGTTGCATCTACATTGAAAATCTATTGTTTAGTGTAGCCACTTTCATTAATTATCTTAGCTGGATCTTCTGGATAACATGCTGCAGCTTCTACATCAGCACCTGCTGCTCCACCTTGCAATTTTATGCTATAAGACAGCTTCTTTCCTTAAACTCCTGAACCAACCTCTGCTAGTTTCCGATTTTTCTTCTGTAGCTTATTTGCTTCTCTCCACCTTCATGGGATTGAGGAGAGTCAGGGCCTTGCTCTGGATTAGGCTTTGGTTTAAGGGAATGGTGTGACTAGTTTGACCTTCCATCTGGACTACTAAAACTTTCTCCATATCAGCTATAAGGCTGTTTTGTTTCCTTATTTTTTGTGTGTTCACTGGGGTAGCACTTTTAATTTCTTTCAGGAACTTTTACTTTGCATTCACAACTTGGCGACTTGGCACAAAAGGCCTAGCTTTTGGCCTGTCTTGACTTTTGACATGCCTTCCTGACTGAACTTACTCATTTCTAGCTTTTGATTTAAGGTGAGACATCCAGTTTTTTTCCTTCACTTGAACACTTAAAGGCCCTTGTAAGGTTATTAATTGGCCTAATTTCAATATGTGTGTCTCAGGGAATAGGGAGTTTCAAAACGAAGGGGAGAGAGATGGAGAAACGCCTGGTGGGTGGGACAGTGAGAACACACACAGCATTTCTTGAGTGCACCGTCTTCTAAATGTGCAGATTGTGGCTCCCCAAAACATTTACAATAGCAACATCAAAGATCACTGACCCAGATTACCATAAAAAACATAAAAATAATGAAAAAAATTATAGCATTGTGAGAATTACCAAAATGTGATCCACAGGCATGAAGTGAGCAGATAGAGTTGGGAAAGTGGCACTGATAGACTTGTTTGATGCAGGGTTGCCATAAAACTTCAATCTGTAAAAACCTTAATATCTGCAAAGGACAATAACATGAAGTACAATAAAACAACGTATGCCTGTAACTTGATTAAAAACTGCTGTCAATGGAGTGTCTTTCTAACAAAGTACACATGAAACAGAAATAGAGGTGTTTGTCTCCTGGACAACGTCAAAATGCCTCAGCACATGTCTTCTCTTTGTAGCCATCCTGCAGAAATCACAAAAGATTGCTACCCATGTTGACTGTTGCTTTCTGGTGTGAATGAGTCTCACCTTCACAGACAATTGCCTTCTAGCAATTTAAGTTTTAAGCTTTAATTAATGAAAACCTTTGCCTTCTATTA
Source organism: Crocuta crocuta (assembly GCF_008692635.1). NCBI lineage: Eukaryota > Metazoa > Chordata > Mammalia > Carnivora > Hyaenidae > Crocuta > Crocuta crocuta. The sequence continues at coordinate 13,887,472 of NW_027533089.1, forward strand.
AAAGAGCTTCATGAACTAGCAAAACGGTATAGGCATTTACATAAATGCATATCTATTTCTGGGTGGCTGTCTATCATCCAGCTATATTTGGCTTGGCAGATAGTGGGGCCATTAGGATTCCATCCATGGTCCTTCCTTCCAAAGGGCCCTCTCTTCTCACATAGGATGCCTGGATCCTCCTGTTGAAGACCCCATGTGTGCTGCTTCTTGGGGAAGAGGAAGTTGTGAGTATTTACCGTCAGTTCTATCATCGGCTTGCCCTCAGTGCTGTTTGATCCCAGATATTCTAACCTCCTGGAGCTTTTTAGCATCTTCTGCTTTTCCTGATCTTCCTTTGCTAGTCTAAATGCATATCAGATACAATCAGTAACCTCTCCTAATCCTAACCACGTGATTCCTCCTTTCTTTGCCCTAAAATGCACATTTTATGTCCTCCAGTAACATAAACATTCTTTCACTTCATCACATTTTTGCACAACAGCCCACCTATTTGACATTTTGGAATGCACATTTGTTTCTAGTATTAATTTCCACCTCAGAAATTTATTAAATCGTATGCAAATATTAACTGAAAAGACATGGCTGCAGCTCCAAGGTGTTGAGTCTGGGAAATGTTTTTAGGAAAGAAGTGGGTTATCATTACAGATCTACATTAATGGAAGTTTGAATCTGTAGTGATAGGAGTTCATTGTAGGGCAGACATCATTGTGTTTTTGGGATGCAGGGAAGGAACACTCAGAGTTAGCAGTATACCTGAGGCTTCCTAGATAGGTAGTCCTTATGCAAAGGCCCTGAAGGGGTGAGTATGATGGAGCTCTACAAAATCATAGTCGGTGTAGCATCATAGGTGTAATTGTTGTACCAGTATTTTCTAAAAAGTTGCTTCCAATGTGAAAACAAACTTCAGAATAGGAATTGGTATCGTTGGATTCAGCAGGGTTTTGTCTCTAGGAATGTGGATAGATCATCTTCCCATCTAAGGATTCAATCAGGCATGAATTCAGAGTGCACTTGAATTACGTCTTAAGTAGATATAATGAATACACCAATTATATTCTTTTTGTAAACTAAATTAATACAGATTTAGTATTTCTTTATTAAAGTGCTTTTTTTTGTGGTAAGGGGAGTTCAGTCAACTGAGACTTCTTTTTCAGAAAGCTCTGCTTTGCATAAAGCAGCTACATCATAAGGGGAAAAAAATAGGGAAGGAAAGCACTAGCCAGGGTCTGGGAGAGAAATCGAGTGAGTGAAACTAAAGGCATGTGAAGAACAGTCAATATCCAGCAACAGCGGCAAAACAGTTTCAATTTTCTGGATTATTAATTCAAATTCACACGCACATGCCAGTTAAAATTAAAGGCCTCTTTTTACTGCACTAGTTTAAATTAAAGATTATATTCTGCTCCACAAGTCTGAATTAAATAGCTTATTTTGCACACCAAGCTCTCATTTTAAAGCTAATAAAGAAAAGACATAGCATGTACGCGCAAGCTCGAGACAGGAAGGGTCTAAATTACTACACCTGTTTCACTTGGGAGCTACTTTATTAGTGTTACAAAACTTGGCTTTCAATTTGGCACTCAGAAGCACATTTAGAACAAGCATTTCTTTGTTTTGACAGAGAAGCCGTGGTAAATGAATGACGTTTGAGCTAGGTGTGAAATGTGAAGGTACAAAATTAACTGGTAAGGTAATTACTGTTCTAATTCTGCATAAACAAGCGTTTTGAAAATCATTAATAGTTCAGGGAAATAATGTTAGTGATTAAATAAGGTGGCTTGCATCACTGAGCACAACTAAGCTTCTTTAATTACATTTGAAAGCAAGGGAAAGCAGCTAATTAAAATTAGCACAAGGTTCCTGAATGACCAGCACTGCATTGTTGCTCTAACCTGTATAATTGTGTGTTTATTAATACGTCTTCATTTTCCCTCTTGAGCATTTAACAAAATTATTTAAAATAACTAATAACCTTTAAGGAGTAAATGTGACTGAATCCAGTTATCAAAATGAATCCTACAGGCCTTGCTCAGACCTGCCATGAGCCCTCTTTCCCAGTGCCCATTAACACCGGTGGGAGCTTCATGACTGAAACCCAGCAGAACGATGCTTTGCACTGGGAGCCACTGGAGGATTAGCATCCATGGCAGTGCTTTATGGGATCCTGGCTTGGCCCGTCGTCATCCCTTTAAGGGAAAGAGAAATGTAATTTGAGTTTCCATGTCTCAGTTGTTGACTGTTTTCAGGGTCATTCATTCATTCATGCATTGAATTCATTCATTTTGCTCATGAATGTCATTCTTTCAATAAAATGTATCAAGTTTTTGTACTGTTCCTGGGGATATAGAGATGAAAAATAATATGGTCCCAGGCAGAGCCAGCTGTATAATTTGCAGGGCCCAGTGCAAAATAAAAATACTGGATCTTTTGTGCAAAAACTATTAGGGGTTTGATGACAGAGCATTAAGTCAAGTGTAGGGCCCGCTGAGTGTGTGCATCTGTGTGTATATCTGCACACATTTGCACTGGTGAAGCTCAACTCAGCAGACTCATCAAGTTGTAAGGATAACACACATGCAAACAGGGACAAGAAATGTGATTTCTCTACACACTAGCAAGGTGCCGGCAGAGGAATGGTTGCCCAGCCCTGGAAGGGCTCTCACCTGTGCTGGACCGCACATGAGGACGCCATTTAGGTAATGAGTCTCTGCCTGTTTCCACTCATTTCCCCAATCTCTACTGGCTGGAACCAAAATTCAACCCTCAAAATGTAAGCTTCCTAAGGACAGTAACCCTGGTTTATTCATCTGGAGATAGGAATTCAATAAAAGAATATTAAAATGTGTTGACTCTTAAATAAATAAAATAAAATTTGTTACCTGTTATATCAGCTTAATTTTTTTCTCAGTGCTTGTCATGTGCCAGGCACTGTTCTAAGTGCAGTACAATAATATTTAATGTTCCACTGACTCTATGAGGTAAGCACAGTCATCATCCACATTTGACAAATACCAAATTTGAGGAAGAGAATTCTAGTGATTTGCCCAAGAAACTAAGTGACAAAACTGTATTTGAACTCATATGGTCTGACTCCAGAGCCTGTGTTCTTAATCCCTATGCTAGCAGAGGACTTCCCTGGCTAGGTGTCTTTTCTCTGCATTTCAGCTTGTGAGTATAGGTGATAGACTGGGACCACTTGAGAATCTGAAATATTTGTTGCGTGCCAACCAAATAACGTTGAACACCTGATATACGGGGATGGGGTGTGTCTTTTGTTTGTTTGTTTATGAAAAGTAATCATCACTCTAGAGTTTGGGAAATTATACATCAGTAGAAATTTTATGTTTATGTTATCACAAGCCTCCTTGTGAATGGCCCAGTGGGCAGTGGTGGGTACTGTGTGGGGAGACCCAATACTCCTCAAGATTTCCTTGTGTTAGCGAAGGTCTAGCCTCAGGGTATCCCACATCTGAGAGGAAGGCTGCAGAGACTGTGGAAGGCCCTTTTGTATGTTTCGATAATTTGAATTTGTATAAAATTTATGATTAAGTAGTGATGTGATGTGTAAAGGTGAGCCTTCACTGTCACTGTATCCTACGTAATTTTTTAAAAAATGTTTATTTTTGAGAGAAAGAGTGTGAGTGGGGGAGGAGCAGAGAGGGAGGGAGACACAGAATCTGAAGCAGACTCCAGGCTCTGAGCTCCCAGCACAGAGCCCGACATGGGGCTTGAACTCGTGACCTGCGAGATTATGACCTGAGCTGAAGTTGGACCCTTAACTGACTGAGTTACTCAGGCGCCCCTCATTTTTTTCTTTTCTTTTCCTTTTCCTTTCCTGGGTAGGAGGAAGAAGTACAGCTGCAGGACTTTATGTACTCCCAAGACCACAAAGGAAGCCTGGGTGGGAATGGTAAATGCTTTTATATAACTGCTGTAAACAAGACTCTTACAAGAAAGCCTTTCCTTGCCCTCACCCTTTTTGGGAGTATAAAGGAGGGGGTTTCTGCAGTCTCATTTCCATTTTTGGTTTCCTTTTAAATTTGCTCAGATGTGAGGGGTGGGTCAAATAATACAGCACTTAAAACTTTTGATTTTGGAATCATTTCTTTGACAACCACCAAATTCAAATTCTTAGCTTCTCTGTGGATCCATGTGACCATGGGTCAGATGTATTGACTTGATTGACCTTGCTAATTTTAATCTAATATGAAATGATGCAACTGGAGTATCAGAGAATGGCCGGGTCTTAACTCCCAGTGCTAAATGAAATTCAGCTACGATAGGAAAAAGGCACCACTGAGGCAGTCTGAGGGATCGCTCTTTGCATTGGCTGTGTTAGGTGTGGATGGTGTCCATTGTGATTTTTTGGAGGATGGCTTTTCCTTTACATCTACTTATCATAGTTTGTATTTGTGAGTTTGATGATGCAGTTCTCAGTAGACTGTTTGCTCTGTGGATACAGCATTTGTGTTCATGTCTCTTATATTCTCTCTTCACCCTCACTCCCAGTATCTAACACAGTGGGTGAAATGGAGAAAGTATTCAATAAATACTTGCTAAATGAATAAATGAGTGAATGAGCATCTTGTATGTCTCCAACTTCTTATTTCTCCTGTGCACTGATCCTAGGTCTTCAGCTGCTCGTTGGATGCCTATAGTTTAATGTCTCCTCTTACCTGAAACTCAGTATATTTGAATCCCACCTGCCATTATCCCCCAAATCATGTCTATATCCAGCTTCCCAGTTTGTCAGTCTCCAGTCTCCCAGCTATGGAGATTCTAAATTATGGAGTTAGTCTTGACCCCTTCCTATTTGCCTAATATGCATTTGTTTTCTAAGCATTTCTATTTGCCTTACATGCATTATCTCATTTAGTTCCCATAAAGTACCTATTGGGTATATTTTATATGATTTTACGTATATTATATATTATTATATACTGTGTCGTATATGTATAATATGTTATTGTATATGTATTAGTGTTCTCTTTCCCTTGTTTTTAAAATTTTTTTAATGTTTACTTTAGAGAGAGAGATAGAGCATGAGTAAGGGAGGAGCAGAGAGAGAGAGAGAGGGCGAGAGAGACGCAGAAGCTGAAGCAGGCTCCACGCTCTGAGCTGTCAGCACAGAGACCACTGCAGGTCTCAAACTTGTGAACTGTGAGATGATGACCTGAGCTGAAGTCAGATGCCTAACCAATTGAGCCACCCAGATGTCCCTCCCTTTCCATTTTAGAATGAAAACCCCCCTGAAGCATAGATAAATTTTTATCAAATTCCCCTGACTACTGAGTTGTAGAGCTGGATTTTAAGCCACATGTATATATCAGAGTTTAGAGCTTGAACTCAAAGACCACTTTTCATTTTTATTTGTTATGTGGAAGTTCTTCCTTTCCATTGCCATCACCCAGTCCATTTCCTCATCCTCTGAGCCTGCGCTGTTATTGACTTTTCAAAAAGTTTATTTTTATTTCTTTCTCTCTTCTAGCTTTTTAAAATGGCCTCAAAATACTATTCTCTACTCTCTAACTTTCCATGACTTGCCAATGCTTTTGAAATAAGATCCATCCCCTAAACTTTATTTTATGGCCCTCTCCAATCCAATCTCCGTCTAAATATCTCATCCAGTTCTAATTAGTCATAAATATATGCTACTTTCTGGCCAAATGGACTTTCCTATTTCCCTCATCATCTACTTCACTTTGCCATTGCTGTCTTACATATACGATCCACTTTCTCCTTTTTAAATATTAATCTTTTTCAACATCCAAGCTTCTCCATGAAGCCTTTTTCAGTTGCTTCGATGGATACTAATCTCCCCTTCTTCTGAAGTTTTTGATATACTTATCTGTAATATTTATTTGGTATTTGTTTACTAGATTGATTTTGCACATTATGCCTAACCAGTCCTTGTCAGATGAATGTGTATGTCATTTTATTTGTATGTTTTCCCAGTGACTAATGTTATTAAAGTTAGGGATCATGTCTTATGCAAACCCGTAAACCTTGTCTTTGATTATGACTCAGTCAAAAGCCTCTGAATACCTAGGCATTTTATTCTACATGTCTTAAAATTGCTCTGTTTTATATGGAATAAAGAGTACAGCTTTCTTTCCTCTAATTAAACTTAACAAATAATTATTGAGCACTTATTGTATGTTAATCCCTGGGAACACAAGGATAAATAAGAGAAGATTTCACAAAGCCTGAATATCTCTTAGGGGGAAATGAAGAGATTCAATTGACTGTAACACAATTAGAGTGCTCATGGCATGCTAGTGTTTTGGAAGGACAAAGAAGGAGGGTATTATTTCTCTCTGGGATGGTGGTGGTCAAAGATATTCACAGAGAAGGGAACGTTTGACTTGAGTGTTGACAAAGAGTAAGATTTCATGAGATGAAGAATAGAAGGAAGAACATTCCCAACAGAGGAAACATCATGAGCAAAGGCCCTGGGAGTTTGATGGAGTGTACCTGTGTAGGGATTAGCACGTAGCACAGGATGGCCAGAGCTTGAGGCAGAGTGGGAGGAAGTAAGACTGGAATTGGATTATATAGCATGCTGAATGCTGTGGATAGGCCCTGAATTTTATCTGGGAGACAGAAAGAAGCCATCAAGTATTTGTGAACTGGAAACAGCATAACTTGAACCATGCTTTTGAAAGAAAATTCTGTTAGAAATGTGGTAAATGATTTCATGTGTAGGAAATTGGGAGCAGGAAACCTAGTTTGGGGTCAATTTTAAACTCTGAGATTTAATGCTAGGGTGTATTTTAAACATATTTTAAAGAGATCAACTACTTAGATTCCACAGATAATGCATCAGTTGTAGAATATTGTCAGTTATCTGCCATCCCCCTTCCCCTGTTGTAATGATTTGTGGAGTTATGCTCATCCCCCATCCTCTACTTGGGTGGGGACACATTACAAGGTTTCAGGACAGAGGAAGAACAGATGCAATTCAGTGGGACAAAAAAAAAAAGGATAAAGCTGAGACGGTTTCCTCTTTAGCTCTGTATTTTAATCAGTTCTACGCTTGAACAAAACCATTAGAACAAATTATGGTATATCTCTCACTAGGATCTCTCATCGCATTTCAGAGACTCTGGGTCTCACATTTTGTAGGTAAGTCATATTTCATCAGGTGAATTTCTCTGATAATTCACGGTCAATCATGTGGATGTAATTTTCATTTGTGTGACAACCGTGGAAGGATCACATTCCCGTAACCTGGGGTGGAGGTTGTGGAGAAGGGGTGGGAGTGGGGAGCTAGGAACAGAGTTTCATTTGGTGTTGTAACCATCCTGACACTTTCCACCTCTTGGTACTTATTTTATTTTAAATCTCAGGGTCTCATTCCATTAGTGTTTTGATTTTTTAAAAAGGTGCAGCCTCTTTAACCTGTCCTCCATTTCAACGATGTTCTCTTTGAGAACACAGAGCCAGCAAATTACTTAAAACGGCAAAGTGTCATGATTCAGTAGTCATAACTTTTCTTCCTATTAATAATGGTTCCCCCCTGGATCATATCTACATGTCAATCACATCAATAGATGAGAAAAATGATGTTTGGCAACATTACAAAACACAGACATCTTGGAACCTGGTTATTTTCTATTTTTTAACCTTTAATACTGAGCTAAAATCAATAATAAATCTAAAAAATAATCAATAAGGATATATTACATTCTGCTGAAAATTTAGTGTAAATCTTTCAGTCCTTACAAATTTTGGCCTTCTGGTGGTATAGACAGGTGAATTGTAAATTAGGTGTTTTTAAAACACATATGCTTTTAATTAATGCATGATATAATACAACAATAAATACAACCAAGAATAAAATGCTAATTTATATTTTATATTTAGATATAATCAAGTCAGGTTAAAACAGACACTTGATGTTTCCCACATTGATTCAGCATTTATATCTCAGATGCAAAAGGATCCAATGAATAATAATTTACATATATATACATTTTAAACAGTAAAAATAGATGGAATCATATATAGGTTTGCATGGCAAGATAGCGGAATACTAGAAAGCAGTTCAATTGTGAGATGTTAAAAACTTAGGAAATTGATATGCAATTTAAGAAAGATGTAAATTATAGCTCCAATTAAATTATGCAGTATTTGAGAGTCTCTATTAAGAGTGTATTCCATGTGTTCTGTGTTCTTTAGCCGTAATCTTTATATTTTAAAAAATTCAATGGAACTTAAAACATCCATTCTTGCTTTTTATCTCTGTTGCTGTTAGGGTAGGTCTGGAATGCGATTGTTGACCCTGCAAAGGTAGCTTCAGTGAGTCAGGCTCAAATAGAGGCAGTGTCCCTTGAGGGTGTTTATTGCACAAGCTTTCTTCTTTCTGCTGGTGACCAGCTTTCTGAGTATGAACTGTTCTGACTGAGAAACTCACCCAGCAGCACACTGACTGTGAGGCCTTGGACAAGTAATTTAACCTTTGCCTTGGTTTTCCCATCTGTAAAATAGAAATCAAACCATTAGTGTTGAAAGATATAATCCAGGTAAAGACAAAATAGCATTGTCCGTGGTGCATAGGGACTTTCAGCAAATGTCAATTATTGCTGTGTCATTGTGAGCCAGGATTCCACCCCCTTCTTCACTCTGACTTTGCCCTGGGTTTCTTCCTGATTTTGAGAAAAATAAAAAAACAAAAAACAAAAACTGGGTTTGCTTTCTGTTGGTTGAATCTGTTTCATCTCTTTTTTGCCTTTTTAATTGCAGCGTGGTGAATTTGCATTGCTGTCCGGTTATCCCCTCTAAATCTAATATTTATCTTGTACTTCTTCTCTCTCTTCTTACATCAGTTTCTCTTGAAGTTCAGACAGTTCTTTATTACATTTTTTACATCCGTCACTTCCTTTCTGACTCTACTGCTACCATTGAGTTCAAGGTTCACACCATTCCACAGGTGCACACCCTCGTCTTCCTTCTCCTCCTGCTCACAGATCTTATGTAATATTAATCTTCCCCAAATGTGGCTCTTCATGCCCACTACCCCTTCAAAAACCATTGCTTGCTCGCATAGAGTGACACTTTCCCTGACATTTAAGGCTCTACGTCACTTTTCACCACTACCCTACCTTTATTTATTCATCAAATATTTATTTTAGGCTAGACTTCATTACAGGCAGTGTAGATAAAATAATTCTAAAAATTAGTCAAAGTCTTTGTCCTTAGGAAGCTTACAATCTAGGAAAAATATTTTTTTAATAAAATCTTCTAGATCTCATGAATGTTTTTATTTCTGTGCTTAAAGGACTCTGCTCGCTTCCCCATTGATTCTAGTACTTGCTTTCCTCCAGGTCCTCCTGAAAGTTCTTTCTAGAAGACCCCTCAGGAGGACTGATGTTCTGAGAGCCTAATTCACTGCCAGTGTCAGGAAATGTCGCTGCCAATTGCATTCACCTTTGTCTGTGACGCACGGCTCGGGCCTGCCCCAAATGCCAGACAAAGGTGCTGAACATCTGTCTTCTCTGCCTCTAAGACAGATCCTCAAATCATCACTTTTGCAGAATCTCATGTGGGAGAAAAGGAAGAGTATAAACAGCTTGAGTTTTTAACGTCTTTCTGCTTGTTTCCTTGGACTTAGTTTTGTTTGTTTTGGGTCTTGAGAACATGGGTAAAAGCTCAGATGAGTCTCTGAGATTCAGCTCAAGTTTCCTATATGAGTCAAAACAAACTCCATGTTTAAAGTTATTGGCGACTGGAACGTTTACTGAATGTTTACTGAACGTACATTATACATAAGACTTCTACTGGTTGTTATGGGGGAATGCTGATGTGAGCAAGAGGGGTGTCTAGCTCCTGTCTTTCTAAAGTTAAATAAAGCAGCGGATACATGTTAATGTTATGGAGGAGGGAAATATGAAAACAACGGGCACCATTGTGAATTCTCCCAAATACTTAAAAAAATGCTTATTTTGAGAGAGAGACAGAGAGAGAGAGAGAGAGAGAGAGAGAGAGAGAGAATATTAAGCAGGCTCTGTACTGTCAGCACAAAGCCCAATGCAGGGCTTGATCTCATGAACTGTGAGATCATGATCTGAGTTAAAATCAAGAGTTGATCACTTAACTGAATGAGCCACCCAGGCGCCCCCCAAATACTTCTTAATAACCATCCACTTAACATCTCCTCACAATTCACATCTATCACTGCTTATATTATGGTTCACTTTTTGTTCCTAACTGGTCTCTCAGCTTCAGACTCCCACATGCTCTCCTACCCTTGCCAGAAGGGTTTGTTATAAAGTTATATCATGTCTATTGTGCCATGATCTTCTTTCAGAATCTTTTTATGACTACCCATCATTTTTAGGGTAATACTCAAACTCCTTACCCTGGCTTACTAATAAGTCTTTCAGAATTTGCAAAAAAACATCATGTTTTGATTTGTTCATTCTATAAATACTTATACCTAAAAGGCATCAGGAAATATTCTAACTGCCACATATGCAGTGAGCCTCTAAATTTGAGGTTCCTGCGTTCAAGAGGAGTTGAAACAATAAATAACCATAGGATTAAGATAATTTCAGAAAGAGTTGTTTCTGTAAAAAATAATTTGAAAACTTTGAAAAGAATCAGTAACAATTGTTCAGTTAGTTGTCAAGTTTAGATAAGACAGACAAACAATTGGGGGGAAGCACTGTAAAAATCCTATCTGCATTTAAGCTGACATCAAAATTGATTTTAAGTTTTGTCTCTATCCCAGCCACATCTAAACTGGAAATTGTTCACGATGCATTACAGGTATGGTTTATGCAACAGAGAGAAAACAAAACTCCAGTGAGAGGACTCATTCCCTACACCACATCACTGATAAATGAACATGTATTTGTGGTGCGAGTTAAAGTACACTGTTTAGAGTTTTTGATATCATGTCTTATGTTTGTTAAATACCATTTTTTAATCAACTGATCCAATATAGATTCCAAATGGTATGGGATAATGAGCTTCTGCTGCACTGACGAGAGCTATGAAAACAAGAAGACAAGCTAATGTTGTGGAGGACAACATGGTGATGGATCATGGGACAGCATTAGCTTGAGTGTCATCAGTAAAGGCCTTTTCTGGCACTGCCCTTGGGAACTTTCATTGCTCTTTCAGGTGCTTTAACATTCAGTGTTCCATCTACTGTTCCTTATCTTCATGTATGCTCTTCTTTTGCCTAGATTGTTTGAATTGATTTCCAGTCTTCTGTCTTTTTCATGGCTGGTTCTAGTAGGTCAGACTGAGATATCTCACTCTCCCGGGAGCTGGCTTCCCTAAGTCTGGATTAGCTGTCCCTCCTATGTGGTTTGTCTGCTGTTTCCCACATGGCATCATAATTGCATGTTTACTTGTCTGCATTCCCTGACACACTAAGCTTTGTGAGGACCAGGATCTTCGTTTATTTTATTTCCTTCTGTATCCCCAGTACTTAGTATAATGCTTGACATATAATGCTTGTCAAAGACATACATTGAAAAACTGCATGTGTCTAATAAGTAAGTTCAAGGTGAAAGAAGGGAGAGGACATACCTAGTTAAGTAAACAGCATAAGGCAAACATTTAAGACTTCTGGAGACCTGTCAGTAACATGGCTGAAGAGGTGAAGGGGGAGTGATGGGCATGGAGGAGGGCACTTGTGGGGATGAGCACTGGGTGTTATATGGAAACCAACTTGACAATAAACTGTTTTTAAAAAAAGCACAGAATGCATTTGAAGGGACTGTTTAACGCCTCAGTACAACCTTATAGTGAAGGAGCTACATTAAGTACACCACCTGTATGTAATTGGGATTCTTCTTTCTGGAATAAGGTCAATAGGAGTCAAAGGGGTGTTAGTGAAGACAAGGCAGAGCATTAGATCTTAATTATTATGAAGAGAAAATATTTTATCTTGGTTATTTATACCCAGACTTATCAAGAAAATCCTTGGCACCATAGTAACTACTTTGCTTTTTAAAGGGGAAGAATTTATCTGCATCAACAAACATTTGTGGGCAAAGCAAGCCATTAGTCATTCTCAGGTGCAGATTATAGAGTGTCAGAATTTGGGGTCTTAATTTTTTAACTTGGATATTATTAGCTCTGATCAGTTAATCTACTTTCTAAACTGCAGGCCTAGTGAAAGAATGCCGAGCGCTCAGTATTGATTGTGATTAGCTGAGAAGGGAGATAAAAAGAGTAGTTATAAATGTGCTTATATCGGATAAAACAGTTACAAAATTGGAAGAAAATATTTTTTAAACTACCCTGTGAAACTATTCATTATACATTGGCATTCAGAATAAAATGGAGCCACTAGAAATTTCTGTCTGAGGGGATTCATTTACTAAAGTACTTATGCCAACTCAGAAGAAGCCATCTCATCTCTAAGAGTGCCTCTCAGCATGGGTCCTCAGGGGAAGCATTAGATCAAGACTCCAATGTGTTCTCTCCAATTCATTTACATGCCCGTCTTGTTGTACCCTAGGATCATCTGTATTGCACATGTGAGAGGCGGTCTTATCCTTCATCTGCTGGCACCACATAAAACCCAACATTGCTACCCAGCAAGATACCCTGTGATGTTACACATGTATGCTGAAAGTAGATGTTTTCTTGCTGTGATGTTCCCGGTTTGGTTTACAGACAATTTAGAAAGCTTTTTGTTAGTGGACATGGCCAAAAAAGCAGACTTTTTTTTTCAGGTTTCTGCAGTACTTTGGCTAAAAAAAAAATGCAGGCACGTATTTCTTATTACTTGGAGGTATAATATGGCAGGATTGAAGATTCATGAGTTTTTACACCCCCATCCCCACGAAACTTGAGAAGAAAGGACTTGAAGAAAGAACTCTCAGCTAGTATTAGGAGAGATACAGGATAGATCAGGTACCTTTTCAATGTGTCTCTTTTCCCACTAAAGCCCTGATGTTAGAAGACATTGACTAGTGACAAACAGTGCAATTTTCTTTGTATGTGAACTAGAGCATTTCGGCTAAAAGCTTAAAGGAGCTTACAGGTAAGATGTCGCGGTAAGAGTTTCTCCCCTGAAAGAATACAACTTAATAAATGTGCTGTGGCTCTGTTTGGACCCCCTACCTGTCTAGAAAGACAAAATCACAGTCTGTCTGCTGCCTTAAACTCATGCCTCGTGCACGCGTGAGCTGTCCCCCTCTGAGGTTTACTGGAGTGTATTTCATTAGAACCTCTTCGTGGCATCATGAACCTGATTGTAATGAATGGGTTGAACTCTGAAAGCACTGGGCACTGACCTCCCATCTGCTGATATCCTAAATCAGGCCATTAGAGGATTCCACAAGAAAGAGCATGCTGTTTATAGGTTAATTTATCTCTCATTTGGTTCAACTAGATGTGTGCTTATAAAGGTCCTCTAATTGAATCTTATAGATGCCACAGAGATCTTTCCATTTTAAAGAAGTCTTTGGGAATAAATATAGTCAGTTCTCAATTATCTATGGTAATGGAGACCTGGACAATACTGATGAGCATAATACAGAGGTGGTTCTCTATCCTCATTTATGTGATTAATTTTAAGCCTCTATCCCCATCACATATTGAACCAGAACTACTGCAATGGCTGATCTTGGTCACTTTCCCATTTATTTTATCTGATAACCTTCCAATCAAAATGCTATAAACAACAAAGGAGGCCCAATGTCTGATGACTGTGTATCACCATAAGACACGAAGGGGTGTAGACACTGATAGAGACAGATGTATGAACTCCCCTGATGAATGACACAGTGCCATTAGAAAAGCAAGGCATTCCAGCCTATAGCATATGGACATCGCAGTGGCCTGAGACCCAATGATGATAACGACAGTGTCTATTCCTTGAGCACCCACCGTATGCTAAGTTCTGGACTAAACATTCACATTTATTTGTTAAATCTTCACAGATTTGTCGGTACCATTGTTATCCCTGTGTTGTAGATGAGGGAACTGAGGCTTAACAGAGATTAAATATTCATTATGCCTGCAGTGCTCGTGATAACCTGGTGGGGAGTGCAGGCTAAGTGTGTCCCACTCCCTAGCTCTTCTCCTCTACCTCCAGAGCTGGTGCCCCCAGCTTCACCCCTCCTCAGCATGTGAGGCTTTTGGAAATCACCCCCCCCCCCCGATGCCCACGGCGCCTGCTTGCTGGCCTTCCACTTGGCACTCATTCCCTTCACTCTCCACATCTTGACTCAGCATCTTTTAGAGGTTGGTTAACCCTCTTCTACAAGTTCCTGATAGTGAAATACCATGAAATTAACCCTCCTCGCTAATTATTATCATCTGTACCCTAGTGCCTGGGAAATCCTATCTGCTTCATTTTGATGCTTTTTGAATTCTCTCCATATTTTGCTCCCTTTACTGGAGCCAACATATAAACCTATGTGTCATTTTTTTTGGTGTGTGTGTTTAAATTTTTTTCTTTTCATGTTTCAGCCATAAAGAGTGCCCCATGTCAATGTCTTACTAAAGTATCCTTGTGAGTAAAGAGCTTACAGATCACTTAGAATGCCTACCCGTTGATATGACAACTTCCATGGACACTTTGCAACAGTTTCTAAATATTGGAAGGTTTGTGCTTCTAGTACTTAGTTAATTCATTTATCACCTACCTTTGAGGGATAATTGTGGGAGCATAATTTTAGTAACATCATTATGCCTGTTGATATAATCTCGAGCCGCCACGGTGGTGCAGCCCCTGATTATATGTTCAATTAAGTGCCACGTGTTGTCAGCACCTCTCATCCACCAGGTTTTCTTACGTTGGATACTTGTAATAATTTATAGCAAAAATAGTCCTGCCAGGAATTATCGCAGCAATCCTGTGGCCTCAGAGACTCACACGTACCAGTGATACGTAGCTTTGTTTTCCAGTCTGCATTTTTGGTGAAGAAAGCATGGAGACAGGCTGCCTGATTTCTGGTGTGAGTTCCATGTGACTTTGGGAAAGTTGCTAACTTTGCCCAGAAACTATTTCATTTGGCAAATGAAATGAACATGGAAGTGTTTAGCCTGTCTAACCTCACAAGATTATTGTGAAGTTCAATTGGAATAATATATTTAAAAGCACTCTTAAACCTGTAAAGCAAGGGTGAAATGTGACATGTGATTACTCTTAGTCTTGACACATATTTTCCTGATGTTATATTCATACACACTAAGAAACATTTTTACTTTCCAGCTTATGATTGTGCAGTTTAATATTTTTAATCCATACTCTCATGACAGAGAAGGGCTATATTCACATTTTTGTACTCTATGTGAATTCTCTACAGGTGAGGACAGAATCTCCTGCTTCTTTATTTCCTTGATGAGACCTACATATAGTGTCTTCGCCTGAAGTGCCTGACCTTGGCTACTTGGAGATTATATGTCTTGAGGAATATATATCACTGGCACTAATTATGCCTTTTCTGTGGTCTTTATGAAATTAGAGGGTTTTTTTTTTAATGGTGTTTTGTCATGGAGGCTATAGTGTTACAATAATGACTTTTAGTTTACACAGAGGCTTTTTAGGACAAATTATAACCTTGCACCCAGGACCATAAAGGCCTCCATTTTGATCACATCATCTCCATCCCCAGAATACCTCTGCTCCACTTTTCTATTTTGCTGTGTTGTCATTTTTTTTAGATCTTTTTTTAGTAGAAAAATTAGTGCATAATATGAAACCAACATCCATTTATTCCACTGTCCAAGGGGAAGTGGAAGACAAAAGAACAGGAGTGCAGCTTGTTTGTAAGGTGACTTATGGCAATTAAAAAAAAATCCACTGTGAGTCAACAAATGAGGAAAAGATGCCACTTTTGTGAGGTAACAGGCCCTGCCAGGGCATCAAACTTGGAGAGTAGAGTCTGGGCTTGTTTCAGCTTCCACTTACTGCCTTGGTGGTGTCTTTGTGCAGGGTACAAACTGCATGGGGGCACATAGAACCCTGACTGTAAGGGTCTGGGGGCTCATTCACCATTGAGTAGAAGGTGGATCATAGACCGATCTCATCCTGCCATGTAGACTAGTAGAGTGATCAGCCTAGAGTGAGCAGGCTTTCAGAGAAGGGGAGAAGAAATAAAAGAGGTAATGTCCTTACCAAAGAATGGGGATCACTGAGAGAGGAAGGGGGCACCTTCTCCTAATGGGAAACAAACCCCCTAAGCTCCCATAGACATATACAAAGCACCCAAACCTCAGCATCAGGTGGGCCTATGGAGGGGCACTACCATGTGTTTTCCTCTCCACCTGTCCCTACCCACCGTGGATTCTCTCTGTTGTCCTTTTATGGCATTTTTCATTATTTCATTTTACTTTTTTACCCCCAATCTGGCATTACCAACTTTGTCAGGTTTTATCTGTGCAGGACTATGGGTAAGAAAAAGAGGAGGCTGTCCTCAGGCCCATCAATCTCTAGGCCTCTAGGCATGGCTCTGGGTATAAGAAGCCAAATACTTCTGGAAATGGAACAATAGGCATTAATCTATTCCATAAATATTTATTGTGTATCTACAGTGTGCCAGGTCTTGGCAACACAACAGTGATCAATTATACAAACTATTTTCTCTGTCTGAATATTTCCCCACGACATGTTCAACTCTTCCTTATTGTTCAGGTCTTAGTTGAAATGCCCCTTCCTCACCCTCCCAACCAAATTTCTGTAAGTTTCTAGGGTCTTCTAATACTTCTGTCTTTCATAACATTCTCCACTTTCATGATTACTAGTACAATGGCCTTCTTACCTGCTAGACTGGTTTGGGAGGTTAGGGCCATGGCTGCAGTAGCTCTGGGCCTAGCTGAGTGCCAGGCACATACCAGGCCCTCAGTAAGTGCTGGTTAATGCGTGAATGAATGACTGACTGCCAAGCATGAGACCCACTAACGTACCTTTCCAGAAACATTTGTGAAAACACAAAGGTTTTATGCATTTGAATGGGAGATATTTATCCACCCTTGAAATTGAATGAGCTTAAGAAAACAACAACAATAACAACAACAAAGTTTCCTGCTTAGAATTTTTCCTATAATCTTTACTTAAGAGATCTTTTTAATAGGAGCATTTTATATCAGAATATCAGAAAATGTCTTTTCATAAGTTTTAACAATAACACAGCCATCTTACATGAGAAAAAGGGAATCTCAGAATTTAGTTCCCCCAGTGATTTATATGATTAATTGTGGCCCGCTGCAGTACGGCAATGGTGATAAATAACAATGCGTTGGGATATTTTAATTGTAAAATGGACATTTCTCTGGTCTTTGATGGATCATGGTTACTGTGATCATGACTGAAACCTTTCATTAACCTTTTTATATTTAATGTCTTTTTTTGAGCTGGCACCATTGTTAATCCTATTTCCATGAACAACACAACATGCACCCTTACAAAGACGCACTGAAACTTGCTGGCACCGTGTGGCTGCAGAACCCAAAACAGAGACTAACCTTTTCCCAAGCAGATCTGAAAAAGAAAGGGCTTCAAAAAGCCTTTGCTGTCTGTCTTCCCTCCTAGGGAGGTCTCATCGTGATGTGGGGACACCCAGCGAGTATAATGTTCTAAAGACCCATAAAACATTATTTGACAAGAAAATTTTGCCTCGCCTACGAGCTGCCTCTAATGAATTACATATGATGCAAGAAGCAGCATGGCTGAAATATTTTTATTAATACTAATAATATTTTCTGCTTATACGGCAACTTTCATTGGAGGAAACTCCAATGAGTTGGGAAGGAAGCTTTAAAGACGCACTTGGAGTAAAATTACTGGCTCATAACTTTTTAGACTCGCTGCTGCCTCTCCGCCATGCTGGAGGCTGGGGGCCAGCTACAAAGCTAATGGCATTCAGCTCAGAGAATTCCAGTATCTGGAGATTCCTGGGCTTACAGGTGCCACTGGAAAACAAAGTGAAATTTTTTGTGTGTGCTTGTTGGAAGGCACAGCATATGAGAATTTTCGTAGGGGGCGAAGTTCAAACAAGCCCACTTGAGAAAAAGTGGGAATGAGAGCTGATTTTGTTCCGCTGTTGTTGGTGGCCAGTGGCAGGTCTCTCTGTTGTGTACCTGGCATTGTTTCAGGTGCCTGTATGCACACATTTCATTTTCACAACATCCCTGTGAAATTGATGTTACTGTGCTTATTTTATAGATGGGGTGGCTAAAGCACAGAGAGGAAAACGCGAGAAGTGGACAGCTGTTGGTGTGTGCTCAGGATAGTATGTCCTGTCTTTGGGCACTTAATGGGAATTGCCTTGCATTTTATTCCTTCAGTTCCCCAACTAGATCGCAGGCTCCGTGAGGATGAGGATTTGAAGTTAGGTTTATAAAACTTAGCTTAGGCTTTGGTAACTAAAAACCAGGATGTAGGTTTTAGTCAGGGCAGAAGCTCTTTCCTCGTGGGGATAGTGATAGAGGATTTTGAAATTAGGGCCACTCTGGCAAACACAGGACATGTATCACCATAACTATTGTACTTTCTTTTATGGAAAAGACCAAGAGGAGGGGTGCCTAGGTAGCTCACTTGATTGAGCACCTGACTCTTGGTTTCAGCTCAGGTCACAATCTCACGGTTTCTTGGGTTCAAGCCCCGCGTTGGACCCTCTACTGGCAGTGCAGAACCTGCTTAGGATTCTCTTTCTCCCTCTCTCTTTGCTCTTTCTCCTCTCGTGTGATCTCTGTCTCTCTCAAAATAAATAAACTTAAAAAAAAAAAAAAGAACAAGAAGAGAGTACAGAGTAGCTGTCATTTTTAGGCTAAGTTTATAGGGTGTGTCCATTTTGGTAGAGAATGGGGCCTCACACTGTATTACATATTCAAAATGTTAGTATTATTACTACTGATGGGACAGTCATGCTCCAGGGAATTTGCTTAATACAAAAGCCAAAATGTAGAATATATTTGTGTCACTGAAAAATATACTTTTAAAGTTGTATCTCTATGACATACTTTGTGTGTCTGAGTCAGACATTGAAAAAAAACAAAGAAGCAATCCAAGAAGCTTGGAGACCAGGGAATGAGGTATCCACTGCTATTGTTGAAGCCACAGAATTATTCCTAGTCGTTTAACCTATAGAAAATATCTTCTTGGTGGCTTGCATTCTTGGACCCAATGTACAGAGTATAACTCTCCATTGGACAGCTTTAAAGGGGTATAAACTCTTTATTATCCAGCCTTCCCCCTTTTTATATTGTTACCTGAGACTTCTAAAAATAATCTTGGTCATCTCATCGACAATCCATCTCTTGCTTTCTGTTCCTTAAATATGGCCTGATAATATTCGGAATGCATATTAATCTCATTAGAAACACATCACAAATCATCTTTTATGTGGATTATTTCTGGAGAGGGACCCACAAATGGCAAGTCACCACTACTTACATTGGTTCTGTTACCTTCAAGTTCAAAAAGCAACATTCCCAGTGGGTCAGCAGAGTGTGGCGCCAAAGCAGAAAGAAATAGTGTCTGGAATCGAAAAAGTTTAGCAACTTCATTCTTTTAATTTTTTAGCTTGACCTGGTTAGCCCACTTACTCTCTTTGAACCCCAGTTTCCTTATAATAATAATGACTGTGTGATAAAACAAAAGAAGATAATGAATGTGAAAGTGCCTGAAAATGAATGAGAAAGTACCTGATAATATATTCAAGGTAGTTTGATATTTTAGTTTATACCAGTTTGGGAACCATAATATGTAGGACACTTTCCATTGTAAGGGATAGCCCAACATAAACTAACATATGATAATGTACAGATTACGTACAGCCAGCTCTGCTATAGCCTGACATACGCATTTCTAAAAGCAAATCTACATGGTGAAGATTATGGATATGCTAATTGTCTAAACCAGCACTGTCTAATGGAAATAGAGTACTAACCAAAATTGGATACATATGTAATTTAAAATTTTTGATGGAGATGTTAAAAAAAGAAAAGTGAAATTAATTTGAAGATACATTTTATTCCACCATATATCTTAAATATTGTTTTTAACATAGAGTCAATATAAAACTTAGTAAGAGCTATTTTATATTTTTAAAATATTTACAAAAAAATGTGAAAGATAGCATATCTCAACTTAAACCAGCCACATTTCAAGTAGCTATAGGTTGCTAGTGGCAACTGTACTGGACAATGATGGTCAAACACCTCGGTCACATCCTTAGAGCAGGAGTTGGGGCTCAGTCCACACACTACTTGGATTGAGAGTGGGGAATAAGTGAATAGAATTTGAGATCAACTTCTTAGAAAAGAGAGAATGGAATTTGTAGAGACAAATCATCCTCACCGTCATCAACATCATCATCCTCATCCCCACAAAATCTCATAATTTTCAAGGAATGAAAATTCCTGATCTCCAAAGCATTTTAAGCTAAATTCTATTTAAATGAATTCTGCAGTTCACTGAAAACATAGTAAATGCACAGAGTACTATATTGGGATTTAGGACATGGATCTGACTGAGCTGGACAAAAAGTTCTGTGATCTTCATTAATCTATAACATAAAAGGGTTCAAATAGGTGTTTTCTAAATCATTTTTCAACTCTCATATTGGTAAAAACAATGTTATTGAAGTATAATTTATATACAATGCAATGTACTCATTTTAATGTGTATTTCAAAGAGCGTTGACAAATTTAATTCCCTTGTAACTACTGTCACACTCAAGATATGGAGAACATTTCCATCTCCTCAAAACATCACCTATACTCCTTCCCAGGCAATGGTCTGTTGATAGATACTTAGATGTTTTCTAGTTTCTGGATCAAGTAACTTGCAGACAGGGCTAATGTCAGTGCTGAAATGGACTTGGATGAATTTTCTTGGTCCTATAGCCAGTGTATTTTAACCTAAGAAGCTGTCAAACTGTTTTCCAACAATTTGTACCGCTTTATAAAACAGCAACATATGAGAATTCCAGTTGCTTCATATCCTTGCCAACACTTGTTATTGTTGATCTTTTTAATTTTAACCATTCTAATGTGTGTGCATAGTGGTATTTCATTAGGATTTTAATTATCATTTCCCTGATAACAATAATGAAAAACCTTGCATGTCAGTTTCTGTGAAGTGTTTGTTCAAATCTCTTGCCCATTTTTAAAAATGGCTTGTTTTTCTTATTATTTTTCTGCTCTAGGTATAGTGACTTTTCTTTTAGTTTGTAAGTATTTTATCTTCTTAATGGCATGCTTAGATGGGCAAATACTTTTTTTTAATGTTTATTTCTGAGAGAGACAGAGGGTGAGTTTGAGAGGGGCAGAGAGAGAGGGAGACACAGAATCTGAAGCAGGCTCCAGGCTCTGAGCTGTCAGCACAGAGCCCAACGTGGGGCTCGAACCCACGAACCCTGAGATCATGACCTGAGTTGAAGTTGGATGCTTAACTGACTGATCCACCCAGGCGCCCCTAGATGGGCAAATACTTTTAATTCAGATTTCAGTGTATCAGTCTTTTTTTCCTATGATTCAAGTATTTTGTCCTTTAATCAAAGAAATCTTTACCTATCCCAAAGATCTTCTATATTTGTCCAGAAATTGTATAGTTTTTTTTTTTTTNTAATAAATATTCTATGAAATGTTTACATCATAGATTGTTATTCTTATTTTTGGGCTTCTTGTTGAAAGCAACTTGGGACTGAGACAGCTGAGCAGGAATCTCTTTTCTGAACGCGATAGTGAGGAATAAGGAGGATAGTCCTGTGAATGGGTCCTTGGCTATGGACCCCATCTCACATCTTTGCTCAGGAGTCAGCCCCATGAAGAAGGAATATCCTGAGGGTCTTATCTGAAAGGAACTACCTGCCAGAGTCCAAGGATTTGGATTTCTAGTTATTCTTTCCCTCTTCCCCTCTGTATCCTCCCATCTAAAGACTGTTATTCATACGGCCACCATACCAATTTCAAAACACTTTACCACTCTGTTTCTGTGGATCTGTCCCTAAAAGTATAGTACTTGATACACAAGTAAACTAGATCTGTAAGAGTAGAATTCTCTTGAGAGTATTCACAGTAGACTTCTAAAGGAGACAGATTTTTCATCTTCAGTAGCCTAGAAAATAATCTATATGTCATCTGGATAATGTATACTCCTTGAGTTAGGATGTCTCTGGTTCTGCAATTACCCTGGCAGACAAAATGTTCACCTGATTCTCTGTCACCATTTCCACCATTGTTTGTAGTTATCTTGCACTGCATTGAGCTGGTGCCTTGCCCTAAACTGTGGCAGATTTGATTTCTTGTAATGCTGGTTCCATTTTTGTTATCCTTCTCATTACTTCTTAGCACCTTGTCCTTGACTTCATAATCCTGGGAGGACCCCACTTGCAAATCTGCTTTTGGCAGAGCAAGATATCTTCAGCTCTGAGGTCACGTTTCAGGCTTTTGTTCAGTCACAAGTTCTGTTTGGATTTATCCTCGGTGTGTCTACTTGAATATTCAAAAAGTCATCAGCTAGTCTAATTTGTTTTTTTTTTAGCCATGTAAAAGACTGATTTGCTTTGACAGGTGGATCAGAAACAGAATTGGAGCTATTTTATCTGGACCTAATTAAACAACCTTCATTACCGGCAGATATATGTTTGTGACTTAAAATTAGCATGATTGGAATTAAAACTCAAAATATAAGGCATTGAATTCAGATATGGCTGGTTTAAAAATAAATTCCATACATTTTAAATGCAGCAAGTCTGGCTTTTAAATATCCTATAGTGACAAATTCCATTTAGGGGTGTGTGTGTGTGTGTGTGTGTGTGCGCGCGCGCGCGTGCGTGCGGGCACGTGTGNTTTGTGTATGAGGTAAGGATGGAGATTCATTTATTCCAGATGTATATCCAGTCATTTTATTGTTTTTAATCTTTTTGCCATTGAATTTTCCCATGCGGATCATACATGTTATATATAATATTGCTATATATAAACAATAATGNCGCGTGCGTGCGGGCACGTGTGTGTGTGTGCACGCACGCACATGCATGCATGCCCTTATGGCCATGGCTGTGGATAACAGTTAAGGATATGGCCCGTATTTTCTAAACAGTTCTAGGGCAGCATTCTGAATTGAAACTTTAGTAAAATATTTTTAAAATCTCATTTCTTCTCCTTTCCTCCAACCCCCAAGTATTGAGTTCAGCCTTGAGGATTTTATGTAGCCTGCGTGGGCCTCAAAGGTTACAATTCTCTAATCAAATTATTTCTATTCATCATTGTCGGGATTCTGAGATTTTGTGATTGCCTTTTATTATACGTATCCTGATTGTGTGCAGACGTATATATATCCAGACACAGTGGAACCTGCTTAAAATGTTCTTTCACATGTAACATTTAAAATCATAGTAGATTTTTTTCTTATGCCATTTTATTTCCTTAACCTTTTGAGAAATTTTTAAAAAGATTTTGTGTGTGTATCTACATATATAGGCAAACACGTATTCATAAAATATTTCTGTAACTGTAGATGTGCATTCTGGATAATGATAAAAACTTAGTAATTATCAAATAATTATAAAATACAGGCTCATATTTTTGTCTTTCTGTAGAGTTTTTGACGGTTGTTATGCACTTAGATATATGAGCCCGATTCTACCTTATGAAGAAAAATAAAAGGTTGAATAAAACATATTGACATTTCTGTTCAACATTAAGGCTGCAGGAATTAGGATGGATTCCTTTTCCTAACAAACATTAATATGAGATTCCTGGTGTGATGAGAACTGGATATCAAGAATCTAATCCCTCCCCTTTCCTTTGTGCATCACTGGCCCTCTCCAAATTATTAAATTCTGGTCTTTTGTGATACTTCTTGATGCATTGTTGCAATTTTAACCACTTTGAAACACAAGCAAGAGCACGTCCTTAATATTTATAGTCTCCTTATGCACCTACCATTTTTTAAAAATAAAATACAAAATAAAACATTTGTGTTTATCCATGTCCTTTTAACAATTAGAATTTCCAGATGGTCCCTTCTTTTCTATGCTTTTCTGGAATCAAAACAACAGTCCCTGCGCATGTTTGCCACCTTTGTTTGGATTTGCTCAGCCCGCCCTTCTTGCTGATGAGGGGTCTGATTCAGCTATTGCTGGTGCTCCTGATCTTTGTTCTATCCTTTCCCTTCATGTAAAAGAGTTTCCGACCCAACACAGGCTCAGTGGTAGGCCTTGCTTTCATTTGTGTTCCAAGGGAAACAATTAACTTTTCAACGTACATTGTCACCATCTTTGAGTTCTTCTTGAATCCCAACTTATATGTATCTGAACTTTAGGTAGTTAGAGTTTAATTTGGGAGCATTAGAATGAGCTAATTGGTCAAATTAGAAGTGTTAAGTCCTTGGATTTATTTTCTCCTTCATTATGGGTGGGTCTGTCACCTTACAAAAGGTGTTTATCATTCTTCTTTCTCCCTAATGCAGTGGGGATGATAGCAATGTCTTTACCCAAGCTTACTGATGTTGTATGGCAACTTCCCTAGTTCTGGAAAGACCTACAGATAACTGGGCACATTGGTGAGATGTTGGACAAGGGATTTCTGGATGGTTGCCCTAAGTGTATCAATGTGTGAAAGATTGTGTGTTTGTAAAATTCTATCACCTTTGCTTTGTTAAAGCAAATTCTGTCACCCCTGCTTTGCTAAAATTTGATTTGCCCATCAAATCTCATAGCATTGAAAACTGTGATCAATTTTTGTGATTTTTTTTTTGAGATAGGCAAATGGAAATTGAAATATTAGCTTCTCAATTTATAGGCTTTGTGACTTTGGGCAAATTGCATAATGTCACTAAGTTTCACTTTCCTCATGTGTAAACTCAGGAAAAGCACAATCCCTCACTCAAGGAGAAGTGAGGATTAAATAAAGGGAGTGGAGTGTGGTGGTTGGGATCACAGAGGCTGGATCTGGACAGCCTACATTCAAGTGCATGTCTCTACTACTTGCCATGTAATTGTGGACAGTTCATTTAACGTTTCAAGGCTTTGGTTTCCTTATTTGAGAATGTGGACTATAGTAGCTTCTACTCACAAGCTTGTGAGGTTTAAAGTAAATAATACCATTAAAGCACTTACTTGGTGTGAGGGAAAGGGTCTAATAGGGTCATTCTCCCAACAAGTATTTATGAGGTGCCTACTATGTGGGAAGTATTATTTTAGGTACCAGAAACACAGATGCCAACAAGTTTTAATTACTTATTTTATATAGTGTATACTTTTATATAATATTTAAAATTTTAAATTTTATTGATTGATTGATTGAAAGGGCTATGTAGAGAAATGAAGCAGAGAAGGATTAAGGAGGGTGCCAGGCAGGGTAGGCTTACTTGGAAGATGGTATTTGAGCAAAGACCTGAAGGTGGGGATGATCAAGCCATGTGGCCAAAGAAAGAGTGAGTAAACACAAAACCCCTATGGCAGGAAACTCAGAGTAAGCAGAATATGACCACAATAAGAGATGAGGCCAGAAAAATGATAAGGAGTAACTCAGAGGGTCTGACCAGATATTACTAGGAATTTGGCTTATACTCTGGGCAAGATGGAGAACCACTGAAGAGTTTCCGCCAGAAGAATGACATGACCTGGCACATCTGTGAGGAACACCTTGGCTGCTAAGTTGAGGATGGATTGTAGGAAGCAAGGATAAAAAATGTGGAGAGCAGTTAGGGACTGTAACTATAAACCAGATGCAGGTGTAGGTGCTTAGATTCATGATGGTACTGGTTGGGGAGGGAGAAGTGAGCTGAATGTGGGCATATTCTGAAAGGGGTGCTATTAGAATTTGTCACCATCAAGTGAGATGACCCGTAATTCCTTTGGAACATTGACTACTACAGAATAAACATTTATTAAGTGGCAGACTGTTGTTAATAATAGTAAACTGGTATTAGTCTGAGGTTTTCTTTGCAAATTTGGGAGCAAACTGAGGCTTCCTAAATGCCTCAGGAGGTTTTAAGTGTGATGTCTGGAAGGGCTTCATTCCTTGTGGAGCCTTGGACTAAATATCTAAGATTTAAATTCTACTTTTCTAAATTCTTTCTTTTAGGAAACTACTTATGCCAAGTTTTCTTAGTTGAAGAATCTATGAGATCAGGAGTAGATAAACTATACCCTGGGGGCTAAATTTAGCCCACCTTTTGTTTTTGTAAATAAAGTTTTATTGAAACACAGCCATGTTCATCAACTCATTAAGTATTATCTATAGCTGCTTCTGAGCTACAACAACATAGTTGAGCATTTGCAAAGTCTAAAGTATTTAGTCTCTGGCTATTAACAGAAACTGCCTTAGATGAACATTTTTGTGTGCCTTAGTGTCATAAGCACAGAGTTGTTTTCATTCAGGGTATATTTATTAAAGTACATGGCACGTAGCAATGAATGAAGACATCCAGAGGTACTCATAAATATGTTTATTTTAGAGGACAAGTCCAGGCTTTGAAACACTTTCTTCGGAAAGTGTCATGGTAATGGTACTATTTATCTATGCTTTACTCAGTTACAGGTGACTGTCCTAACCAATTCACATTCGCTAGTTCATTTAAGCCTCACAATAACCAGGCAATAATATTATTACTCCTCTTTTACAGATGAGAAAGGTGAGGTACAGACAAGTAAATGAGCTGCTCAGAATTCCCCTGTTGGAAGTAGCCGAGCCAGGGATGCAAATGTAGGCAGACTGGCTTGAGAGCTCCTGCTGTTCACCTCTCTGCTTTTCTTCTATCCAGGCAACTTCTGAATAGTTTCTTTGCTAGATACTGCATGTGACTTCTCCATTCAACAGATTCCTAAACTTGGCTGTTGACCCTGATCTTGTGAGATCATTCAGTACATTGATCATCAACATCTCTCCTGTTTAAACTGCTTCTGCACTGTGATGCCATTCAGCTGTCGAGGGGCAGAAAAAGGAGTGGAAAATTGCCACATCCCTAATTGTGTTCTTTCCTTTTAAGTCGACAGAGTAACAGAAAGGCAGTGCCAGTTTTGTCGCCTGCCTTGTAAGTGCGAAGTCTCAAAGAATAATGCAAAATTAATTTTCATATGTTTATGAACTTATCCAAGCTGAGGGGTTCTTAACTCTTTAAATTTCAGTGTTGGGCTACTAAAAGTGAATATCATTTTGCTTTAAATAATGGACCATTTTAGAATAAGAGTGTCTGTCAGAAATGAAAATACTGTATTTATGCTTCATTGTAATCCATTCATTGCTTTGGGGGCTCTAGTTTCCCAAGGGAACATTAAAAATCCAAATGGTGTCCCTGCGTGCTGGGTTTTGCATTTGGATCTTTTATATAGCTTATATGTAAAAGCATGAGTCATCTGACAATCACCTATTGATAACACACTTGAAAAGAAGCAGCCCAACTTCTTCTGGCTACAGTCTACAGTAATTTAGAATCAACATGTTCCTCCTTTTCCCCATCTCGTGGCCTATTTTAGATGATAACATGCAAATAAGTGTTTTTTCCTGCTAATTTCACTCATTTTTGGGTAACTGCCACTCTGAAGATGCAGCTGCCACAGATCAGAAGTTTCAAAAAAGAGAGTGTTGTGGCTGCTGAAAAAGCTTTCTCATTCCTGGACGAGGTACTAGAAGCCCCAGGGCTTGTCCAATGGCACGAGTCTGATCCAGGGCCCATGGATGTGGCTGCTTTTTGTTTCTCTTTGTTGAAAATTGTTGCTCTCCTGCGCACAATATCCATTTCCAAGGCAGTAGTCCACTGTTGAAGGCTTCAAAGATAGTGAGACTTTAGTTGGCCTAAAAAAGAAATGAAAGGGTCCTGATTTACATGTATATATTAAACAAGTTGAAATGGAGGAACTCATCAGTTTCTAGCGTTCTCATACATTAAGAGAATAAGCAGAGAAACAACCTCAAATAATTTGTTTATAAGAGAGTAGCCATTATTCAGAATAGTGATAGGGACCAGAGGTGCTGATTTTCCTTTCTCTTCTACTCTCTCCCTTCCTTCCTTTCTATCTTTCTTTCCTGCTTTTTCCCTCCCTCCCTTTTCTTTTCTTTTCTTTTCTTTTCTTTTTCTTTTCTCTTCTTTTCTTCTTTCTTTCTTCCTTCCTTCCTTCCTTCCTTTCTTCCTTTCTTCCTTTCTTTCTTTCTCTTTCTTTCTTTCCATCCGTCTGTCCGTCTGTCTGTCTATCTATCTATCTATCTATCTATCTATCTATCTATCTATCTATCATTGAGTGCCTACTATGACAGACTCTGTGCTAGGCCCTGAAGATACAATTATAAACAAGGCAAATGGAGGTCATAGTCTTTGTAAAATTTACTAGAAGAGATAGAAATACAACAAATAATTAACAATGAATTATGCACATAATTATGTGATTACACTAAGTAAATTCTGTGTAGAAAAGCATAGAACATGATAGGGGTGGGGAAAATGATGGGGACCTTAGGCTGATGAGCAGAGAAGATCCCCAGGGGAAATGCTACATAAACTGACACATGGGAGATGAATGGGAGGAGGCAGAAGAAAAGGGGGGCACACACATTTCTTGCCCTTGAAGAAGGGCTTCTTTAGGGAAGGACTGAAAGGGGAGCAGAGGGGTGTGAGATGAACTTAGAGAGGTAGTCAAGGGCCATAACTATCAGTGCCTGGTAGACCTATTTACAAGTCTGGGCTTTTTCCTGAGAACAAGGGGAAAGAGCTAGAATATGTAGGGACTTTGGTGTGTGTGTGTGTATATGTGTTTGTAGATGGTCAAAATTAAAAAATTTCATGGATCTTTTCTATGTGAGGAACCTCATAGAAAATTCCTTGGGAATCCGCAATCATTCCCCTATGAGATTTTATCTTTAAGTACCTAATCCCATTCTAGTATGTCAAAACTAAACATTTTTTGTATGTGTGTCTCTCAGAAGTCTGGTGAATCATCATGAGTAATTTTGGAGACTGAGTTAGTTGGAACTGAATTCAGAAGACCCAGTGAGTGGGCAGGGCTTGGCTCACTGATTTTTGGTATATCTGAATTGGGAAAAACTTTGAGAAATTAGAAAAGGAAAGAGCAGAATCCAAGAACTCTTGGGAACTAGTCCTCTAATTTTTTGTTTGTTGTTTTGTTTTTTCCAATGTAATTGAAATCTGTTAAGTTTTATTATTAATACTATTTAAGTAGCATTTGCCCCAGATTTTGACTTTCTGTGCACAATATCCTGGACTGCTCAATACCATTTCCCATCTTCTCTGCACTACCAGCAGTGTGGGGATTTTGAAGCATAAGAACAAATTTCTTAGAATCTCTCTCAGTAGAAATCTGTTTTATGTTCCACCAGGGGAAAACACTTGTATAAGAGATGGAAGGTAAAAGAGAATCAGAACCACTATTGCCTCTGGGCAGATCTTTGGACTATATAGCAGATGGCAAATAGAAGGCTTTACCAGAGGCTTCTGGGTGTTCTGTAGTTTCTCTGTACCACTCAGGTGCTGGAGATGGCTGAGATCAACAGTGCCTTATGTACTGAATTTAGGCATTTCCTGATTTCCTGAATGACAGTGGTGGCTTCCCAACATTTCTCTCTCAGCCTTTCCAATAGGTCTTAAGTCTCTAATTCTTTCTGTTGGCATGACATACCTAGAGTGATTTCTGTTTTTCTGACTGAATTCTGATTGATACACACTATTATCACTCAGTTCACATTTATTTAAAACTGAGTTAAATTTGTTTAGTGAATTGACCACTGTTTTCCAAGAATACTGTTTAACTAGCCTGGATTATTTTATTAGTATTTTCTTGAATATTCTCTCTCTCTCTCTCTCTCTCTCTTAGTGTGCAAGTGGGGCAGGGGCAGAGAGAGAGAGGGGGACAGAGGATCCAAAGGGGGACAAGGGGACAGGCTGGCAGCAACAAGCCCAGTGTGGGGCTAGAACTCATGAATCATGAGATCATGACCTTAGCTGAAGTCAGACACTCAGCTGATTGACCCACCCATGTGCCCCTTGAATATTTTGTTCTTTAGTCATGACTTCTGCACCCCTCTATCATCCCCATCCCTACTATCCTCCATAAAAATCACTGATAGATCTACATAGCCTGTAAATTAAAAATCCTTATCACTTTAATTTGGAATATAAGGGCCATGGAGAGCTGCCCCCTGCCCTACTTTATCTCCTCTTCTCTGATCTTGCCCATGAATCAGTAACATGGTGAGTCTCCTATATTTGATGTTTCTGAGTCTTTGCTCATGTGATTCTTGCTGCTTAGATACATACTGCTTCTTAGTCTGTTAAACCCATACATATTATTGGAGATCTAGTTCAAATATTTCTTCTGCCACTAACCTTCAGTAGCAACCTATGTGTAAGCCTACTACAAAGTTAGTCTATTATTTTCTACCTGTTTTGTTTTTCACATTCACCAGTCAGGAAATTCTTTGAGGAATACTAGTTCTTTTTTTTTTTCTTCAAGAACCTAGAAGCCAATAAATGATCATGGCCTTGAAATACTGAGTTGAAATAGCTTGTCACCTCTATGCCATGTGTGGGAAAAAACAAAACAAAACAAACAAAAAAAGAATACAGCTGGAAGAAACTCTAGAATCTTTTCCATAAAGGTAAAAAAAAACTTCTCAAAAGTGATCTAAGCTTCACAAAGTAGCCTAGGAAAAACTTCAACATTTCTCTTGCAAAAAGAGGAAAACTACTAAAGAAATTTTCTTGCTTTTCAAAAACTGATGTTTTGAATATGTATTTTTTCAAGATATAAAAATGTAACTCCTGCTAAAGCCTTTGGGCATATGTACAGTTATAAATATAACATTAAAATACAAGTATACATCATAATTTAATTGTATCATACAATACAAGGAAAGGAAGAGAGTGAGGACTGGCATATTGCTTGCAGTAGAAGCCTATTGCGGACAGCCAGTGGGGTGGGGTTAGAGATGATGAGACAGTGTGTGGGCGGGCAGGCAGAGATTTTGGGGCGTTAACTAGGATTGTACTGAGACAGCAATGTGAGGGCCTTGGCCTCCCATCTGGTAAAACAATCCTACATGAATTCTTCCAATCATAGCCATTGATAAACCCAAGAAGCAGTTTCAGTCCCGCTAACATGGGCATGAGCACAAAGAGTATGCTAAATGGCAAACCTTTGTGGTATAGTCTCAATGCCAAGGGGATGAAATTCTTAATTTTCATGTGTTGCTGGCTCAGCGTGGAATTTCAAGCAAGTTATTCAATATCTTTGGGCCTCGGGTGCCACATCCATTTATGGGGATAGTAATGTGTGACTTCTGCTCACTTCACAAGATGGTTTTGTACTTTTCTTCAATACATTTACATATTCACTTTCAAAGCTGACTCCAGGCAAGATTATGAAGTAGAGAAGGTTTTTTTCCTAGTAACTTCCAGGTCCAAAATCATTAAACTCCATCTTCTCTTCTGTTTCCTCATTCTGCTGTAGCTTCTATTCCTACTGGGCCCTGCTAGATAACACAATAACTATTCTTCGAGTGATAGGTAACACTTGCATAGCATTTTATAACATATGTGAAGATTTATTGTACCCTTGCCACAGCTTTATGAAGAAGCAGTTACTATGATTCACATTTTCCAGGCCAGGAGACTGAGACACAGGTAGTTGTTAAGAATCTTGCTCAGAACCACACACTTAGTAAGTGGTAGGTCTTGATCTGGGACCTAAGAATTTTACTCAAAACAAAACAAAAACAAACCTAAACAAAAACAAACAAACGTAAACCTAATACTTCTGAAGAATATATGACATTCTTGAAGGTGTAAAAGCTTGGGAACAGAAAAGAATGATCGTATGTAAGAGCTCCCTGGGGGTAAGGTTTATACTCATCTTTCCCATGGTTGGATTCTCAGCCCATAGCAAAGTGCATCATATGTAGCAGTCCCTATTTCAAATAGTAAGCTAGTGAATGAATAAAATAATAAATGGATGAATAAATAGAATAGCAGTTATACTATTGATCTATCTACATTTCTATATATTTATGATCTACCTATAGATATGTGTATCTTATACATACATTTATGTATGCATAGGTATATGAGAGTATATATATGTTGTTTTGTTCTATTTTATACAAATAGATTATCCTTTTAATCTTTATCTTGACAAAAGTGCTATTTGTGACCTTTTTTTTATTCCTTTACATAGTAAAAAAAAATTCTAGACTGGTTATTATAGGGATATTTTTGTATTTTTAAAAAAGTTTATTTTGAGAGAGTGAGTGAGAGGGAGAATGTGTGCAAATCAGGGGAGGGGCAGAGAGAGAGGGAAAGAAAGAATCCCAAGCAGGCTCCACTCTGTCAGTTCAGAGTTGGACACGGGGTTTGATCTCACAAACCATGAGATCATGACCTGAGACAAAATCAACAGGTGGATGCTCAACTGACTGAATGACCCAGGCACCCTGGGATATTTTTGGATTTTTAAGATAAACTTTTTACTTTGGAATAATTTTAGGTTTGCTGAGAAGTTGCAAAGAGAATGCAGTTTCTGCATATGCCTCAACACAGCTTCCCTTAAAGTTTACATTCTACATACATTGCTGAAGTTAAGAAACCAGCATTGGTATATTAGTATTAAACAGTAGACTTTATTCATATTTCACTAGTTTTTCCACTAATGTTCTTTTCCTATTCCAGGATCAAATTCAGCATAGCACATTGCATTTAAACACCACATCACATTTAAACATCACATCTTAGTCTCCTCTGGTCTGTGACAATTTCTCAGCCATTACTTGTTTCCATGACCTTGACACTTTTGAAGACAACTAGCCATTTATTTTGTAGACTATCCTTTCATTTGGGTTTGTCTGATATTTTCCTCATGATTAGATTGGAGCTATACATTTTGGGGAAGAAGAGCACAGAGGTGAAGTGCCCTTGTCCCATTCATCAGGGGTTGCATGTTACCAGCATGACTTCCCACTGGTGATCTTAATCGTGATCACCTGGCCCAGGTAACATTTGGCAAATTTCTCCACTGTTAACTTAGCCCTTACTCCACCTTTACATACTCAATTCTTTAGGAACAAGTCACTAAATACAGCCCAGTTCAAGGGCAGGGAAGATGGAAGGGACAGCTGGGGGAGAACACTAAGAACCACCTTCGGCAGGGAAGAGGATTGTCATAAATTATTCAAAATTCTTCCTTGAGGAAGATTTTTAATCTTTTTCTCATTTATTTAGTCGTTAATTTATAGTAGTATGGACTCATATATTTATTTTATACTTTGGGCTATAATCCAGTAGTGTTATTTATTTTTTTGTGCAAATCATTCCAGTTTTGATGGTCTTTTTAAAGTTTTGCCTTTTTAGAGTATCTCACCTACCAAAGGCGCTCTGCCATGTTAGGCTAGGGCCATCAGAAGTGCTTGGCTTGGGGGGCGCCTGGGTGGCTTAGTCTGTTAAGCGTCCGACTTTCGCTTAGGTCATGATCTCGCGGTTTGTGGGTTCGAGCCCCGCGTCGGGCTCTGTGCTGACTGCCAGCTCAGAGCCTGGAGCCTGTTTCAGTCTGTGTCTCCCTCTCTCTCTGACCCTCCCCTGCTCACGCTGTCTCTCTCTCTCTCTCCTAGAAATAAATAAAACATTAAAAAAAAAAAAAAAAAGAAGTGCTTGGCTTGGGACTTCCCCTCAGGACTCTGGAGGCTCCCATTATACACACTCACGTTGCAGTCAGTCACAGATTTTCTTCTCTGTGTCCTCAGTTCACCAAAGTCAATCACACCTCTCTTGCTCAAGACTACTATGATTTTGGAATCAGGATTCAGAGTTCCCAAGACTGCTTCTGAAAAGCAGAAAAGTTACAGCGGGCCAAGGCCCTGACATTCCAGGGCTTCAGCATGATCTTTGGAAATGCAGGAAGGAATTGGGGGAATAAATTCCCATGAGGTTCCATTCACTGTTCCCTTGACTTCTTTAATTTCAGTAGCGATTGGAGGCTTAAGACAGGTGATGAATTTGGTCCAGAATGAGGTTAGTTGAGAAGGAAATGAAAACAGAGGTTTAACAGGAAGATTAGTGGACTTTCTACCTCTGGGCAATAAATGTCTGCTTTGGTCCTCACTAATCAGTTTTCCACATGCCTTATGCCATTTGCTTTACTGAGGATGAGTTCTTAGAGCTCCATTAGGAAGTGTTCAAACTGCTGTTTTAAGCAGGCTGATTTTTTTTTTCCAATGCCATCCTTTTAACCCATTTCCTTTTTTCCAAGTGTATGCACATAGAAGGCTGGTCAAGGGGGAGATTGTGCTATTTAGGAAGCATGGTCCAATTAAAGCCCACATGATGGGGTAATTACCTGAGAGTCCAAACATGTGACTCTGGGATAGAGAAGCCTCTTTAACACCTACAAGAAGATTGTACAGATTTCATAGCTCATAGCTCAAGGCAAAGAGAATTGGGTGTCTGATCAATTTGCATGTAAAAAATGATGGGAGCCAACTAACTAATAATGTGTCTCTGGACAGGGAGGGGAAACTGGGTAGTTTCCTTTAGCCCTGTGATAATTAGAAAACACTCTTTTTAAAAAGGCAAAACGAGGAAGATTAGAGTAAGGGCATAAATACTCTTTAATTATTTCTCTCACACCTGTAATGTCCTGCTTTCTTTCTATCCCCTCCACTCCCACCCAAACCTTTTACAGTTTTTAAATGCCCCTTCGCCTCAATTTTTAATGAGTATTTACATCATAAGGGCAGGAGCCAAACAGTATTGTGAGGCTAAAATTATTTTAGCTTTAGGAAGGAGGAAGACAGAGGGTCAAACGAGATAAATTAGAAATTTGTTCACTGTGAGGCACCCTTTGAAATGCTCCTCATACCCTCTGTTTAGTTTTGAGAAAGTTTCATAGTGGTTGAAAGATTATGTAATCTGCTTGCCCGCCCACTGATAATTTTTTGTCAGGGGGAGAGTGTACAGGTATTTTGATTTTAGCTAGTCTCTAGTTAATAATCAATAGTTCTGTTGTCTAAAGAAGTGATGGCCTTGACACTCTGGCCTTTGTGCAGTGTTAAAATAACATTGATCGCTATCATTATCATATGCCCTTGATATACTGAATAAGGACGTGGATATCAATCTTAGAGCAAAGTAACATTTCATAAATCTTGTAGAAAAAAACTAGGATTTTCCAAACAGGCATATGTTTGACAGCAATGTGACAGAGGAGTCTAAGACACCAATAATTTATAATTTATCTCTAAACTCAGATTGAAGAAAGATTCAAAACTAGGATTTAGTAGAAAAAGTATCTTTATATGCCAGAGAGGAAAGATAGCCTTTTGGGTTTTTTAATTTTTTTTAAATACTAGATGGCGTTAGGAGGAAGGAGCCGGTGGCACTCATGGGGTAGAGGGATGGAGCAAGAGTGGATTAATTTCTCTTGGCTATCCTTTCTGAACTTTATTTTAAATTTGGTGTTAGTATTAAATGGCTTAATAATCACAGTCATGGTATCTTGTGGAGAGGACTTTATTCTTTTTAAAAATTTTTAATATATTTTTTAATGTTTTTTTTTTTAATTTATTTCTGAGAGAGAGACAGCATGAGCAGGGGAGGGTCAGAGAGAGAGGGAGACATGAAATCTGGAACAGGCTCCAAGCTCCGAGCTCCAAACCCACGAACCGTGAGATCATGACCTGAGCCAAAGT
The DNA here is from genome assembly GCF_008692635.1 of Crocuta crocuta. Taxonomy (NCBI): domain Eukaryota; kingdom Metazoa; phylum Chordata; class Mammalia; order Carnivora; family Hyaenidae; genus Crocuta; species Crocuta crocuta. The sequence goes on from NW_027533089.1 coordinate 13,923,082, forward strand.
CTGCTGCCCAACTGACTGAGCCACCCAGGCACCCCATTGTGGAGAGGGCTTTAAATGGGACTGGCCCTCATCCAGTCTTTGAGGAACTTGAAGGAACTTCAAGGAAAAGAATCCCTTTTTCCAACAGAATCTCTTCATGAGCATCTTAGATTTCAAACACTTTTTTTTTGCTCAAAGTTAATATTTTAATCTCTTCGCAACTTTTTTTTTTAGATTTAGAAATGTCCATTATTCATGTGACTATTCTGATTGTCCTCATATCAAGGGCTTGAGTTATTCCTTATTGCTAGGTAGCGCATGATACAAAATCAGGAACACTGAATCAAAATTTCAAGATAAAATTCTTTCTCACTTTGGTACCATTGCCCCTCTAAAACAAGTCCTTTATGAATCATAGTCACTAGTAGACACCGTCTCCACAAATATGGAAACATTTGTTTAGAGAAGTAGGTTACACCCAATGATTTTTCAGCCCAGAACAGTTACTGAAAGTTGTGTGAAGATTTCAGGATGTGTATAATTCACAGCAATTACTTTTGTGGTAAGGGATTATCCCTGAACTATCCAAAGAATTCTGGAGTGGGTAAACAAGATGGAGGAGTACAATAATTCCTTGAAATTTCCAGAATTCTCAAATGGAGAAACCCATTTAAATGTGGCAGAAGAGAGCAGGAACTTTAACCAGGATGTAGACAGATCAAACGCCAAGGTGTTTTTATTGTCATTAATTAAAGAATGTAGAGATGGTCTCCTATTTTATCATTTTAATTGAATTTTATTTTGGTTCATTTCAATGGAGTCAAAGATATTTTGATTTTTTATTTCTACCTTGTTTACTTACATGTCTTTATTGTCCTTAATTTATGAATGTAAAGATGGTTTTCTACTTAATAAACACCCATTTTGTTAAGATACAAAAGAGGTCTTGCTCATGAAAAACCAGACGACTGGGTATGTATCACATATATGTTATGTGTGTGTTGGGGGTGTGTGCCTGTGTGTAGTTCCACTCTGTGTATATGCATAGCTCTTATTAGTGCTACTGAAGATATACCTACTAGACAAAAAACTATACCTCTTTATAAACTGAATGTAGAATAGATATTTTAAAAAATAAATTTTAATTGTTACATACTAAAACCTACTTAGATATGTGCAATATCTACAGATACTTAATCTGTTTGGTAGTAATTTAAATTGAACTAAAAATACTCAGGTCTATATAACAAGGAATATTTATGTCTGTAACAATTCCTTTTTCTTCTTTGGCTTCCTCTTAAAAGATTATTATTTTACAATTTTGCTTACAAGATATTTTTTGTTGTTACATTTAAAAAATGGAGTAGAAAGAGTAAAAGCAGCAGCTGTTTCTGAGGGCTTATTCTCAGAAGCACTGAGGTGGAGAGGAAGAGGGATATGCATATCTGTATGCCCACGTATAAGTATTCAGCTCCTTGTAGCCTTGCTGGGCCCCCATGCTGACTCAAAGACACTCATGAAGAAAAACAACTGATATTTGGGCCCAGAAGTTAGGGATGGTGTGTGTGAGGATGTGTGTCACTCAATGACTGAAGCCTGAAGCTTTTTTCTAATCAATCACTTCCTCCTCTTAAACAAAGGAGGATAGCTTCTGGCTGTGTAAAACCTTTACTCACTAATCTGCCAAAAATGTAAATATTTTTATAAATATATTATTTACTAGGCAGGGAGCTTTTGGGGAGGCGGTGGGGTGGTAGAGGAGCACAGATAAATGTGCTAGCGGTAAGAGCTTTATGGCCACTCCAGACCCAACTGTCATTCCTTCGGTACTTCCTGTCAGTCTGACTAAATCCTGTCATCCCTCAACCCGGTTTAAATTAACAGGTAATTTGTAAATGTCACTTCAGGTTAGGCCGCTCATTTTGTTTCTACTCTACCAATGCAAAATCTAGGACTAATTTTTCTTGTCTTCTTTTAATAGGATTTTCATTTATAAATAGAATTATGTTCTGAAAATAAATTACAGTAAGTGATGCACAGAACGGGTAGCAGCGGCACTTTCATAGAATTTCAAGCACCTACATCAGAAGAGATTAATAAAAACACTTCAAAGGCTAAATTCTATTTAAGCAGAAGACAGCTTTTGGTTAATATTTAATCTGAGTAACTGAGATCTTGGTGGAAAATATAATTTTTTAATATCTAAATTAATTTTCAAAACAAAACCATTAATTTTGTTTGGAGAGTTTGTGCAGTGAGAAAGTTTTTAGTAATATATTTGTAGAGGGAAAAGTTAATTAATTTTGTGGTGAAAAAATTAGCTTTTAATATTGTATTTGTTCTAAATGAATTCTTAGTGTTTGATCAGGTGTAGGGCTTTAGGATTCTTCTTCCTGAGCTTTTTCCATAGCAAAGGGGCCGGCTCTAGGGGAAGAATCTTTATTCCAGTTACTCCTCCATGGCTGCCCCTCACTTCACCTGGTTCTTTATGCCAAAGATCTCAAGCTCGAACCCATACCTCCTCACCCCTAAAGACTGCAAGGCTGGTTAATGGAGTTTATCACACGGAAAGCTTTTGGTATTGCCACTGTAGCAGGTTCATTGCCATTGTGGGATTTTCTCATGGAGAGGAAATTACGGTTGGGAGGTGCAGTGGGGAATCACGTTAGGCTGAAGGAGAAAATGAGAGACCTTGCCAAGCCACCAGGCAAATAGTCAGCAATGTTAACCGATTGCTTGAGACAAACGACATTTGTAGGTATGTATGTGGCTTGGATGAAGAAATTTGTGGAGCAGTCAAGTCGATCACTTGTGCCATCTTACCGGGTGTGTCATTTACTAGTTTTGTGGCCTCAGAGTTTAATATCAGTGTCGGGTCTGATACAGTGGGGATCCCATTTTGGGATAGTTACAGGCTTTCTGCTCCCCTAACCAGGATTGGGTATAGCTGTACTGAGAAAGCTTTTGTCTTTCTTCTACCTTGCAGCTGAAGTAACACCATTTTACCGGGAAGATAAAGCCAATCTGTGATACTTAGGATCTGAAATTCGTTGAACAGAAGCTCCAGGTCTAGACCTACTAACCATTCTGGTGCTGTGTTCCCTTACCTTCTCCCTTCATCCCATTCTGTCAACACTCTTTTGCACTGTTCTCTTTTTGTTGAGTGGGAGATGTAGAAACAAAGAAAGTCAAACTGTGTTTGGTCCAAGCCTTTGCCAAATTTCCTCTCCACTGCTTGGCTACTGTGGTTCAGTGAACAAATGCACTGTGAACTTTTTAATTCCCCAAGATGGTCATCTTCCTACTTGACATAGATGTTTAATCATTGAACTCATATGATCACATTACAGAAATTTGGGAGATGGAAAGAAAATTACTCATGCCCCCACCATCCTGACATACTCTTGTCATATTTCCTTCGAGTATTTTTCTTATCTATTGGCCTTTTAATTCTAGTGTAACTTTAACAAGTACACATATGATTTATAGCATTTTTCTCTTAATGTGTCATTTTCTTTTCCCATATTTCACATAGCTTTTATAGTTATCATGTTTCCAAAAGAAAAGACTATTAGTTAAAGGAAGCACCATCACAATTCTTTTAACAAGTATCCATATTACACTGATTTTGCAATAGTAATTTGGAAGAGTTTATGTCTACTGCCTTTTGCTGTTATCAACAAATTTTCAAATTTTCTGATGACAAAGAACTAACACTTTATCTCAGAACCAGTGCCCCAGTGGTCACGTCTCTGTGTGCATGGTGTCCAGCTTTTCTGCAGGGCTCCTGCCTGTCACAGGTGTGGCTCCACATTCCCTAGCGAGAGCCTCCTCACCTTGAGTTTGAGCTTGTTCATGTCTATCTGTCCTTCTCTTTGGTAGACAATATGTGTTGTGAAATATATGGTGATGAAGTAAACTTAGAGTGGGAAGAGCGAGTGAGAGGCAAACAGAGCATCCTTTCCCCTAGTTGCCTTACATCATTAGAGAAAAGAATGCTCTTACAATGGACTGTGTTAAATACCCAAACAGGTGCCCCTTTTATCCAGATTTTTTTTCATGAGTTAAATAGAATTTTTACTTAAGTTCTTCACCCTTAAGACTTGTTTTTGGGGAAAAATGATGTAAATGTTAGGGTGGAGGGCCAGGGAAGGTGTATTTTAAATCTATGATTCATCATGTTAACTTATAACAAATCACTACCAAGGAACAGTACATGAATTTTTATTGATATAGAAAAAATAGAGATTGCTCCGCTCCCTCCCCCGCACACACACACTTCTTAATTGAATAATTTTATTCCCAAGTTCTCAGTAGAATTAGAAGCTTTATTGGAGGTGCTAGGTGACCTTACACCTTTGGATATCATATCTTTTTTAAAATAGTAAGTTTTCTTTGGGCTTTCACTGAAACCATAAGCTAAAACTAAACCCCCAGAGAGAAATCTAATGTTGACGAGAGCCAATCCCAACATCACCTATAGTACCATGTTCACTTGTGGCAAATCATATCCTTGTTTTCCTTCCCCTGCAGTATTCTTCCTCATAGTTAGAGGAAATGATCGGTAAGGTAGAAATGTACCATTACCAGTCAAGCTTCTTGAAATTGACTTTAAAAATCTTTGTAAAATATGAAACACATGTTTAAGAATAGTATTAATTAGGTCTCAAGCAGTTTGCATATGCTTTTAAAAAAGAACATGCGATTAGAAAAAAAGAGAGAGAAAGAGAGAGAGACCTGCTTCTTATTTACACAGCCCGGTACTTTGAAATTTCTCATGGCAGAAAGCAGTCCTTCATGTACATAACCTATGAATTATCCTTGAAATAAAATGTTTAATTACAGTTGACATTTCTGAACCCATTGCAGGTGGTGCCCATGTGAAGAGTGACATTGTTTACTACACTACCAGGCTCTAGGTCTAGTGTCAGAGATTATAAACCAATTTCCATCCCTGCTTTAATGCTGGTTTAATATCAGAAGAAGAACTTTACTGTGTAAATATTAAACATTTTGTTTAAATATTAAGTACCAAAGGTCTTTTCCTTTTGATTATTAAAACAGGAAGAGCCCCAACTTTGAAAGAGGTGCCTTGTTGAATTAAGAACACGACTGGTTCTTTACCTTCGGGTTAATTATCACTGGCCAGAGATGTGTGCTCAGGCAAAATGTCAGTTGTCTACTTGTGCCGTTTGGAATTTCGGTCATTGAACGGCAATGGGTGACCAGGAGTCTGCCTTACTAATAATGAGTTTATTAGCGAATTGTGCGTTTTCTCTTGTTCTTTGCCTAAGAAGCTGTCTGATGATAGTTGACCAAAAAGTGCTGTCTCCTTGCTGGATGCAGGCAGAGCCGGATGGAGAGTCTCTTCCACAAGGAAGTGAGCCATGACTGCCCCAACTGTGGTAGCATTCACTGAGTCTGACTGCCATCAAACTGCAAAGGAGCTAATCATCTGAAGGGTTGACAAGAAGGGCCCTTTTGTGAAATACATGCTTGTGTGGCCACCTGAGATTGATATGAAACCAGGGAGGTAGACATCTATGAATACCTGGCTTGCAGACAAGTCCTCAAGATGGATGCATCCTCCGAGTAATTGGAATAGGAGCTGCTATGTGAATATTCACAATTCCTCTCAGTGGTGGAAAAATGAGCTGTGTCTTTTACTCCATGGTATATAGGATTTGTATCCTTTTTCTTATGCATTGTCTTTAAATTCTTGAGGAGAAAACTCTGCATCTATTAGGCAGGTATGAGGGATCTGGATGTCACCTCACATTGATCACTATTGGGTCTGACTTATTGAAGTGCTTATAAAAGGGCAGATAAGCTCTCCTTTTTAGGGTTTTGATATTCAGCGTCTCTAAATATGGAAGCATCTTTAGAATTCAAAGAATGATGATGACACCAGGCAGATCTCATTAGGGGAATGTTTTAGAGCACTGTAGTTTTGATGGGAAAGGGCAGTTGAACTGTTGAACCTATTAATATTTACATATAGAAGATTAGATGGTAACATTACAAAGCAGCTTATAGGACATGCATCAATTTAGCAGTACTTCACAAGCACTTTTTGAAAATCTCTTCAATTATTAATCACTTAACATATACGTACATTGAGCATCCAGCTTGTGCCTGGCATTGTGGTGAGCCTTCAGACAATAAAGATACATCTGGAAAGTCAAGATTAATATATTAGCTCCAACTAGAAAACGGTTTTACATATTAAACTGGTCAATGGAAGGAAAACAAGGTTGGCTACTTGGGGTGTGATCAGATTTTATCAGAGTTTAGTAACCATGGAAAGGAATTTGAGATCAGTACTATCCCTGAGTTGCAGGATTTGGGGACACTTACATTATAGTACTAAGAGGGACCTTTGGTAAGGGGAAAGACTGGGATTGGAGAGCCCCACTGGAGGCTATGAAGTAATCTACTGACAAATTAAAAAAACATTTTTTCCTGTTAGTGCAAGACAGTGGGAATAGATTGGAAATGTGGTTTCTAGAAAATTTTAAACATGGTGGTCACTAGTAGCTCTTTGAAAATTATGTTTCTCATTATCTTTCCTCATATGAGGAGTATGGAAAATGTAACCCCATGGACAACAATTTAGTCAGAAATTAGGAAGCCGTACATTGTTTTCTTGGTCAGATCAACTGATACTCTGTGTGACTTCGGATTTCCTATACCTTCTGACTTCCCTGCCCCTAGATTCAACATGACCACAGCAGATGATCTAACTACCAGATAAGACTTTAAACATGTGTTGAGCTTCCTGTGTGAAAGATTCTGGAATTAAAGGAATTCTTTTTAATATCCATGACTAAGGTTTTTTTTTTCATGCCAGCCTTCCAAAGGGAGGAGGGCAGCTTACATTTGGAATCAAAACTCATCTCATACACTGTTGACCTTTTAAACATTAGTTTGCCTTTTCTTCATTTGTGTGTCATTTGTTAGTATCCTTCAAAGATTTCCTCTTTGAGAGATTTGGAGCATTGCTTATTGAAGTTGGTAGTTTTATATGATTCAATTTTAAATGTCTACTTTAGTGAAATCTTTGAGACCCTTCCTTAGTTGAGATTTCTTTCGTCTTACAGTGCTGTTTTCCAAGTGTAAATATACTTTAAAACATGAGGAGCTTTTTATGGTGAAGAGTCTTCATGGTGACTATAGTTAATAACACTGTATTTTATATTTGAAACTTGCTAAGAGAGTAGATCTTAAAAGTTCTCATCACAAGAGAAAAAATTGTAACTACGGTGATAGATGTTAACTAGGTTTATCATGGTGATCACTTGCATTATATACAAATATCGAATCATTACATTGTACACTTAAGCTAATGTAACTTTACCTGTCATTTGCATCTCAACAAAATGTCTTTATACTTTCTACTAATGTTATCTCTTTCCACTTTTTACTTGGAAAACCATGATTGACTTACTGAAAAAGATCTCTGCCATACACCAAAGATGTCCGAAAGTGGAAGGTACCTTCTATTCTTATAGGAGCTTACAATCCAGTTGGAAAGATCCGACCTTTAAACACAATGGCATATGAGTGGCAGAATAACCAGTGATATGCATTTATTCAGACATATATCCATTACATAGGAAGCACACGCTAAGCATATAATGCGTCAAGAGATAAAAGGTGAACTCCAACTGAAGAGGTCTTTGAATTAGGCCCAGGAGGAAGGTAGAGTTATGAGCTGGAGAGAGCATTCTCAGCCCAGGTACCCCCTTTGCAAAGAAAGATATGGAGGCACCAAAGTCTGAGGTGTAGCTAGGGGAGAAAGACTAACCAGGGGAGACTACTCTGAAGTCTGTGCTTGGTCTGTGCTCCATACACACAGCACACAAATGGAAATGTTTAGGAGTGCTATAAAATGCAAAGAAAATATGGGAGTACCAGTAACGGAGAGGAAAGGAGTGTGATCAAGGAAATTTTCATTACCTTTTGAAAAATTGTAACTCTTCGGAAATACACAATGTGGGTTTCCATTCATGTCACAAGAGATGATGGCTTTAGCACTGTGTGCCGCTATCCCTTGTTCCTTGGTCAGAGGTCACCTCCTCCAACTCATCAGAAGCAGATGGAACAATCAACTGTCCTCACTGCTGATTTCTATATCAAGGAACCGGGAAAACATATTTCATTTTTAAAAGTATCATTGATAGAAGTGGTTCTACTTCACTCCTGGGCTCTTTACAGACCATATTATCCTTGGAAATTTCAACATATTAAAACCCATGCAATGGGAAGGTCCAGGGATAAGTTCTCTGGAGATTCTTGAAACAAGCGTCCCGTTACCAGAGGTAGAACATCCTGGTCTTTTAGGTAATATTACCGTGTAAATACAAATCACCACAATTGCAAATGGATACTACTTTTAGAGAATGAAAAGGATTGTTTCTCTAAGTTCTTAAAAGAAAAAAGCCTTCATAAATCCACTCACAGCCCAGGAAAAAAACACTCAAAAAACCAATGTTGTTATGAAAATAGAGCAATTTTTCCAGACAAGGACAAGCACATTAAAGAAAAAAAATATTCTCTACCCAAAGTTGGCTTTGTATTTATTATGTTACTTCCGGGAGACCTCTTGATGATAGGCAGTGCTTTTGAATTTCTCAGGAAACATGTAAAATGTGCCATTTTCAAGATATTTTGACCTAGTGTCTGATTATCAGGATGCATTAGTAAAATCACTTCCAGTTTGGGAATAGAGGAAATTCCTGAAATACCTGTCTTCACCTAGATTTGGGGATTGAGATTTGGATGGCTATATGTTTCACAATGGAAATATGGCTGAGACGTCTTATGCAGAAATTTTTTTAAAAACGCCAATTTACCAAATGATAAACATCTCCCCTCCATTAAGCACATGAGCAAAACAGCACATGCTGTAGTCTATTAATATATTTTATTGCAATTCATCCCCCTTTTTGGCTTTACTGAAAGTAAAGTTGCAGAAAATATTCTATCTTTGAACTAAACATATTGATGTTATTTTAGGATACCAAGTTTTAAAAGTCTCGGACTGACCCTCTGTCAAAAGGACTGTATAATATCAAAATTTTTTCTTGACTATTTCATTGCTTTTTATGCACTTTTGACAAAAATCAAATTTTGTTTCAGAAATGATTTCAAATAGATCCATTTCTGTTCTCCTGACATTTTAAACCTGTTTATGTAAAATTATTTCATCCTTTTTTATTGAAAGACACAGAGCATTTCACAAGTAATGATGTATCTTCTGGTGCGGAATGGTTGTTGAATCAAGTTTAAAAATATGGGCTATACTAACATTGAAAAGTGGAATAATTGGGACAGGTTTCATAGCATTGTTGTGAAGAGAGAATACACACACAAAAGCCATTGACCGTTTCTTGCCTAAACAGGTAGAATCAGGGAAACCTAGATTACCTTGTCTTGGAATTTACCCATGTTTTAAAATATGTACCAGTAATTGTTTATTAGCAGAGGTAATTTTTTTTCTTCTAAAATAAGTACAAAATTCTATCAGGTGAAAAGGAAAAAAAGGCCAATTTCTTTTATTTTAAGTCAGAGTAAACCCTAGCATGAGACATATTGATAAAATTTCTATGTGCTGGTAATTTTCACAACCCACTTACAAGGCAATAGTACAGTTTCCAGATATTCAAATAATATGTATTACAGGGATTTGAAGGCAAAGAAAATGGCTCTAACAAAAAGAAATACAGCCAGGGGTACCCTTCATTTGAACAAATGCATAGAAAGGATCTACTATTAAGAGTCCCTCGTAGGAATGATTGCTTGTCCTGTATATCAGCCCAATCCTATGAATTATAGCAAATGGATTCTTGCATTTGAAAGAAATATGAATACTTATTATATTTCTCTAATTCCAAGCAGCACAAACTAAAGAAATTTCTTTTCTGCTACTTCAAACCTAAACTCCCATACCTGTTTTGCGTTTTTGAGAGGGCTGTGAACTGGAAATTACATCTCAACACAGTCAAATTATTACTGAGGCTTGATCCTAAGGGGTAAATTTTCAGGGCACGGCAGTGGGATTTAGCTATGTAATTCGTATTAATACTAATAACAGTCAATTACTTGGCTCTGGAATGTACCTGAAGAATTCCTCCTAAACCCAAATACATGAAAACAATCTCTTTTCTTCAAACTCAGTATCAGGCATAATGTGAACCTTCATGGAACTGAAGAGAGAAAAGATATGAATATTTTTTAAAAAAAGAATCACACTGATAAAGATTACTTGAACATATAGAACAAATTCAAATTGCTTTCACATCTTCTCAGACATATACAGAGTTGGTGAGAAAACATTGCAGAAGCCAGAATAAATGACACATCAACCTTCATGTGGCACCTACAAAAAAGCCATGCCATCTCCACATGAAAACATTGGGAATACATGATACTTTGCTCCCCTTGATTAGCAGACTCTTCCCAGATCTAATAATTTTGGGGGAAGAGGTCTAGATTAAATTTAATATATGGGCCTTCATTGCGTTTACTTTGGTTCTCATTCTGTTTCATTTGACTCCCCTATTCCCTGAGTTTAATAAAATTATTAACCAGTACAAATTTAGTTTCTCAAACATGCCTCACCCTACAAATCTAGCTTTTGAGAAGGCATTGCCTAGAGAGGAACTCACCTGAGACAGTATTGTACCTTGTCAGGAGCTTGTGATAAACACTCTCAGGATTGGCTATGGCCCCTTGCAGCAGGCCTTACCCTCTCTACCCATGAAATAATTCCATCCCCATCCCCCAGTCCCAGTCCTACAAAATCCACTTCAGTACTTTGAACGTTGGCTCATTTCCCTACCAGACATTCATCTCTTCTAGTGGCTCTAGTGGAGTGCAGGCTCCTTGGTCAGACTTAAAGCATTGTGACTTTGGGCAAATTAGTTACCCTCTCTGGGCTTCATTGCCATCCTCTGTAAAGTGGGAATAATGATAGTTACTATCTCATAGGGTGGTTGAGGGAATTAAAGCAGTTAAAACATATAAAGCTCTTTCTGAAAGGCCACCTAGCATATGGTGGGCATATCACAATCCCATGTATCTTTGTATAGCATCTTATTGCATTTATATACTTTATTGTATTTATGTATTGTATTTGCAATACATTATATCATATTTCTATAATGTACCTTATTTTGTCTCCTCAGTGCTTAGGCACTTATTTTGCTATGTAGACTTAATGGGCAAACAAAGAGTGGGAAGGACCCAAGAAAGCAGCCCACCATGGATGAGAAAGGACAGGCAGTAATGCAGAGGACAGAATTTGCTTGGAAAATAGGAAGAAGTAGGAAAAGAGGGATCAGAGGCGAGATTTAGGTAGAGAATTTGTGGAGAGGTAAGGGGAGCTGAGGGCAGGAGAGAGGAGGAGAAGGACAGGAAAGGGCAGGGAAGAGAATAGGATGGGCCAAGCTGGAGGGGAGCTTTGGCTGTCTGAACAGAGATTACTGGACTCCAGACAGTGCTCTTCACTTTCTGGCATCATCAAGAGACTTCGGTAAAGATTTACCTTCTTTTTTTTTTTTTTTTTTTTTTANTGTTTATTTTTGAAAGAGAGAGAGACAGACAGACAGACAGAGTGTGAGTTGAGGAAGGGCAGAGAGAGAGGGAGACAGAATCCAAAGCAGGCTCCAGGCTCTGAGCTGTCAGCACAGAGCCTGATGTGGGGCTCAAACTCAGAAGTGTGACATCATGACCTGAGCCTAAGTTGGACTCAACCGACTGAGCCACCCAGGCACCCCTACATTCTTTTATTCTTTTCCTCTCTTCCCACCCCTTTTATTTCTTCCCCCTTTGTCTTTTCTTCTTCTTTTACTTTAACATGGAGTTGATTATTTACTTATGAGTGTGGGTTAAGCACAGTACCATTTTTCCTCCTGATCAGGCTCACTCTATAGGCACAGATATCAGCGATGTTGTTATCTCTTGATGCCCTCCACAGATACATATGGCACATACACACAGTTCCAAAATATTAATTCCATGGTGAATGTGCTGTTTCAAAGCTATCTTTTTTATTTAGCATATTTTGGAAAAATTTAACCTGACTTCAATCTAGCAACCCAGTAATATGTAACACTTTATGTAGACTTTAGATATTTATAGTGTTGAAAATGCTTCAACATTCATGGTGTCATTTGTTTTCCCCACAATAATTTTGCACATAGACAGGTAAGGTGCTTTCATTCATCCATTGATTTTAAGTTGGCTCCACACGCAGCATGGAGCCCATTGAGGGGCTTGAACTCATGACCTGAACTGAGATAGGGTTAGACACTTAACCAACAGAGCCACCTAGGCACCCCTTTCATTTTTATTTTATACAGGAGGAACACCATTTGTAGATTTTAAGAACTCAGGGATGTGATGGTCCTGGAGCTGATAAGGTCCTGTGACTCCTGCTTTGTGTTCATTATACCCATCACATCATCTTCCTGAATGTTTCCAAAGGCCCCATGGGCCCATACGATCTCTCCATTCTATGGGCTTCTAGAATTCTGTCTACAATTTTGTCAGTCTTCCATAGTTTTCCTTTATTTATGTACTGATTGTTTCAGGTTTATCTAACTTCCGTAGCTCAATTATAAAAGCTCCTTTTGGCAAGGGGCTAGTTTCCTAAGGATGCACAGAATCTTTGTTTAAGGCTACAAGTCTCCAACCAGTTTCTTTTTCCTGGTGCAAAAACCAGGCAGTGGGACTGCTTGTTTCTACTTTTCTGTTCTAGGAAGTCTTGCCTTAGGTCATAATACTGACATGGGGATTAGAACCCACAACCTCTGTTCGCCCTTTCTGTGGTTTAGCCCTTTGAGCCATGCTGCATTTCAGTTTAGTAATTAGCACTTAGAAAGCCATTGAGGTCAATCCCCATTGCGCCTGTGTAAAATCTGGACTCATTTAATTGCCAAAGCCTCTCAGAGAACATTTCTGTATAATTCTGTGTATTTAAAAATAAACTAATGCCATTATCTATATTCGCTTAGAATGGGATGCAGCAATAGTGTATGGACAGAACAAAAATCTATTAATACTCAGATGTGTGGTAAGGTGACATTCAGATGCATCTGTTTCCTCTCATAAAGTCACCTGCTGGAAGCCTAGTGAGTAAATGTTAATGAATTTGGGTGTACCTTAGCTGCAAATAGATCAGATCTTCCTAATGTAACATTACAGCAACCTAGATTCACTTGGATCATTCAGCTGATTTAAATTAAATTGAACACCAAAGCCAGCAAAATGTATTAGGGAGGAATTAGATGAGCTACAGAAGCATTTAAAGGGTGTTCTTGGAGCCTCAAGAAAAAGAGGAAGGTAAGAATATCAGTCCGTATTCTTCCAGCTTAAAGCCCAAAACACACATTTGGAGAGGTGGACGTGATGATTCTGTTGTGTGAGTGAAGTTTGTCATGTGACCTGCACTAATGTTTAAAGATTGCTCATAGTTTAAGCTTTAAAACATCATGCTGAAAGCATGCTGTCAAGTAGCTGCCAATTTTAATTTTAAAATTTAGCTAGTGTTTAGCTAGAGGTGAGGGAAAAAAACACTAAAGTTTTTGTTGTTTTTATTGTTTCAAAAAAAGGGGAAACTTGGATTCTTCTATTTGGTCAGTTATTTCTAAAATAGCATGCAATTGCCTCTCACATCAAATTGAAACTCGTAAGTGGAAGTTTAGCCCCTCTCCTCCCATATCTACCTGTCTTCTTCAATGTGTTGACGTGTGCTGAACTTAGGTCCAGTATATTTAACTAATTCCTACTCATGTTCATGAACATGCACAACCCTTTACTTTGTGGCTTTTCAAATGTGTTATCTCCGCATCATGAGAATATTAATACTTAAGTGCATAATTCATGGGCTTTGCTCTTAATGTAGCTTCTCAAGTCGTGTTTAAGAGTTTTCTATCTAGGGCATGTACCTTATGACCCTTGCTGACTTGCTAATCTCACTTAGAAGATAAATCTGGTCAGTCAGCAACAAATACTTCTAGAAAACTTAATTTTGAGTATTTTTTTTCCTCATTGGGAAAGTTCTGTGTGAAAAGCAGCCTGAATGTTTTGCCTGATAATATTGGGTCTCAGATATCTGTACAATTGTGAATGAAATGAGCTGTTTTCCCAGACTTCACAGGAAGGATTTCTTTTTCTCCCTCCCTAATAGATATAATTTCACTGGTGCTTTCAGGCCAGAGTCTCTGTCTACCACTATCGTATTCTCCAAAGACCCTTTTATGAGGCTCTTATGCAAAATAAAGACCTCAGCATTGAGAGATAATTGCTCATGGTAGATGCTGATATTTGACCAAGGCCAGGAATTCCCAACATTAGGATTCCAGTATGGTTTGTTAAACATCAGAAGTAGTCTATAACAAACAGTAAAGCAGCTAACTTTGACTTATGGTTACTGTTGATGGACAACTATTCTAAATCCTATATCAGGTTATGAATATAAAGCCGAACCATGAGATGGCCACATTCATGGGAACATTGTTTTGTTTTGTTTTTGTTTTTGTTTTTGTTTTGGTCTGAGTAATGGTTTCCCATTTTTCCCCTCCCAAAGGGATTCTTAGTACAAATGAAATATTCTTATGATGAAAAATATGGAAAACAAATAAAATTGGAGCTACTTGTTCAAGCATCTGTCAATTAATAGAAATATTTTAGCTATAATACTTACAGAAATATGTAAATTTTTCTAGTAGGCACATTAAAAAGTAAAATGTAACTGGTATGATTTTAATATTCCAACTCCAAATATCTAAAACATTATCATTGTAACATGTAATCAATATAATAAAACTACTAATATATTTTATATATTTTTTCATGCTAAGTCTTCAAATCTAGTATATTTTACACTTGTAGCACATTTTGATTCAGATTAGCCATGTTTATCAACAATAGTTTCTCTAGTAGTTTCTTCTCAATACTTTCTCTAAAACTGCTCAATAGGTACATGTAGTTAGTGACTTCCATATTGGACTCCATGGGTTTAGATGTACCATTTGTAGGTGTTAAGGGCTCTAAGCCTTTGGGTTTGAATCTTGCCTCTGCCTCAGTATCTCTGTGACCACGGAGCAAGTTAATTAAACTTTCTGAGACTTAATTTCGTAATATGTAAAACAAGGGTAAAACATATTTGTATCTCATTGGTTTGTTATAAGAATTAAATGAATTCAGAATGTCTGGCAAATAGTAAATATACTGTTCTAGATGATGCAAAAGGAATGATAGTGCTGAGAAAATTACCTGAGCCTATAAGGGATTTTGAGGAAATGCATCCTATCAAAGTTATATTTCCATGTTCTCTACATTATCATCACCCCAGCCATCCAATGATGCCATTCCTAGTGCTTAATTATTATTGCTGTTTTGAGCTCATTCTGCATGTCAGGTGTGAACTTGTCTTCTTTTGGGAGTGTCCTTCTCCTACTTCAAGTATTGAGATAAAATGCTTTCTCACACCTGGTTTTCTAAGAAGCTGAAGGCTTGAAAGTAAGAAGTGAAGACTTAGCATAGCTTGAGATACTTTTTTTGTCAGGATAAATAACTTAGGTGGATAGAGTGCAATGATTTTCCATAATGTTCACTGGCTGAAAATATCCACACAAGTGGAAATTGTTTACTCTCCTGATTGTACAAATTTTCTGCTAGATTCAGAGGAAAATGAGACCCATTTTGTCAGCATACACCACAACTGGCAGCACTTCTATCCTTCAGATAGCTGTCAGAATTCATGGGCACCATGGCAACATTTAGAAAGCCTATCATAAGTTAATGCTCACATAGCTGCCAACCACCTATAAGAAGTGCCAGACATCAGTAACTGTCCACATCGTCAAAGGGAAGCACCGATGATCCTGCAACCAACATTGTGATAACTAACCAAGAGGACAATATTAATTCATGGCTGAGGAATCCTTTGAAGCTAGCCAGAGACCAAAAAACCCAAAAGCCAAAAAGCCAAAAAACAAACACAAACACAAAAACAAAAAACATAAAGCAGGAATTCAGTCAGACCATCCAGGATGGCTAAGGCCCATAGAGAAATCAGAGGCCAGCCAATGCCCCCAGTTACCCATTCAGGCCCCTTGGAAAAGGGAGTTTGAAGAGTACACTGTTCAAAGGTGGCACTTTCTTTCTGCCAAGAATTTCCTAGTTCTTTTGTATCCTTGGGAAGGTGTGCAAAAAAGATCATTGGCATTCTGTCTCCTGTTAAGAAATATTTTGGAAGGTCCTGCTGGAGATTTGAGGAACTTGAAAGTTCACTTTCTCCAATCCCCTCAATTACATGTGAAAAGATGGAGGCCCACAAAAGTTAACTAATTGCTCAAAGTCACATTGCCAGTTCCTGAGAACATCCAGGACTATAGAACAGATCTTACTAGCTTGGATTCTGGGCATTAGTCTTTCTAGGCTTTCTGGCTACTCTCCTTTGATTTTGTTAGGGCAAGAATCATTTTCTGCTTTTAATTTTAGTTGGCATCCCAGGAATGGGAGAGTCGCTGAAGACAAGAATGGCAGTGAAGTCCCCAGGCTGGTAAATTCATTCAGCCACCCTTCCAAGGCGTGTTTTCCCAGTAGGTGGTCTTGTGATTCAGTAAACCCAGACTTGTCGGTGCCTTCTCAAAGGTGCACTTCATGCTTTCCATACTGTCTCCAAGGTCCAGAGTCTGGATTGCTTCTGTGTTAGCACTTATTTCCATGCCAGCACTATGAAAGTTTCTGTGAAGGCCTAAAATACAGCCAGAAAGTATCCTGGGATCTAGGAAAATGTAAGTCATTTAAAATACTTGTATATATTTAGATAGTGTTAAAATATAGAAATTTCCTCTTCTGTGTTTCTACCAAATCTAAGTAGTATCCTGTTCCCACAGAGGTAAAGTTCCTAGAATGCTCATGTACTGCTAAAAATTAACTTGTTTTATATATAATACTTTAATCTTACAAATACTAGTTTTGTAGGCAGCTGTGGAATTGTGCTAAAAGTTCAAGACTAAAAACTAAAAGCTCTGGACTTTGAGTTGTGAGAACTGAGATTTTAAGACTCTGATCGGCTACTTATTAGCAAACACTATTCATCTGAAATGACTGTGATTAGGATTAAATAAAATAACATATGTGCAAGCATTGTATAAACTATAAAGCATTGTACAAATATAAGAGCTTATTATCTTGCTCAAAATCTAATAGATATTTGCATTTATATATTGAAATCACTTATATTTATATAAAGTATTTTCTATATGATAGATAGGGATTAGGTCCAGATTGGAGATGTTTATTGATAAGCTTCCTATCTAATTTTTGTGACCTATTTATTTTAACAAGACAGCTTACTTTACAGCTGACTTGAAATTTGTCTCAAATATTCAACTGACAGTGACTATAGCTATCAGACCCAGTGTTTATGGTACAAAAATCAAACTAACCATTTATAAAAATTTCTGCAGAAGATTCCAGCTAATGAAAGCACCATTTGTGGTGTCCTAAAACATGCGCGCACATAGGTATTGCCCCATTTATCAGACATGAGAGCTAATTACCTCATACACCACTATATCTCTTCCATTCTCTGCATTTCAATTCCCAATATTAACACATAGGTGGTCAAGCTGACCATCGAATAGCCTGCATGAGCATGAATGCATTAAATAATTTAATGTTGGAAGAGTTTATTAAACTGCCACATTCTAATCAGCATGCGTACCTGCCTTCATTAATTTTGCACTGGTCCATGGTGTGTCTCTACAGCCAACACGGAGAGCACTAATGTTAATAGGAGCTCTTAACAAACAGGACCAGTTAATCAAGGAAAATTTACTATTAACCACATGACCGTGCATACTGCAATCTAATTACAATCAGATTTAACCCTCGCCCTACCATACCCGTTTAGACATCTTTCTTATTATTTGTCAATGAAACTGCAGAAAATAGGGTGTCGTTATTTCATTTGGAGTGAGAGATTTGCATCTGTGCACGATTGTGAACATGAGGGGGGTTTTCTCCTTGCGACTGTCCCATGTTGGAGAGATTCAATTTTGTTCATTTAACAGATCACTGAAAGAAAGCCCTGGTTCGAGCCCCTAAATGATTTTTGATTCTTTGAAAATACAAAGAGAGAGTTTCTCTGAATAAACATCTGTACTCTGAACTGATTCAGGTGAAATTCACCATTTGGCAAGTTACAGTTATTGCTATGTAAATGACGTGGATGTAATGTAGCCCCTTTAGTTTAGCTGTTTAACAAAATAATCTGAGGTATTAATGTTAAGTCCCCTAAGATTGAAGGCCCATCATTTAACCATGTTTGGCTACTTTAGTACCAGTGAACTGGACAAACACCTATCATGAATGGCTGTTTTGCATATTTAGAAGTATATAAAAGGAAAAAGATAGGGTAATCAGGTTTTGTTGTGTTTTCACGTCTTCAGGTTATCACTGGGCCTGTGTTATTACATTGGATCCCATAAGTTTATATCTTTTTACAATGAGTTTCTGGTTTAGTGATTATGCCATTTGTAGTAAAGAGGTATAACTCTCTGAATCAGATTAAGGAGAGCTTTAAGAATTCAGAAATGTCAATGCCAGTATTTATGAAATATCAAGGAGAGAAATTACAGCACTTTAATTACTATTTTGTCTTATGATCACCTTGGTCCTTGGAATATTAGCCCACAGTGAAGGAACTAAGGAAATATCCCAGTAATTTGCCAAGAATTTCAGCTTGATAACTGAAGGGACTTTTAAAAATACTTTCTTGAAAGACTCTATCCTATTTAAGACATTTCTTCCTATTGGGCTAATAATGACTATCTCCCTCTAGTCTATTTTAATTTTAGGTCAAAATTCTCTTACTTTAATGTTACAATCAGTTCCATGTGGGTCAACTATGGAATTGAATGAATTATACATTTATTTGGAGTGAGTTTGGGTAAAGGATACTCTTCTATTCTGCATCATAGGATAGCAGCTCCACATCTCTATTACATTTTTTTTCCTTCTGACTCATGGGCTTATAAGTGGCTTGGTTTTGTGTATGTGTGTGTGTTTTGTTGTTGTTTTTTGTGTTTTGTTTTTGAGAGAAAGAGAGCACAAGAAGGGAAGAGGAGCAGAGGAAAAGAGAGAAAGAATCTCAAGCAGACTCCAGCCCAAGCGTGGAGTCCGACCCAGGATGGATCCCACGGCCCTGGGATTATAACCTGAACTGAAATCAAGAGTCAGATATTCAACTGACAGAGCCATCTAGGCACCCCTTGGAGTGTGTTTTTACAGTTTTCCTTATTAGAAAACAACAGTAGTACTGAAGTATTATTGCTACATTACATAGTGGATCTAGCTGTTGAATATATTAGCATTATCAAACGGAGAGTTGATCAGAAAGTATTTTTTTTACAGGAGAATGGTCCACAAGGAATATCCAACTAGAATTTAGCCTTGAAAGAAAATGTGATATGATACACAAAATTCAGTGTACATAACTAACCATGAATCTGTCCATTCCCTGAAGAGATAGCAAACTCCCTAAGGCCTCTCAGTAGCAAATAGAACAAGGCTTAAGTTGGCAGATATGGCTGAATGTGCTTCAGACCACTGGAGGAAAATATGAGGGAGATCTTGAATGACTCATGCCACTCTTTCCTAAGAGTTCTAATTTAAGAAATACAATATCTGGCAATACATATCTTTCTCTTATTGTTACTAAGAAAATTAGAGGAACATCATATTCAAAGGGAAAAATTATTTTGAACTTAAGAAAAATTATTATCTGACTTGACTGGTAATGTTTCCCAAAATGGCTGACAAAGTGTACAGATAACTCTATGAAACTGGTATTTCCTATGTAGACTATTTTTGCTTCACTTTGCTTTGAAGATGTAGTGTTGTCCCCTCGATGTTTTGACCAAGTCTCGTCTGTGTATGTCATTGTGTAAGCAAGGTGTGAGGTTAGGTGGAAAAGTGTTTCAGGGATTGGGGACTCTGAATTGAATTTCTAGGTCTGCTCAGTTCTCATCTGAGAAGACGATGTGTTAGATTAGCTTGTTTCTAAGGATTTCCAAACACATTAAGTACATGAAGTAGTTGAATCTAAGGAATAAGATTCCCTTCAGAAGTTCAGGAACCTTAGATGAGTAGTCAGGGAATATTAAATGGATGGCTTTTTTTTTTTTTTCATGTTCAGAAACAAAGGTATCTAATTCTAGGTCCCTTGCTTTCTTCTACTTATTACAAATTTTGTACAAACTCCACACTGAGAGATGCTAATGCAATATTACCCTATATAACTCATACAAATAATTTAGTTTGGAGAGGTCATAGGTTAATCCCATGTAAAACCCTGTCATCAAAGGCCTGGGCCATCAGGTCTTGATGGTACTTCAATTAATTTACATATTGTTCACGCAGGAAAGAACCAAAAGGCACATTCCACACAAAGTTTAAGAAAGGAAAAAAGTTTAATAGAGAGTTTATCCTTTTCACAATGTAGTTAATTCTGAAAATGTAGAAGAACATATGTGTTAAATTGGCCAGGCAATTTCTCTCTCTCTCCATCTCTCTCCCTCCCTCCCTCTCCCTTTTCACACACACAGACACACACATACACACATTACCATTGAACATCAGAGAAAAAAAATTCTTTTTTTTTTTTAATGTTTTATTTCTGAGAGAGAGACAGCATGAGCAGGGGAGGGTCAGAGAGAGAGGGAGATACAGAATATGAAACAGACTCCAAGCTGTTAGCACAGAGCCCGATGTGGGGCTCGAACCCACGAACCGTGAGATCATGACCTGAGCCGAAGTCAGATGCTTAACCGACAGAGCCACCCAGCTGCCCCGAAAAAAAATTTCTGATGTCATGTAAGTTCAAGAAATATGAGCATAATAAATAGCATTCTCCCTGTAGTGGTTTTTGTCTGGATTCATAGAAGTGTTCAACGGCTAAGATTGCACAACTACTGGAGGTATTACATTTGCTTGAATAACCCCAGAGGGCTGGAGCTAGGAGCCAGGAAAGGAGAGGGTACGACATGGGGAGGTTCTGTGGTGTGCTTGATGCAGGTTCCCCTGCCATCCAGGGGGAGTGAATCCCACAGGAAAACACTTAGCACCCACTTGTGAGTGTACATGCATACACGCTCAGCGCACATGCAGATGTGCACACGCACACAACTCAACGACTTCGGTAATTGGCGTTTTCCTGGAGGAAGGCAAACAGAGAGCGAAGGAGCACAACAGAGCCAGTCTTTGATCTGCTGCATCTATGTGAGTGTATGGCATTAGCCCAATATGCTATTGGCAATTCTCTTGAGACAGAAGAAAAAGGAGAGTTTGTCAGAAAGAAATTAAAATAGAAAGGGAAATCTTGAAACCTAGAAATGAAAACTGAAGAAAAACACTTTCTATTTTCTTTATTTTCCCTGCATCTTCTTTTTCTTTCTCAGTACCTTCAACTTATTATGCTGTCTCTCTGGAGAACAGATAAGTCATTTCAAGTAAAACCCAGAATTGTACTTGTCCTTGGGTTCTACTCTGCTAGAGTAATGGAACATTCAGTGCCATGTAACTAGTTCGACAGCTGGCCATTCGTTCAGTATATTTCTGGCTTCTGATAGGGGGATGGATTTCAATATGAGATTTACTTAGCAAGGGTAAACTTTAAAAAATTCTACTGCAAATCTATAAAGATCCAACAAACAATATTTTTCATTATACTCATGTTACTACTATTGAAAGGAATCCAAATATTAGAACACATATTCATTCAAAATGTGAGATAAGATTGAACATTTTGCTAAAAAAATTGGATCTAAGATACCAAAAAGAAAATCTCAGAATGTATTTTAATAAATGTTCTATTAAATACCTACATGATGTGATGTTGTGCCAACTTAATTAATTGTAAAATTTAGTCTTCATTAAAACTTCACTGCATTTGAAAACAACTTGTAGTTTAAAATTTTCTCCCTTTATAAAATTTTCAACCAGGTATGATGATTGCTGAGAGCTTATAACATGCTGTGAGTCAACTCAGTTACTTGTAGTCAAATAATTTCAAAAGCAAATTTACAAATATTTTTTGAAAAATAATTACAGCAACATTAGGTTTAATGTGGGTCATGGATGTATTATTAATAAGTGTTGGGGGGCAGGGCCCCGAAAAGTAAGAGGGCTTGAGGCTAATGGGGATCTGAAAAAAATAACCTGGACAAAGAGTCAACTGTTTTAAAGGAGTTTGAAGGTACAGGTGTCTTTAAGGGACTATTTCTAGAATTTTCTGAAGGTGACAAAGCTGCATTCTTTATTCTTAAATTGAAGGGCATCAAGGTAGTCTTAAATATCTGCAGGGATGGTGAATGATTATATGAAGCCCTGGTAGCAGGCTAACCCTCCCTGCTGCCTTGATACAGCTCTCGGACATCCAGTGCTACCTGGTTGTTAACTATAATGATACCTTAGATGTGGGCTCACTTTGACTTCCTACACTCTTCACATGAGCCTCTGTAACCTTGCTCTATTTCACATAAAGTCATATAGCTGAATTTGTCTCATATACTGCTCAGTGTGTCTCGAAGAAAATATCTTTCTTTCAGGATGTCTTTGAAGGCATTAAGAAGGCATTCCCCAAATCAATGTTAGACAATTTTCTGGAGAAACTCCTTTCCTGGCAGGCACTTTTCCTTTTATTTTGGGTTTCATCTTCACCCTAATAATCTAGGATAATTTAAAGAGTCAGCTAATGTTTATTTACATCAGACTAGCAAAGAAAAAGAAAATGATGGTTCTGAGCCACAAGAATAGTATCCACTTGATTCCGAGACAGAAAATTAAATAAGGCCGGCAATTTTTTTTTAAACACTTAGTCTGAGTAACCACACAGTTAGCCACTGTCAAAACTGGCTTTCACTGAATTGTGTTATGTGCTGGGCAGGAGATTTTTTCTGAATTACACCAAGTGGATAATTTTAATTCACGCACACTGCCTTTTAGAAGGACACAATGCTGTCTCCACTTTCTCTCCTTCCCCTCTTTCTTCCCCCAGCTCCTCCCTTTTTCATTCTTGACTTCTACTTTGACTTGCTTTTGGGCAAACTTCTAATCGAAATCTTTGTATCTCTCTCTGGGTCTACTTTCTTCTAGAAAAGACTCATTCTTATAAAAATCATGATAGTTTGACAAGCTGAGGGCAATTACCTGATCAATATCAGTCAGAATGAGAAGCCCATGATGGATGCCCCTTTGGATTGAAAGAAAAGCAGCAGAGACATATTAAATTAAGCTAGTCCCATTTGGCCCATCACCAGAAGATACTGAAACAAGGTAATTTGACCTTTAAAAAAATCAAGAGACTGTCTGCATCACCCTGGTATGAAGAAAGGTCTCAGACAGGGTAATTAGAGAATTTCAATAATTGCTGGCTTCGCAATAAAGGATTTTTTTCAAGTCTTTTTTGGAGCTCAAACTAGAAATTAAGGAAAATTAGTGAGCCCATTTCCTCAGCTCCTGTAGAGTAGGTGGGGATATTCCATGGGGCAAGCTGTGTGGAAGACAAAATGGAAAACAAGTCATTCCTACCCCTCAGACCAGAAGTCTTAACCTACCCTTTTCAACTTGGCAGGTTAATAAACGTTTTAATTATACTTTTAGCTTGGTACTTTTTCCAAAGCCAAACAGTAAATCTCTTTAGATTATGTTGTCATTGGCTGTTAACATAGCTAACAAGGCAATAGATCTCAGGTATTTAGCCATCATTACTTCTCATTGGCTCAAATCATCAGAATCAACAACTGTGTACTCAGAGGAATTAATACACCCTCTAAATCTAAATATCACTATGAAAAGGGGACCTTCACCCCCTAACTGTACACAACATTTTTTAATGGTTATACAGTTACAGAAATGAATGGTGATTTAAAAATTTATTTAAATCATCTCTCTTTCTCTGTGATAGTATCTTAAGGCATTCTTCCACTCTTCATCTGATCCAAAGATTAGTGGCCCTAAAAACCATAAACAAAATAGACCAGGATTGAACATTTGGGGGACCTCGCATGGGACACTGTCAATAGAAATCCAGAGTCAGAGAGACTCTTAAGAAGTTGTATTTTGTGTTCAGTGTCCTCAAAGTTTCAATGTATAAAAGTTAGCCTGATAGCATGATCTAGTATGCCTGGGGAAGGTGCAGGGATCCGCATTTTCACAGGGATCCTGGATGATCCTACGCCAGTGGTCCATGGACTACACCTAGTCTTGCTTTCTGTTAGCCTCTGGCAGTGAGGAAAGTACACCAGGTTAAGGTGATGGGAATCCATCACTTTTTGCAAAGGCTACCATGGAAATGGACTGAGACTCATTCAGTCAATAACACAGTCTAAGACTTTGATGTTCTGTCAATTGCCTGTTAAGAACTGCCACTTTTCTTCCTTCAACTAGAATCCCTTTGTTTCATTTCAGTTCAGTTTTCTTAAGTGTCTTCTTTTTGCAATAGTGTTCCCAAAGAAAACAATGAGTTTTTGTTTTATCTTTCTATCATCAAATATGCACTCGCTCCTTTTTAACATATGATGGCAAGGCTTTCGATTCCTTCCCAAACATAGCACACCTTTCTTGCCAGGAGGAAGAGAAATTTGTAAATTAATTCATTTCATTCAGAGTTAAAACCAAAGGTCTTGAGACATCGTTCCCTCTATTCTGCCTCTTGCTATTCAGGCCAGCCAAGCTGGCCTCCTTGTTATTCCTCAAACATGACAGCTCACTCCCACTTCATGGCCTTTATTCCAGCTGTTTTCTCTGTTTGGGACACTCTTCCCAGATTTCCTTCAAGTCTTTGCCTAAATCCCACCATCTCCCTAAGGCCCCTCCTTACCACTTTATTTAATACTGAAATCATTTTTCCCCCATAGCACTTAGTTTCTTCTAATATATTATTTAATTTACTTAAAAATGTTCTTGTTTATTTTCTCTTAATCCCTAACAGAGTATAAATTCTATGAAGGTTGGAATTTTGTTCTTTAGGCTGATACATAGCAGGTAACTAGAACAGTACCTGGCATTCAGTAAGGTATGTACAGTAAATCTTTGTTGGATGAAAGATCAAATGTCTAATTCCACATATTTCCCTTTTCCCAAGCATTTGCATTAAAATCTAAGAAACACTAGAGGAGGCAGTCATTAAGAAAGCAGAAATCACATGTTATTTAGATTCTTGTAAATTTGCATAGGATTCAGAAGATGTACTTAAATAGTCGGTATTCTAGGTGAGCCTTAAATTATGCTACAAAGATTATTAGCCCCTCAGCCTGCTCCTCCAGCCAGCTGTTTCACACGCTTTAACATGAATACTGATGACTTCTCTGACTGAGGGCAGAGTACTCAGGGAAAGTAGCAAACTATAGGGAAAAAGTTGGATGAGTGAAAACCATAATTAACATTATCCTAATTGTATCAAAGATATTGTTTGGGACCTGATGCTACTTTGGCATTTTGTGCACATTTCTGTTGAAACTTATTTGGCCAAATTTACAAGAATAGCTACCATTATGGAGAATTTATGATGTATTACACACGATGCTGTGCTTCACAAACATTGTCTCCCTGCTTCTTCAGAAGAGACCTATGAAGTGTGGTGTTTAAAGTTCATTGGCTTGCAAGTGGCAGTGAATCCAACTCAACCTGCTTTAAACAAAGGCAAACAAAAGAAAAAAATGAGTTTGTATGGTCCATGTATCTAGAAAGTCAAGAGAAAAAGGAAGTATTGATATTGGTTACTCAAACATTTAAAATAACATGAGCAGGGGCACCTGGGTGGCTTAGTCGGTTAAGCGTCCGACTTTCGCTTAGGTCATGATCTCGCGGTTTGTGGGTTCGAGCCCCACGTCGGGCTCTGTGCTGACTGCCAGCTCAGAGCCTGGAGCCTGTTTCAGTCTGTGACTCCCTCTCTCTCTGACCCTCCCCTGCTCACGCTGTCTCTCTCTCTCTCTCTCTCTCTCTGTCTCCTAGAAATAAATAAAACATTAAAAAAAAATAAAATAAAATAACATGAACAAAATAAAAATATATTAACTTTCTGAATATTTAAAAATGACATAAGCAGAGTATTCTGAATTTATATTCACATACTTAATTTTTTAAAAATATTTGTTTATTTTTGAGAGAGAGAGAGAGACAGGGAGAGAGAGGGAGACACAGAATCTAAAGCAGACTCTGGTCTCTGAGCTGTCAGCATAGAGCCTGGTATGGGGCTCAAACCCATGGACTGTGAGTTCATGACCTGAGCTGATGTCAGACACTTAACCACCTAAGCCACCCAGGTGCCCCTATATTCACGTACTGTAATCAGTTTCTTATCCATATCTATCTTAACACCATGTTATATCTGTGTGATGGTTAATTTTTTGTTTCAGCTTGACTTGGCCACAGGTTAACTGCCCAGATACTTGGTGAAACCTCATCCTGGGTATGTCTCTAAGGGTATTCTGGTTGAGCTTAATATTTGACCTGATTGCCTTCCTTGATGTGGGTGGGCCTCATCCAATCTGTTGGGAGCCTAAGATTCCATCTCCCTGCCTAACTTTTAAAATTGGGAAATCAGTATTCTCCTGCCCTTAGATTGGATCTGTACCACTGCTCCTGAAGTTCCCTACCTTGCAGATGGCAAATGGTGGGACTTCTCAAGCCTCTGTAATTGCATGAGTCAATTCCTTATAAGTTTTTTTTTTCCCCTGTAGATATATGGAGATCTGTCTATCATCTATCCATCAGTACATGGATGGATACATATAGATAGTATATCCATTGTATTGGTTCTATTTCAGTGGAGATTACTGACTAACACAATATACTTGTTTAGAAGAATATGCATTTTTCAATATGGTCTTTTAATTTTTATTTGTTTCATAAATTTCCCGTAGTCTTCTTCCAATGTGCATTTTAAAGTTAATAAATTTAAAATCATTAACACTTTTGGGCCGCTTGGGTGGATCAACTGGTTGTGTGTGACTTCGGCTCAGGTCATGATCTCACGGTTTGTGGGCTTGAGCCCTCCATCAGGGTCTATGCTGACAGTTCGGAGATGGAGCCTGCTTCAGATTCTGTGTCTTCCTCTGTCTCTGCCTGTCCCCAGCTTATGTTCTGTCTGTCTCTCTCTCTCTCAAAAATAAACATTAAAAAAACTTTGAAGTCTTCAATTAATTTTTCTGTCTATACCACAATATTTTGAAGGGAGAAAAACGTTATTTTCTATACACATTTGAGGTACCAGGTAATCTCAGATCATATTCTGCAAAGTGGAAGACTCTCAAATCGATTTTTTTATATTGAAATACTTAAATATTTCAGGCCAGATATTTTCACAGATACTGTCTGTTCACTGCTGTTCTTTGACAAAAACTTTTATAAGACAAAACTCTTCAAAGAAATGGTCTGTATGGTTTTTCTAATATTTTGCCAGATACAGATGCTATAGAACTCTCAACCTTCTCAGTTTGTCCAATCTATCCAATTAAAAATAAGAACTCTACTGTAAGATTCTTCACACAAATTGAGCATACCTATAAAATTTCAGAATCTTAAGCCTTACAGTGTTTGAGCTCTTACTGTTCCATGTGTCCACCTCTTCCCTTGCTGTTGTAGGGATAGATTTTATCATCTTAATTGCACACTTTGTCTTCATAACTTCAGTTTGGTAAAAGATGGAAAAGTTGAAGTCTGTTGGCACTGCATTTGTTTAATACTTTGGTTGAATATTTTCAACTGAATTTGCACAAAATGCACTCAAACTTTGAGATCATTTATAAAAATGAACAATACCCTTATGGGATAAGGTTGATATTTAAAAAAACATTTTTTTTCCAAAGGTGGAAATATTTCTTTTTTTTTTTAATGTTTTTTTTTTTTTTAACTTATTTCTAGGAGAGAGAGAGAGACAGCATGAGCAGGGGAGGGTCAGAGAGAGAGGGAGATACAGACTCTGAAATAGGCTCCAGGCTCTGAGCTGGCAGTCAGCACAGAGCCCGACGCGGGGCTCAAACCCACGAACCGCGAGATCATGACCTGAGCGAAAGTCGGACGCTTAACTGACTAAGCCACCCAGGCACCCCAAAGGTGGAAATATTTCTAAAATCCATTTGATCAGCAAAGAGATAAATCTTCTATTGTCATGTTGAAAGTTTTTGTTTGTTTGGTTGGTTTTTTAATTCAGTACCAGTATCATCACATTTTGTTGTTCAGCTACCGTGTGCATGCATATAACTACAGCTCCCATGTTCCTTGGTGGAATATCCAACATTATTTGGATGCAATTATGAATTATATATACATCACAATCCATTCCTCATATGTATCTGATCTATAGGCTTCTTACTTTAGCGAGAAGTGTGTGTTTACCATGATAATGTGTTACACTAAATTTATATTTTTGTTATCAAACAAAAGTAATTGTGGCTTCTGTGTTTTACTTTTAAATTAATTGTATGGTAGCATTCAGTAGTTTTATTATTATTATTTTTTTTAATTTGATGTTTTTATTTATTTCAGAGAGAGAGAGAGAGAGAGACAGTGTGAGCAGAGGAGGGTCAGAGAGAGAGGGAGACACAGAATCTGAAGCAGGCTCCAGGCTCTGAGCTAGCTGTCAGCACAGAGCCTGATGCGGGGCTCAAACCCACAAACCGTGAGATCATGACCTGAGCCAAAGTCCGGCACTTAACTGACTGAGCCACCCAGGTACCCCGCATTCAGTAGTTTTAAATCTTCCATCTTTTACTGAATCATCTGATCACACTGCTAGGAAACTGACTTCACTTCCTCTGTGAATAAATCTAACATGTTAACAGCTACTGCTTCACCCAGGTGCCCCACTCTCTATTATATTTAAAAAATTGAAAATAAACACAACTTATTTAAAACTACAATCCTTTGATCTAAATGAAAAGTCATGGTTCTTGTAGTGATTTGTAAACATGCATTCTTCAGCTATGTCAGTTAAATTCTCTTCTGGGGGATCAGGCTTTAAAATAACTTTTGTGAGGCACCTAGGTGGCTCAGTAGGTTAAGCGTCCCACTTCGGTTCAGGTCATGATCTGGCGGTTCATAAGTTCAAGCCCCACATCGGGCTCTGTGCTGACAGCTCTGATCTTGGTGCCTGCTTCAGATTCTGTCTCCCGCTCTCTCTCTGCCCCGCCTCACTCACACTCTCTTTCAAAAATAAATAAAACATTTTTTTAAAATTTAAAATAACAACTTTTGAAATAGATACCGATGCTTTCTCAGCAGTTTCTACATGTTGGTGATATAATTTATGACCTCCAAAGAAAGCAGCAAACATTGAGAAGCTGTATGGGCAAGTTAAGTATTCAAGCCAACATGAGAAATGAAGAATCAGCACTTTTATTTTTATTAAGCATACATTTTTTGAGCTCATTGCTGTGGGAATAAAGTATTTCAAAAATGGAAAAAATGTATCAAAAATTAATTAAATATGTCAATATTAAAAAATAACCAAACCTCTGTACCAAGGGCATTATTCTATGCTCTGTAGAAGAACTGCTGAGTCCTGTTTTCTGCATATATTTTGTGTATACTTATACCATAATTTCTCTCCTTTTTCTTTTTTTTTTTTTTTTACAAATACCATCAATTTATTTCCAGTGTATTCCACTATGCATATTTTGTATTTAGTAGTAGAATTACAGGTTTATCAAGGAAACAAAATATAAAGAGATTTATTTTGTTGTTGTTTACAATTCAAAAATAATCTTCAAAAGAAANACCATCTTGCCCTCTCTCCCTAATTTCTCTCCTTTTTCAGTGACTCCCCTCACTGGCATCCTGGTGACGTTATTCATCTTACAAGCTGGGACTCGGGCTGGGACTCCTGTTTACCATGTGGTAGGCAGAGCAGGGGGCCTCATATGCTTTCTACACCTCCTGAGACTAGAAGTGAGCTGTCCCTAGTAATGTGCTTATAGGTCCCTTTAAAGTGGAGGCCTTATTTATATTATCAGATGGCATGGAATTGGAAAAAAAAAATGAAGTGGAGGCCTTAGTCATACTGCATTTGGAAATAAGAGTGACAGAATGTTCCTGGTCGTTTTTCATATTTTGTCCCGTGTTAAAGTGAAAACATGGTTCACTGCACACAGTGCTCACATACTACTAGACAAGATCTTGCCAAGAACTGTTATTATTATAAAGTGGAGGCCTACCAAACCTAATCTGGCTTATTTTAATGAAACTGCGGTTGAGGACGCATAATACTATGAAACATCAGATCAGCTGACATTAATCAGGCCCCCGGGAAAGCCAGAATGTCTTTCGGCATTAGCCAGAATTCACTAGGCATAGGGAGCAGCAAGGATAAATTTAGGACTAAAACCAGCCTCCGTAGGGCACAGTAGACATAGTTCATAGAGAGCCTTGTAAGCCATGGCAAAGATTTTAGGATCTACTTTACATAGTCCAAGAAGCCTTTGGAAGACACGGACGTGATTAATACTGAAAGGATCAGGTGCAGCTATGTGGAGGACAGACAGTATAGGAAGCATAGAAGCAGGCCTCTCTGGAGGCCGTTGCTCTCATCAGCTGGAAGGTGGTGATGTTCAGGTTGAGGATATAAATGTATAGATGTGGTGAGAAATGGTCCCATTTGGGAAATACATAAAGTGCATTTCTGACAGGATATGTTAATGCATTGATTGTGGGGAGCAGGAGAGGAGTCGAGGATAAATTCAAGGTTTTCCTTTGAGCCTCTGGGTGAATGTTGGTGCCACACTGAGACGAGGAACATTATGAGAACGATGTTAGAGGGGAAACCAGGAGTGCAGTCTGTTTGGAAACGTTAAGTTTGACGTGACTGTTAAACACCCATGTGTAATGTTGAGAAGATATTTGGATATATGCATGGTCGACTGGTTGGGGGAGAAATTTAAATAGGACACCAGGAGTATAGAGGTAGTATTTATAACCAGAAGAGGATATAGGCTCATTCAGGAAGTGGATGTATATAAACAAGAGAATTGCTGACTGAGTCCCAAACACTCTTGCAATTACTTGTTTATTAAATATATAACACCCAGAGGAAATATTTTTTCAAATTAATATATTGTCATAAATACCAAAATTTCCACATTCTTCTTTAAAAGCACACACACACACACACACACACACAACTAACTTAGATTGATTGACAAATTACTTTCAAAAGTTACATTACATGAAATGAATCAGTGATGGAGAGGATTAGGGTACTTGGGTTCTTCTTTAATCACCTTCTAAAATAATTCATATTCTTTAATGCTCTCTATAGTGATTGATGCAGCGTTACAACCTAATAAAAGTAATAGACAACTAATTATCATTTTACTTCATTAATCTAGAAAAATACATAGAAAATTATTATAAAATTAATAATTCTGAATGGCTAGTGAGATAAGCACATGCCTTCAAGTATATTAATTCTTCATCTGATTTGGAGATCTGCCTATCACAAAAGGTGTATTTTCTATCTGTAGCCATAAACCCATTTTATTTATTTATTTATTTTTAAATGTTTTATTTATTTCTAGGAGAGAGAGAGAGAGAGAGACAGCATGAGCAGGGGAGGGTCAGAGAGAGAGGGAGTCACAGACTGAAACAGGCTCCAGGCTGTGAGCTGGCAGTCAGCACAGAGCCCGATGCGGGGCTCGAACCCACGAACCGCGAAAGTCAGACACTTAACTGACTAAGCCACCCAGGCGCCCCGCCGTAAACCCATTTTAATCAAAGTGTAATTTTCCTGAACATAATAATCAGTAATTGCTTTGAATGGAAAGGATTCTGCTCATTTATTAAGGATCTAATGATGGCTTACTGATGGGGTAAGAGGACAGGTAGGAGACAAAGAACCAGAGGAATGAGTAAATCAAACAGGTATAGAAATGATCAAGCCATTGACTGACGAGACACGTTTAGAAATAATACAAGCTGATGGACTCGGGAATGAAGGGTGGAAGAAAAAAAACCCACCAAATGTGTCTAATTATGGAAGTAGCCAGCCTCAAAGATTGAGAATTGGAACTTTGATGGTATGGTTTAGCAAGGAAACTTAAATTCCCTCTCATTGGTGTGGTCAGTTTGAAGAGTCTCTTTGATCTGGGAGCAGAAAAGCCAATAACCTTTTGAAAACCTATACTATTAACATACTCAGTGACTGGACAAGAAGAAGAGAGAGAAGAACAGGCCAAATAGAAAAGCTTTGTTAAAGTCTATCCCACAATGGAGTGGATGGTAATAATAAATATAGAACATTAACGTTGACAAAGAACTTTCAAACAAATGATCTCATTTAATCACCATAACAAATCAGTGAGGTAGGCAGTTTATGTCTAATTATTTTCAGGATGTCCAATTTGCAGATGAGGAAAATGAGACTTGGAGGGGGTTTATAATTGCCAAAGCTCACACAGTCTGTGAGGAAAGTATCACTGGTCCTCTCGTCTGTCTGGCTTCACATTGATGCCATACATGGTAACAAGAGAGATCACAGACCTAGGCATTTGCAAGTGCTGGGAATGTGTGCCTAATATACTGTGCCCTGAGCATGTCTCTTCATAATCCTTTCTATGCAAAATATATATATTTTTTTATTTTGAGAGAGAGAGAGAGTACACAGGGGAGAAGGGCAGAGGGGGAAAGAGAGAGAGAGAGAGAGAGAGAGAGAAAAGGAATCTTAAGCAGGGGCCACACTCAGTGTGGAGCCCAACACAGGGCTCGATTCCATGACTAAGAGAGAGGTTCCCAAAGTTGACTTGGATTTTTTTTTTAATAATGGCATTTAAATTGTCCAAAGTGGACCAACATTGCATTTGATTGATGAATGTCATTAATCATCTCCAATGAAATATTTTTTTTTCAAATTTAGTTAAATGTGTTTGTATGAAAAATTGGCCTAATTAGCAAAACTCAAGTCCCAGTACATGCAAAGGATGACTGAACTTGAAAGATCCTAGCAAGATTTCTTCCTTTTTTGCCGTATCCAGAACATGTTATCAAAGATCAAGACGTTTGATTCATGGTCTTCATAGTGCTTTGTGTACTCCTTAAGGTAGTTAGTTTTCTTTTGAAAATTCCTATAGTCACCAGTTACTCTTCTTAAAATGGTTCTCCTTTGGTCTTCATTGCATCTGAGCTGGGAATTTTGTCAGTTTCTGCTTCTAATAGGAATTAAAACCTGGCTACCACACACAAACTCATGGGCAATCTTCTCCTTGGGAAATTAGATTAAAAAATTAAATTATAATTATAAGCCTTTAATCACTTATAACTGAGAGCTATTTTCCTGAGTCATCTACTGAGAATGAACAATATAATGAGGTTGTAATGATAGTTGAGGTCCATCCACCATGAAGTGCTGTGTGTAAAGTCTAAATAATATACTTACATATAATTTCTCAATTTATCAGCTGTAGATTGTATCTATTTATGCCAAACTATTAAACATTAGTATTTTGGTTCATTTCTTATCTCTCAGTTATATTAGTATTTCTAACAGTTTCACTTATAACTAAATGATATATTCTGCCCTCTATTCTTTACTTAACAATTTAGAGAGTATCTATTGATTCCTCACTTGGTAAGAGAAAAAATTAGTGAACATACTCTTTTCCATCTGTTTTCCTCGCTGTCCTCGACATTCTAACTCCTTTTTACTGTTACTTTTACACTTTCTCTAGTTGTCTTTCCTGCTTTGTCCACAGCTAATTTTATGAACTGAAGATAAATAAGCACATATATAATATAATTGTAGTATAAATATAATCCTCCACAGATCTGAGTGAAGTGATCAGATCCACACAGAAGGATATGTTAACCTATGCCACTTAATTTCTGCCTCTTGAGGGAGAATAGCTATTCTAAGCATCAAGAGCAAATGGATTCTTATTTTCTAGCTGTGCTTCCTTGTGTGTCTGCTATTTGGACCATAGATTTCACTGCATCTGTTTTATTCTGTAACAGCTAAATGTCTTTATTTTCTTTACTGAGAGAGGAAAAAGACCAATGATTTTATCTTATCAATTTTTGAAGCACGTGATTTGTAATAGAGTATTGACTTGCTTGTTAGAAACAGTCTTTACATAGCACTTTCACTAATTTTACTTACCGCTCGTTAGGCTGGCTGCATAATTCTCTTCTTTTTGCATTTTCCGGTATTGGTGCTATTGTGCTTCAGTGCCATGTCCTACTTTTCAGGTTTCCTATTTTGTTTTGCTGGAGTACATCCTCAAGTTTGTGTGAGATCTCCAATAAAATTGATAGTTGCTTGCTAGCTTTCACTTCTGATTCAAGTTTCATGAAATTTCATGAAAAGTCTTTGTTTCAGTTTTTCTAATCTATTATGTTTTTCCCTCTGATAAATTTTTTCCCTATAATTTAGTTAAATATTTCTCCCATTTTTAAGAAAGAACACAGTATTTTTATCATGAATTCAAATTAGTTATTTCAGTCTATTCGGGATTGACCTTTCCTATCTTTTACATTGTCTCATGGTTTCCATTCTCTTATGATTTAGTTCTGGGAGATTTTTCTCAACTTTATATTCCAAATCACCCAAGTTTATTTTCAGCCCTGTTCCTTCAATATTGAATTCTTCTATTTTTATTTCTTAAAAAAATAGATTTTTTTAAAGAAATCTATTTAGTTTATGAAAAATCTGTCTAGCTTCCTAATTACTCCTTTTTTAAAGTGGTCTAATTGTATTCTGGAATGTAATAGCTTCTGGAATATCTCCCAAGATACCAATTAGATTTTTTTTTTTTTTTTTTTAATTTC